>NC_034176.2:65134236-65478667 GCF_002021735.2 Oncorhynchus kisutch
ACATGCTGCATTATGTCATTTAGGACAATGGGACTCCACCTCTCAGTCAACAGTTCTCTCTCACTGGTGTATAACTAAATGTGAGTACAGCACTGGAACCTGCAGAGGTGTTGGAAGCGCAATATAAAAACAAAATCCTGGAAGCACTGGCTCCCACTTAGATCAACAGCAGCAAAGCCAGAACAAGGGGAGATGGAGACCTAGCGCCGGCTTCAGGCAAGAACTGGAGGTGAGAGAAAGAGAGAGAGAGAAAGAGAGAGAGATGGGGGGGGGGGGTTATGGATGTTTGGATGGCAGCAGATATTTGGAGTGCTGAATGGTCTCCAGAATAACAGTGTGCTCTCACTTAGTCATTAAAGAAGCAGTGCTATTGTCTCACAAGGATAAAACAAAATATGAAATGATTACCATGCTTTGATTATGTCCTGATTGGCTGCACTTTGTACTACTGCTACATGCAATGATTAACAAGAGCCTCTTGGTTGATGGCTGTTGGCTCGTGAATCAAATTCTAACCACACAGACAATTCCTTACAACATATTCAACATTTCTGCAATCTGATATAAAAGTGACATTGATTACAATTAAGACACCATTTCTAATTTCCACAAAATTATATATCACATATATCATTTAGTGTGATATATCATACATATATCACACTAAATGCATGTTTAGGTAGGTTACTATGTTACTAGGGTTGAGCAGGTTTTTGGGTGGCAGGTAGCCTAGCCTAGCGGTAATCTCTAGCCTGTAACCGAAAGATTGCTGGTTTGAATACCCAAGCCGACAAAGTGAAAGATCTGTTGATGTGCCCTTGATTAAGGTACTTAACCCTAATTTGCTCCTGGGGCACTGTACTACTATGGGTGACCCTGTAAAACAACACATTTCACTGCACCTATCCTGACAATACAAAAAAAAAAGTTTAACTTTAAATGTAGTCTGTTACAGTTACTAGTTACCTATCCAAAATTGTAATCAGTAAGGTAACTTTTGGATTACCTAAACTCAGTAATGTAATTGGATTACTTTTCGTTACTTTTGGATTACTTTCCATTTAAAAGGCATTAAAAGAAGAAAAAAGGACAACTCTATTACACACACGCATGCACACACACGCACGTAGGCACACACACACGCATTAACGCAACTTCTGTCTGTCAGCTCCATCCAAAAATAAGCGCAGCCTGCCATTACCCAAAAACCTGCCTGCTGATGGAAAAAAAACATTGGATGGCTTTGCCTGGCTACTGAAAAACACCATGATGAACAGTAATGGCCATATATTACAGTGGTCATATAAACATAGCCCATCTGTTCGATGGCATGAATAACATGTAGAGCAGGACACAGTGACAGATGAAGGTCAAATATGAGTACATAACGGCTCTGTTTCTCTGACCTCCAACGTCATATTCTCGAAATGAAACTCTGGAGACGGGTGACACTAATCTCTTCTCCTAGCAACCGAGCCACATTTAAAACCTTGGTGAGCCCGATGATATCCGTCATACATCACTCTACTGACGTCTCCTTTTGTCTGACTGTCTATGCCGTATCTGGACTCATTGTGCTTAAATGTGCCCTTCTGAAGATGAACAGATTTGACAATATAGCTGGGATTATTCAAGGAATCAAAGTTATCTGCTGAGAAATCGTCACTTGTTAATGGAGGGGTCACATTGACAAGAACTATTGATGGAATCCTTTTCAATGCTATTGAGTTTATACTTTACCTCCAGTGGCCTTTGTGCAGTTCAGTTAGTACTTTGACAACCAGAATGTAATGACTCTGATAAACTTTCTAATTGCAGATTTGAAACAGTAAGTGAATTGCAATGGAAGTACAGAGGCCGAACTCTGTTTCATATTAGTGAGTAAATGCAGTTTCTTTGAAACATGGTACCAGTACAACTCAGTGTAAAGTGGGTCTAGTTATTTGGGTACCTTTTTTATGCAGCGTATGGTTTTAACAACGGCAATGGGAGTTATTGTAATTCACCAGCAGTTATTCATAAAATATAGTTAGCAAAGTCTGTAGAGTAGACAGTGAGGAAAGTTTTACTTTTGTCTTTATCTATTTCGATCACCAAGCAGACAGAGCTCCTTTTCTACATTCAAAGCATGATGACATCCAACAATTTGGTTTCCTCTATCTCGTCCTGAAATCCCTTCTGTTTGCCGCAGAGACCTTCATTATTTTCCAATAATTTTTGCTCTTCACAGACCAAATTGGTGAGGGAGGTTGTTTCAACATTTCCCAATAAAATTACATTAATGAGGTGCAAATGAGCTCTGTCATTATCCCATCACTGAAAATATAATGACTTCCATAAAGGGACTATATATACCGGAATAAATATTCAAGAGGCTGCATTTTAAATGGCCTGACACTGCCGCAGTTAGTTCTGACAACAACAGGGGATGACATCAGGTAAATAAAATATCAGATGCTCAAGTTGTTTACTACTGTTTGGTTCTGTGAGTTCAGTTGGGAGATGATTAGTATTGAGTTTATTTAGTTGCATTTTAACCTGTTGATTTGCAAAGAGATTTCATCAGTGGTTGTTGAAAAGCTAACTTCCTGTAAGCAGTGAGGACACAGTAATTCTCTGCAGGTAGAGGCGCTTAATAGTACCTCATTATCGCCCTTGGCAGCATTCCCGAGCCCGGAGATTAAAAGTTGTGGCGTTGCGCATTATAGTGATTCTGTTTTTGATCTTTCCTCAGAACATGGGATAAACCACACTGTAACTGTGCCTCACTTTCAACTCCAAGCCCAGAGCTGACAGGGGACTCTGTAATGTTCAATCAGCCATCAACGGACACGTGTGTGTATTCAAAACGGGAATACATTCCTTTAAGAATCCATCATAAAAATAACATTTCAAAGTCTCAAACATTTGCCTCAACAAATGTCAGATACAATATTATTATACAACAGTCACTGAAAATCAATCATGTGATAAGGGAATTGAGGTGGATGATGAATTCAGAGTTTTTGCTGAGAACAAATGTCACACTTAATCTTACATGCACCTAGAGCTATGTTCTGATTTAGTGATATGTTATTCAAACGCTATCCAGTTAAGTTCCAGTTTGACTGAGCTCATGATTTGAATAAATCTGACTGTTTGCAAATCGATAAAAGGTGTTTAAGGCATGATGTCCGTTTTCTTATCTGAAGTAGTCCCCTGATAAAGAAGAATCTACAGTAATTGATTCGTGGGGTTATTGATATCAGAGGCCATGTTATGATGGGGAGATCAGGTATTATGAATCTGGCAGGTACTGTATATTTCGTAGCTAGGACCGCTATCTTATCAAAGCCACAAAATAGGACCCATACCAATAAGAATTTGAGGGGCATGGATTTGAGGAGCTGCACATTTGCAGGTTTCCCCTGGCCCATACCATACTGTGTGGTCCAATTAGAGACTCTTATCCACTCCCATATGTCCAATATTACCATTTGGGAGTTTAAACCTCATTCCTTATTAATGGTAATGACAAACACATATTTAAATACATTTTCCTCACCTAATTGTTCCCTGTTCAAATGCTCCCATTAATCTACTTCAGGAAATGTAGGTTTAATTGACACTGCCGACCATGAGTAAAGCAAATTAGCATCAGCACAAGGGTTTAAGGATCTGCTTTCAGAACTGACACACCCACGTAACCTTCACTTAACATTTTCTTAATTAACTTGAAACATTTACTTTCAAACCATTTCAATAGAATCACAATAGCAATGCAGACAACTAAATTGGTTGCTATCAGTGAACACAGATGATTTCGTGGCTTTCTGTGTTGATTGGAGTAGGTCTGTCCTCATCTCGGCTTTATCTTTGCTGAGATGGAATCATGGTGTTTACCGAATGTGTCAAGGTGGTAACAGGGAAAAGCAAACGGCTGTCCAGTTAAACTGAAGGAAAGGGCTGGGATTTACACTACCGTTCAAAAGATTAGTCACTTAATAATGTCCTTGTTTTCCATGAAAACATACATGAAATGAGTTGCAAAATGAATAGGAAATATAGTCAAGATGTTGACGAGGTTAGAAATAATGATTTTTAATTGAAATAATAATTGTGTCCTTCAAACTTTGCTTTCGTCAAAGAATCGTCCATTTGCAGCAATTACAGCCTTGCAGATATTCCTGAAGCACCTCCCACAAGTTGGATTGGCTTGATGGGCACTTCTTATGTATCATACGGTCAAGCTGCTCCCACAACAGCTCAATAGGGTTGAGATCCGGTGACTGTGTTGGGCACTCCATTATAGACAGAATATCAGCAGACTGCGCTTCCATAAATAGTTATTGCATAGTTTGGAGCTGTGCTTTGGGTCATTGTCCTGTTGTAGGAGGAAATTGGAACCAATTAAGCGCTGTCCACGGGGTATAGCATGGCATTGCAAAATGGAGTGATAACTTTCCTTCTTCAAGATCCCTTTTACCCTGTACAAATCTCCCACTTTACCACCACCAAAGCACCCCAAGACCATCACATTGCCTCCACCATGCTTGACAGATGGCGTCAATGTAACGGTTTTCTTGCAGTGAAGGAGAGGAGGACCAAAATGTAGCGTGGTTACTATTCATGGTTCTTTAATAAAGCAACTACACATGAACAAACTAACAACCCAAAACAGCCCTATCTGGTGCAAACACAGAGACAGGAACAATCACCCACAAAACCCAACACCAAACAGGCTACCTAAATATGGTTCCCAATCAGAGACAATGACTAACACCTGCCTCTGATTGAGAACCATATCAGGCCAAACATAGAAATAGACAAACTAGACATGTAACATAGAATGCCCACTCAGATCACACCCTGACCAAACAAAACATAGAAACATACAAAGCAAACTATGGTCAGGGTGTGACAGTCAAGCACTCCTCCAGCATCTTTCATTTTTTTCTGTCTCTTATATTGCATTTTGATGATGTTGCCAGTTTTTTCACCTAATGTAGCTACATTTCTTGTGTTTTATGTATCATTAACTCAGTATCTGTTTCTTTCCCATACTGTCTGGAAATACAAATTACAGCTTCAACAATGTATGCAGTTGCAAGCACCTCTCCCTGAATCTATGTCTTCATTGTAATTTAGCGTAATTTAGCAGTCCCATTTGAGAGGACAAGACAAATACCACAGAGAAGGAAACAAGAAACAGCCCAGTGGCCCTTAAATAAATATTTCCAGCTCTCAGTTTTGATCATCCTTTATAGGAGAAATACTACTTTTTGAGAGATCACTAGCTATGCTTTAAAAAGGAACATGACGTTTTTAGCATTTCCTTTTCTGTATGACGTGATAATTGTGTGGAGTCATAACTATGACAGGCTTTAAAATTGCATTACACTATAAAACATTCAAGGCTTGAACACCCTTTTGGAATTGTTTTGCATGTATTTGAGTCCAATCGAAGCTATAGCATCAATTGCTAAGCTTGGGGTTGTATCACTCTAATGGTATATATTATATCCCCGGCCATAGTCCTCTCTTTGATCCTATAGTTTACAGCAGTGTTTCACTAAGGAGAGGCTTTTTTTGCCTAGACTTGAAACAACTTAAAATTATTATACTGTCTGTGTGGTGTGCTGGATGTCTTCATGGCTCCCGTCTCCAGAGGAAAACAGGGTTAAGTAGACTCTGTGAGGCACCTCCATGCTCCGTCAGTCATGCAGACTGCTAATGAATTAGTAGCCCTCTGGGAGAAGACATGCATTGCAAATTACACAGGAAAAAAAGTTACAGTATGAGGTCTCGGGTTGGATTACCTACCCTTGAAAACTCCATGATAGATTTCCTCCACACCATGTCAAAGGGGATATGGCGGAGCAGGCACCTCCATCTGTTAAAGAAAAGCAAGAGGCTCTGTCCCTGTCATCACCACTGGTGGAAAGGTCTGCTCTCCCTGATAGAAATAACAAGTGTCTGAAAGGCCAATGTTGGGAGCTGCTCAGTAAGCTAGGCCACCAGAGGGATGTGCTGTTTTGATTGCTAAGTTAACACCTTGTCTATGAAGTAAGATGATTCAAAGACCAGGCTTAGCCCTTCAGTACAGTAAGTTAGAGGTGAAGTTCATTAAGCAGTTCCAACTGCAGAACATTTTTGAGCCACATCATCTTCACATTTCATGATGAATGAATACATTTATACAAAACTTAGTTCCCTCGTGAAAAGGGGGTTGATCTGGTAAAGATGTAGGCTGGTTCTCTTCCTCCTTGCCTGCATTTTAATGATTGGTTATGAAACTTTAATGAAGGGAACCTGCAGGCTCTCCAAGAGGCTGATTACCATTGCCACACTTTCATTTTATTAATTCATTCTTTATGCTTAATTTATTTATTCATAGCAAAGAGAGATCATGCTCCTGAAGGCGAGGTGCCAATAGATTGGAGATGCGGACTGTATCCACCACCGCATCTTCCTGCTTTGTAGACAAACTGTGGAAGGCAGTGTTCTGGAAACCTGCCCGGGCCCTCTCCCCTCCGTTTCCTCCCCACACCGAGAGCTCAGTCTGTGAGGAGAGCAGAAAACAAAGCAGCCTAAACATTATGCAGTGCACAGCTTCCCTGCATCTAGCAACCAGCCTCTAACACTCCCAAGAGCAGAGAGGAAAGGTTAGGGGTTAAAAATTAATGCTGTGCACAGAAAAACAGCAGAAGAGGGAAGACATTTAATGAATGTCAATAGCTTATGCCATAGCAGAGCTCTTTTTGAGTGAGAGGGGAGGAGTGATTATGTAATGCTCAAATGCTCTAGCCTCAGGATTGGAATTCCTGTGTGAGGGTGGGAGGCAGAAACACAGTGACATAAGTATTGCATAACTCTGTCAATATATGAACCAGTGCAGCAGGCTTACCCAGGAGGAAAAACAGTTCATGGTCATCATTCATACCCACCACACAGATCATTGAAAAATACTTTTTACCTATATTTAAAAATATAGATGTATTTAACCTTTATTTAACTTGTCAAGTCAGTTAAGAACAAATTCATATTTACAATGACGGCCTACCAAAAGGCAAAAGGCCTCCTGCGGGGACGGGATTCAAATAAAACAATTATTAAATAAAAATATAGAAAAAAACACACATCACGACAACAGAGACAGCACAACACTACATAAAGAGACAGCACATCACGACAACAGAGACAGCACATCACGACAACAGAGACAGCACAACACTACATAAAGAGACAGCACATCACGACAACAGAGACAGCACAACACTACATAAAGAGAGACCGAAGACAACAACACATGACAACACAGCATGGTAGCAACACAACATGACAACAACATTGTAGCAGCACAACATGGTAGCAGAATAAAACAGGGTACAAACATTATTGGACACAGACAACAGCACAAAAAGATAGAGACAACAACACATCACACAAAGCAACCAGAACTGTCAGTAAGGGTGTCCATGATTTTTTTTTACCTTTAATTAACTAGGTAAGTCAGTTAAGAACACGTTCTTATTTCAATGACAGATTTGTACCTTGTCAGCTCAGAGATTTGAACTTGCAACCTTTTGGTTACAAGTCCAAGGCTCTAACCACTAGGCTACCCTGCAGCCCCATGATTGATTCTTTGAATGAAGAGATTGAGATAAAGCATTATTATTTGGTCAAAATGTTGCAACAAAGAAGGTCCTTGTCTATGTATATTCCAATACCTATAGGGCTCTAACAGTGTTGTTTTGTCCAGTGTAAATATTCTTTTTTTTTGTTGGTTTTTTTGTATATATATTTCATCTCTTTTTTCCATTTTCTAATTAAACATACCTTCCTGCAACCCGCCTCACCCAATGTGGTACGGATCTGCTATTTTTTAGACCTTATAACTGGAACCTCCATCAGAAGCTAGCCATCAGAAGCTAGCCAGCAAATTAACTACTAGCTATTTAATAATTGTTAGCCACTGCTAGCGGTCTTTACCTTTAGCTCAGACACCAGCCGCTTTAGCCGAATAATACCTGCCAGTCTGCATAGCGCGATATCAGCCCTGAGCATATTGGACTGCTTTTTTCCACTACATCACCGGATTCCTGCAGCAAGCTCTGGACCATTACACCAGATCATCTCAGCCAGCAAGCTGATACCAGGTGGCTATTGTGGCTAACGCCCTTGTCCAGAAGCAAGCACCAGTTAGCCTCGAGCTAGCCTCGAGCTAGGCTCATCCCCTAGCTAGCCAACGAAGTACACCAACTACAATACCTCTCTTGCCAATTGGCCTGGACCCTTTGTCGACACAGAGCCCCGCCAATCCATCACGACTAGTGTGCTGACGTAATTCGGCCGATGTGCTCTCAACCGGCCTCTGCGTCATGGATGTCGGTGAAGACCCATCTGCTATCCCCGGCCCGCTAGCTTTCTGAACGCCGTGTCTCCCACTCGCCTAGCGTAGTAATGACTACCGAAAGGCTCCCTGTTTCATCTATTGCTGCTCATTGAACCTTATGATCATTCGGCTACACAGCTGATACCTGCTGGACTGTTCATTAACACGGTACTTCATTTTGTTTATCTGTCGGCCCCAGCCTCAAACTCAGGTCCTGTGTGTAGCTAACTGACCCTCTCTGCCCATTCATCGCCATTTACCCGTTGTTGTTGTCTTAGCTCTCCCAATCAACACCTGTGATTGCTTTATGCCTCTCTCTAATGTCAATATGCCTTGTATACTGTTGTTTAGGGTAGCTCTCATTGTTTTGTTTTACTGCAGAGCCCCTAGTCCCACTCAACATGCCTTAGATAGCTCCTTTGTCCCACCGCCCACATATGCGGAGACCTCAAATCAAATCAAATTTTATTTGTCACATACACATGGTTAGCAGATGTTAATGCGAGTGTAGCGAAATGCTTGTGCTTCTAGTTCCGACAATGCAGTAATAACGAAAAGTAATCTAACTAACAATTCCAAAAAACTAATGTCTTATACACAGTGTAAGGGGATAGCTTATCTGGCGCCTCCAGAGATGCAACCTCTCTCATCGTAACTCAATGCCTAGGTTTACCTCCACTGCTTTAGCACACTCCGCCAACCCTGATGTCCTAGCCGTGTCTGAATCCTGGTTTAGGAAGGCCACCAAAAATTCTGAAATTTACATCCCCAACTACAACATTTTCCGTCAAGATAGAACTGCTAAGGGGGCGGAGTTGCAATCTACTGCAGAGATAGCCTGCAGAGTTCTGTCATACTATCCAGGTATGTGCCCAAACAGTTCGAGCTTCTACTTTTAAAAATCCATCTCTCCAGAAACAAGTCCCTCACTTTTGTCGCTTGTTATAGACCCCCTCAGCTCCCAGCTGTGCCCTGGACACCATACAGTGGGGCAAAAAAGTATTTAGTCAGCCACCAATTGTGCAAGTTCTCCCACTCTAATTTTCATCATAGGTACACTTCAACTATGACAGACACAATGAGAAGAAAAAAAATCCAGAAAATCACATTGTAGGATTTTTAATGAATTTATTTGCAAATTATGGTGGAAAATAAGTATCTGGTCACTTACAAACAAGCAAGATTTCTGGCTCTCACAGACCTGTAACTTCTTCTTTAAGAGGCTCCTCTGTCCTCCACTCGTTACCTGTATTAATGGCACCTGTTTGAACTTGTAATCAGTATAAAAGACATCTGTCCACAACCTCAAACATTCACACTTCAAACTCCACTATGGCCAAGACCAAAGAGCTGCCAAAGGACACCAGAAACAAAATTGTAGACCTGCACCAGGCTGGGAAGACTGAATCTGCAATAGGTAAGCAGATTGGTTTGAAGAAATCAACTGTGGGAGCAATTATTAGGAAATGGAAGACATACAAGACCACTGATAATCTCCCTCGATCTGGGGCTCCACGCAAGATCTCACCCCGTGGAGTCAAAATGATCACAAGAACGGTGAGCAAAAATCCCAGAACCACACGGGGGGACCTAGTGAATGACCTGCAGAGATCTGGGACCAAAGTAACAAAGCCTACCATCAGTAACACACTACGCCGCCAGGGACTCAAATCCTGCAGTGCCAGACGTGTCCCCCTGCTTAAGCCAGTACATGTCCAGGCCCGTCTGAAGTTTGCTAGAGAGCATTTGGATGATCCAGAAGAAGACTGGGAGAATGTCATATGGTCAGATGAAACCAAAATATAACTTTTTGGTAAAAACTCAACTCGTCGTGATTGGAGGACAAAGAATGCTGAGTTGCATCCAAAGAACACCATACCTACTGTGAAGCATGGGGGTGAAAACATCATGCTTTGGGGCTGTTTTTCTGCAAAGGGACCAGGACGACTGATCCGTGTAAAGGAAAGAATGAATGGGGCCATGTATCATGAGATTTTGAGTGAAAACCTAATTCCATCAGCAAGGGCATTGAAGATGAAACGTGGCTGGGTCTTTCAGCATGACAATGATCCCAAACACACCGCCCGGGCAACGAAGGAGTGGCTTCGTAAGAAGCATTTCAAGGTCCTGGAGTGGCCTAGCCAGTCTCCAGATCTCAACCCCATAGAAAATCTTTGGAGGGAGTTGAAAGTCCGTGTTGCCCAGCAACAGCCCCAAAACATCACTGCTCTAGAGGAGATCTGCGTGGAGGAATGGACCAAAATACCAGCAACAGTGTGTGAAAACCTTGTGAAGACTTACAGAAAACGTTTGACCTCTGTCATTGCCAACAAAGGGGTATATAACAAAGTATTGAGATAAACTTTTGTTATTGACTAAATACTTATTTTCCACCATAATTTGCAAATAAATTCATTAAAAATCCTACAATGTGATTTTCTGGATTTTTTTTCTCATTTTGTCTGTCATAGTTGAAGTGTACCTATGATGAAAATTACAGGCCTCTCTCATCTTTTTAAGTGGGAGAACTTGCACAATTGGTGGCTGACTAAATACTTTTTTGCCCCACTGTATGTGAATTGATCTATCATCAGAGTTCGTACTGTTAGGTGACCTAAACTGGGATATGCTTAACACCCCAGCCATTCTACAATCTAAGCTAGATGCCCTCAATCTCACCCAAATTATCAAGGAACCTACCAGGTACAACCCTAAATCCGTAAACATGGGCACCCTCATAGATATCATCCTGACCAACTTTCCCTCTAAATACACCTCTGCTGTTTTTAACCAGGATCTCAGCGATCACTGCCTGCGTCCGTTATGGGTCCGCAGTCAAACAATCACCCCTCATCACTGTCAAACACTCCCTAAAACACTTCTGCGAGCAGGCCTTTCTAATCAACCTGGCCGGAGTATCCTGGAAGGATATTGACCTCATCCCGTCAGTAGTGGATGCCCGGTGGTTCTTTAAAAGTGCTTTCCTCACCATCTTAAATAAACATGCCCCTTTCAAAAAATGTACAACTAACAACAGACTTGACTGCCCTTGCCCAGCACAAAAACATCCTGTGGCATACTGCACTAGCATCGAATAGTCCCAGCGATATTCAACTTTTCAGTTAAGTCAGGAACCAGTCAGTTAGGAAAGCAAAGTCTAGCTTTTTCAAACAGAAATTTGCATCCTGCAGCACTAATTCCAAAAGGTTTTGGGACACTGTGAAGTCCATGGAGAATAAGATCACCTCCTCCCAGCTGCCCACCGCACTGAGGATAGGAAACACTGTCACCATCAATAAATCCACAATAATAGAGAATTTCAATAAGCTTTTCTCTACGGCTGGCCATGCTTTCCACCTGGCTACCCCAACCCAGGCCAACAGCACTGCACCCCCTGCAGCAACTGGCCCAAGCCACCCCCGCTTATCCTTCACCCAAATCCAGACAGCTTATGTTCTGAAAGAGCTGCAAAATCTGGATCCCAACAAATCAGCTGGGCTAGACAATCTGGATCCTGTCTTTCTAAAATTATCCGGCACAATTGTTGCAACTCCTATTGCTAGTCTGTTCAACCTCTCTTTCGTATCGTCTGAGATTCCTAAAGATTGGAAAGTGGCTGTGGTCATCCCCCTCTTCAAAGGGGGAACACTCTAGACCCGAACTGTTACAGGCCTATATCCATCCTGCCCTGCCTTCCTAAAGTCTTCGAAAGCCAAGTTAACAAACAGATCACCGACCATTTAGAATCCCACCGTACTTTCTCCGCTATGCAATCCGGTTTCCGAGCTGGTCACGGGTGCACCTCAGCCACGCTCAAGGTCCTAAACGATATCATAACCACCATCGATAAAAGACAGTACTGTGCAGCCGTCTACATCGACCTGACTAAGGCTTTCGACTCTGTCAATCACTATATTCTTATCGGCAGACTCAACAGCCTTGGTTTCTCTAATGACTGCCTCGCCTGGTTCACTAACTACTTCTCAGATAGAGTTCAGTGTGCCAAATCAGAGGGCCTGTTGTCCAGACCTCTGGCAGTCTCTATTGGGGTGCCACAGGGTTCAATTCTCGGGCCGACTATTTTCTCTGTATATATCAATGATGTCACTCTTGCTGTGGGTGATTCTTTTATCCACCTCTATGCAGACGACACCATTCTGCATACATCTGGCCCTTCTTTGGACACTGTGTTAACAAACCTCCAAACGAGCTTCAATGCCATACAATACTCCTTCCATGGCCTCCAACTGCTCTTAAATGCTAGTAAAACTAAGTGCATGCTCTTCAATCGATTGCTGCCCGCAACCGCCCGCCCGACTAACATCACTACTATGGACGGTTCTGACTTAGAATATGTGGACAACTATAAATACCTAGGTGTCTGGCTAGACTATAAACTCTCCTTCCAGACTCATATTAAGCATCTCCAATCCAAAATTAAATCTAGAATTTGCTTCCTATTTCGCAACAAAGTCTCCTTCACTCATGCTGCCAAACATTCTCTCATAAAACTGACTGTCCTACCGATCCTTGACTTTGGCGATGTCATTAACAAAATAGCCTCCAACACTCTACTCAGCAAATTGGATGCAGTCTATCACAGTGCCATCTGTTTTGTCACCAAAGCCCCATATACTACCCGCCACTGCGACCTGTATGCTCTCGTTGGCTGGTCCTCGCTACATATTCATCACCAAACCCACTGGCTCCAGGTCATGTAAGTCTTTGCTAGATAAAGCTCCGCCTTATCTCAGCTCACTGGTCACCATAGCAACACTCGCCCGTAGCACACGCTCCAGCAGGTATATTTCACTGGTCATCCCCAAAGCCAACACCTACTTTGCCATCTTTCCTTCCAGTTCTTTGCTGCCAATGACTGGAACGAATTGCAAAAATCACTGAAGTTGGAGACATAACTCCCTCTCTAACTTTAAGCGTCAGCTGTCAGAGCAGCTTACCGATCTCTGCAGCTGTACACAGCCCATCTGTAAATAGCCCAACAAACCAACTACCTACTTCATCCCCATATTTGTTTTTGTTTTCTGCTCTTTCGCACACCAGTCTTTCTACTTGCACATCCTCATCTGCACATCTATCACTCCAGTGTTAAATGCTAAATTGTAATTACTTCGCCACTATGGCCTATTCATTGTCTTACCTCCTTACTTCATTTGCACACTGTATATAGATTTTTATATTGTGTTATTGACTGTATGTTTGTTTATTCCATGTGTAACTCTGTGTTGTTGTTTTTGTCGCACTGCTTTGCTTTATCTTGGCCAGGTCGCAGTTGTAAATGAGAACTTGTTTTCAACTGGCCTACCTGGTTAAATATAGATGAAATCAATAAATCAACAACAAGAAAATCTATAGGTCTCTAACACTCAAACCCTACCAGGCTACAATGCATGATTCTGAGCTGTGGATTTCACAATGATAGACTCTGGATGGTCTCAGATAACCGGACATCTATTAAATGACTGACTTTATGCCCTTATTATTGTTGCGCTTACTAATGGACTCACTTGTGCCTTGATCATTTTAAATCTCGGTGAGATGTCAGATTGCTGTGGGGATTGTGCACATGGCTCACTATGGTGTCCTTTAATGTTCCAATGAATCATTATGACAAGGTAAAAGGGCAAATCTTCAAATAATGGAGTGTTGCATAGACCACTTCCCGTCAGTATCAGTGAGAAACCTTTTCCCGATTTGGATCGTATCTTGAAAGACAACCAGAATCATCTGCATAAGATTTAATGGCTCTGATGACAATGTCCAAGAAAAGAAAAATGAGTAAGGTAGTGAATTTCTCTGGGTGAATATCAGTGTCCTTGGGCCTTGATTTGGGGTTTGGACTGATAAGAGCCAATGTAATTCTGTGAATAGCTTTCCTCAATTATAATATTCACATAAGAGAGGGGACACGTTATTCCTCTGCATACATTCTCACTGGGCACAGACATTGTCCAGTTGTCCAGTTTTTTATTGATAATTGATAGCTACCATTGTCAACTAATGTGATTTAAATTAAATAAGCATTTAGGCATGTCATAGAAATTTGGTTTAAATTTGAACAAAAACAAATGTAAAATTGTCGATATCAGTACAAATATTGGGAATGATTTCTTCTTCTTTATAAAGGGTACATATTTGAATATTGTACATGTAAATAACAATATACGGCATCTAATTTACATGAGAAAAAAATGGTTCTTCTTTCTTAATGAATCCTCTCCTACGAACGGCCTTGTTTTTTTGTGTCTAATTTTAAAGAAACTATGCCCTGTTCAAATCCCATGATAGCTTTAGAGTGCCTGTAAACTCATATTTATGCACTTATTCCAATTATTAATCTATTATTTTAGCAAGCTTATCTGCATCATAAAGTAAAGGAAACTTCACGCATGAGTCCTCCATTGTCACTACCTAGCCAAATCATACATTATGCTGTGTGGTTGGGGGAAATTCCTAAAATCGAACATACATTGAAAGTATATTGCTCAAGTACAAGTGAGCGGAGAGCAGTTGCGAATTACTCATTTCTGTTGTGGTTATGTTACTGCTATCATGCTGCACATTGTACCATTTACCACTTGACATTGACGCAGCCCACGCAAAACAATCTAAGCCCACCCACTCACACAAAAAACATAACACATCTTGCAGGTGCAGATAGACATCCACAAAACAGAAACCTACATTTGTACACACACACACACACACACACAGAAACCTACATGTGTACACGGACACACACACTTCTATCTTTCCCTAACAGCTACTCATTTAAAGTATTTACACCATCCATATTTAAACTGTACATATAAAGACTCCCATAAAACAATGGGACATTCTATTTGTCAAATCCCTATTTCTTCATGGGAATTCAAAATATTATTGAAAAGAGATAGAAAATGAACCAAACTATAGCACATAAAAGATTAGGGAAAATTTACAGAGGGGTTTAAGAAGATAACTAACAGGTTGTTTTGCTTCGATGCCAGAACCATTTGACCTTCTGCAGGGATGAGCCACCCTCTTTTCTGTGAACTTCCTGAAGATTCTAATCCTGTTAGTCCTGCTGTTCTGAGGAGGCACATGAGGTAATTCAGAGGTTTAGTTGTCCAATATGGGATGATTGCTGCCGTGCAACACATGACCTCTACCTGGATCACACTATCACAATGTACATTAAAGTCAGATTTATCAAAGCATCCAATCATATTGTCCCTGCACTATTAAAAAAAAAAAAACATTTGAGATCATATTCTGACTAATTAGACTAATTATGTCTCCTGTGTCATTTTTGATTATATTATGAAAGGGTGCTTGAATTCTGATTGAATGTGTCACAAAAACCTAAAGCATCATTATCCTGCCCCATGTATTACTGACTCAATGTACAGTAGGCTAATGATCTCCTACCTGACTTGAACCCTGGTTTATGAGATATTCATCTTCACTGGGGTAGAAGTTTAGTTGTTGCAATGTAAAACCCACAAGCACAGAGCAGCTTCTCTAACAGAGAGAAAACAGTCATAAATCAGCACAGACAATCTAAAAAAGAACGAGGACACTTATCACCAAGCTTCAGGTAACCAATGTCAAACCGAGATGTGCATCAGCCCCACTCTTCTGTGGCTCAAAATAGAAAATTGATGAATTGAGTGATTACAGAAAGGAGCAAATTGGCCACATACTTTTTGCTTCAGACTTGTACGATGCCCAGTCTCTGAAGCATAGCTGTGCCTATCTACATCACAACACATGCATTTCCTTTCCATCCTTTAATTTGCATAAAACATTTATGTAGCATGAGATCATGATGGTGCTTTTCAATGGCCAATATGTATTTGGATTGCTTTTAAAATCTCACGGCAGCTTGTGTCTTCATTTGTTCTTGATGATTCATGCTTATTCACCTCAACAGCATGATTCATTTTGCAGACATTAGAAAATAATGGAATATTATTTGTCTGGGTTCAATGTTTCAGTGGAAAGATACATTTACTCTATCAACGTGTCACATTTAGAAGAGCTAAGGAAAGCCTACAAATAACCCTTCTGGTAATAACAAAGAAATGGATTCCAACCAAACTTGTTACATCTTTTTCATACAATGTGAAGTATATTCTGTCAAATCAAATGAAATAACCTTGTATTTGGTGACAAATCTAAATATTATTGATCTCCGACTGATATTTCTCATAAAGGCCCTTGGATTGAAAAAATAAAATTTCTGCCTGAGCCACTAATGAGAGAATGTGAGCTATCTGTACAGTATCAATGTTTGATTAGTGAGGTCCAGCTGCTATGGAGGACCATCAGAGGGCTGCTTCCCCAGCAGGTAGGCTAGTAGTGTCAGCTAGCCATGAACATGTCCCTCTGTGGAAGGAGGATGGCCTGGAATACGCCTTGATATATGCACTTGTCACTGTCCTAATGACTAATCCATCTGTGCGGAGTCCAGCGCAGGGATTGGAGGAGGAGATGGGCTCATATTTCAACTACTAGGTTCATGTCCTCTCTCTCTCTCTTCCTCCCCAATCCAGTCCCCCATGTAGCTCATCTCTGCCTGTGCTTAAGTAACCGATGTGAAATGGCTAGCTAGTTAGCGATGGTGCTCGCTAATAGCGTTTCAATCGGTGACGTCACTCGCTCTGAGACCTTGAAGTAGTTGTTCCCCTTGCTCTGCGAGGGCCGTGGCTTTTGTGGCGCGATGGGTAACGATGCTTCAAGGGTGGCTGTTGTCGAATATGTGCAGAGGGTCTGAGCCCAGGTAGGGGCGAGGAGAGGGACGGAAGCTATACTGTTACACCTCACCTGATTCCACCTGTAGAAGAATTGAGCGGCGATGGAGCCATTGCTCATACAACTAGACCACAACAGAATAAATGAGTGTATCAACACAATGTTGACTACATTATACAACAAAACAATGGACACCAACTCCAAAATGTGATGAAAATGTGTCTATTTATTTATGGCCAAGGAAGAATAATGTGCCTCTTGGTTGATATATTTACCTGACATTATTTGATTGGGGCACGTGACTACCACCTACCGTGCCACACGTGTGGTAGTGGTATTTGTTGTTGTGTTTACCACGGCTTGGTAA
Organism: Oncorhynchus kisutch; assembly: GCF_002021735.2. NCBI lineage: Eukaryota > Metazoa > Chordata > Actinopteri > Salmoniformes > Salmonidae > Oncorhynchus > Oncorhynchus kisutch. Next base: position 65,151,732 of record NC_034176.2, read on the forward strand.
ATCGACTTTATCATGTAAATTCACCTGAAATAAAACATTGAAATGGGGGGGGGGGGGGGGGTTACAGAGGAAGTGACAAACTAATGCCAGAGTTGAGGACATTGTTTGCAACACTCAATTTGTCCGATGACACCAATCTAACCAGCACAGATACGCAAAATGCTTCTAGAACCGAACCGGACCATCAAAATTGGCATAATATCAGTTTTAGCAGCGATGATCACGTTGGGGGAATATTACAGTTGTTATGGTGATTTCTTCATCGGTGTCCGGCTGGTCAAGGAACTCTCACTACTTTTTACTTTCCCTCACAGGTGCTGATTCGGCGTTTGGACTGATCATCACGCCCTTGAATCTGTGCGTCAGTCTTGCGAAAGACTACAGTGAAGGCCCAGACTCCCTCTGTCACATTGTGGCTTTCTTCAACGCAATGATCTATAAGTCTAGAAAGATACATTGCAGTGTTTTACCTGCTGAAATACTCATCACTGATGACAAGGAGAAGAACGCTGCTTCTGATCGCCTTTGCATGGTGTTTTCCTCAATTTTTACTTGTGCCCATATATTTTCCTCACGGGATAATTGAGGTCCACTTTATTACAGCGTCACTGGTTTGCAATCCATCGTACATTAACATGCCTCATCTTCTTTCCTTGGTCAATCATCATGACTTGCTGCAATGAGACAGCGAGTAAAGATGTGACGACCCCAGGTGTTGTGAGCGCAACAGACTCATAGCATCCAGGGTGCTTGTCCCTGTGAGTACTACACATGTTGGACGCCGTGCATGACGGCAATTATCTATAATGGTGAGTAAGGCCTATAGAAATAACCAGTTGGTTTACAACTTGTTGATGGAACATCTCAAATGAAGACAGGTTGCATGTTTTTCCCAAAGTCACTCACCACTCTTCTAAACGAGCTCAGCAAAATGCCCGTAACAAATGTTGGCTACAAGGCTGTAAAGTTGAAATGCCAATGTGCTGGGTGTAAGGTGACTGGGGTAGGCTGCTGAATCAGACTGATACCGGCAGCTTCTGGTATACAGCCTGAAACTAAGCAGTGTAAACGGGAAACGTTTCCTTACAAGCAATAATCTTGAATAAAATTACAGTTAACCATACTGGTTGTCAGTATAGTTGGTCATTCAGTGGGTGAACTTCCGAGACAAATTATACACAGGAAAGTGTTATTTACCTGACTTTGCTGCTCAAATATATATCACCTGGCACATGCGGAAAACCATGTAAACACCTGCAAGACTTTGGTTAGTATGCATGCATCGACGTGCATATTCTTGTGCACGTGACTTGGGTCAGGACAGGAGCAAACACATCTTGATTGTCCCATAGTTTTAAGTCTGTAATAATATTTGTCTGTGGATAGTTTCTCAAATTTCGACTCACTGAAGAACTAACACTACGGACAATCGGCAGAGTAAGTTCACATTTTATTCAAAGTTCGTGATAGACAATGGACGTTTGGTTCTTTGTAAATGTGTTTGCCGAAAGGCCAAACATCCTAGGTTCTGTTTGCTAACCCTAACTCGGCTAGGAGATCTTAGTCTTGCAATTTCACATATAACTATGTTTGGTGCCGTATTTCTCAAGTGAAAAAATGTGCATGACAACTAATCGTCTCGCGTTGAATGACAGCAAACACTTGATTGTGCCACTGACACGGCCTGCAACGAAAACATGCGGTCTCTCCTTCACTGCAGCCGAGGTGAGTAAGACATTTAAACGTGTTAACCCTCGCAAGGCTGCAGGCCCAGACGGCATCCCCAGCCGCGCCCTCAGAGCATGCGCAGACCAGCTGGCCGGTGTGTTTACGGACATATTCAATCAATCCCTATACCAGTCTGCTGTTCCCACATGCTTCAAGAGGGCCACCATTGTTCCTGTTCCCAAGAAAGCTAAGGTAACTGAGCTAAACGACTACCGCCCCGTAGCACTCACATCCGTCATCATGAAGTGCTTTGAGAGACTAGTCAAGGACCATATCACCTCCACCCTACCTGACACCCTAGACCCACTCCAATTTGCTTACCGCCCAAATAGGTCCACAGACGATGCAATCTCAACCACACTGCACACTGCCCTAACCCATCTGGACAAGAGGAATACCTATGTGAGAATGCTGTTCATCGACTACAGCTCGGCATTCAACACCATAGTACCCTCCAAGCTCGTCATCAAGCTCGAGACCCTGGGTCTCGACCCCGCCCTGTGCAACTGGGTACTGGACTTCCTGACGGGCCGCCCCCAGGTGGTGAGGGTAGGCAACAACATCTCCACCCCTCTGATCCTCAACACTGGGGCCCCACAAGGGTGCGTTCTGAGCCCTCTCCTGTACTCCCTGTTTACCCACGACTGCGTGGCCACGCACGCCTCCAACTCAATCATCAAGTTTGCGGACGACACAACAGTGGTAGGCTTGATTACCAACAACGACGAGACGGCCTACAGGGAGGAGGTGAGGGCCCTCGGAGTGTGGTGTCAGGAAAATAACCTCACACTCAACGTCAACAAAACTAAGGAGATGATTGTGGACTTCAGGAAACAGCAGAGGGAACACCCCCTATCCACATCGATGGAACAGTAGTGGAGAGGTTAGCAAGTTTTAAGTTCCTTGGCATACACATCACAGACAAACTGAATTGGTCCACTCACACAGACAGCATCGTGAAGAAGGCGCAGCAGCGCCTCTTCAACCTCAGGAGGCTGAAGAAATTCGGCTTGTCACCAAAAGCACTCACAAACTTCTACAGATGCACAATCGAGAGCATCCTGGCGGGGTGTATCACCGCCTGGTATGGCAACTGCACCGCCCTCAACCGTAAGGCTATCCAGAGGGTAGTGAGGTCTGCACAACGCATCACCGGGGGCAAACTACCTGCCCTCCAGGACACCTACACCACCCGATGCTACAGGAAGGCCATAAAGATCATCAAGGACATCAACCACCCGAGCCACTGCCTGTTCACCCCGCTGTCATCCAGAAGGCGAGGTCAGTACAGGTGCATCAAAGCTGGGACCGAGAGACTGAAAAACAGCTTCTATCTCAAGGCCATCAGACTGTTAAACAGCCACCACTAACATTGAGTGGCTGCTGCCAACACACTGTCAATGACACTGACTCAACTCCAGCCACTTTAATAATGGGAATTGATGGGAAATTATGTAAATATATCACTAGCCACTTTAAACAATGCTACCTTATATAATGTTACTTACCCTACATTATTCATCTCATATGCATATGTATATACTGTACTCTATATCATCGACTGCATCCTTATGTAATACATGTATCACTAGCCACTTTAACTATGCCACTTTGTTTACATACTCATCTCATATGTTATACTGTACTCGATATCATCTACTGTATCTTGCCTATGCTGCTTTGTACCATCACTCATTCATATATCCTTATGTACATATTCCTTATCCCCTTACACTGTGTATAAGACAGTCGTTTTTTTGGAATTGTTAGTTAGATTACTTGTTCGTTATTACTGCATTGTCGGAACTAGAAGCACAAGCATTTCGCTACACTCGCATTAACATCTGCTAACCATGTGTATGTGACAAATAACATTTGATTTGATTTGATTTGATTTGATTGAAGAGTTCCCACTCCTGCTATACAAGTAGTACTGTTGACAATCACTGAAGAAGGGGCGTAGACTTCGACTGACTATGCTTGTGCATAGTCGGTTTTATTTCATAGCCTATGCTGTCCCTTTTTATGTATTTTTCTCCGTTCTCTCTTCCACCAGCCATCTCGGGCATTATAGTTACGGAGTGGAATGAGTTTGTGGTGGTGTGGCTGCCAACCGCCAACGTTTTCCCCAACTGCATCTTCTACTTCTGGATTTACCGCAGCTTCCGTAGAAAGTTCTGCCTGCTCTTCCAGCGGCTGTGTCTCAGTGTGCCAAGATTTGGCCAAGGCCCTGGGCTTCACAGCCGGTAGTCTGGTACAATAACAACACCCTCCAGGAGCGCTGCTCCAGTGTGTCGTCAACCAACACCCTGATCACCTCACCCTGTCCAGTGACACCCCCTTCTGAGGGATTAGGCTTCTCATAGACATGGTACTCACTAACATTATTCAATGATGCATCTGGTAAGTTTCAACGCCAAACACCTGAAGGACATTTAGGAGAGCTGCTTGTATTGAGATCGTGGTATCAGATTATATATTTAAAAACCAAGTGTGGCAAGGAGACATGAGAGTGCTGTCAGGCCATAGTTAGATGTTTCAAAGCCCTGTCAAACAGCAATCTTCCTCACCATCACTATGCATTTCAAGTTATTTTGAATCTTATTTTTTGTTGAACTCATACAATTCTTTGACATTTTTTGAATCCCCAATTGACAGTATTTGGTCCATGCTGGAATGTTTCTTTCTTTTTTACAGATGTATTTTTTGTTTTCCATTTTACTGTCACACCATGTTGTCAGAATATCATGCACCACATGTTGAGTTTAGTTATGTTTGAGTTGGTAAATCCATCAGAATGTAGCCCTCGTCCAGCCATGTCTCCCGCCACCTTGTTTGTATTTGCATTATCGGTATTTTACATGGTGCTAAAATTTGATCTGCATGTTGTCTACAGCCCGTCAATATGTTGCACTTAAATGTCAAAATAAATACATTTGATTGATTTAAATTTATATTTAGCCATCAAACAATAAAATGTGTTAGGTGAACTTCAGAAGGAAATGTTTACAAGTGCTTTGATGGTCTTCAGGCCATCTACTCTGTACACCTATATCTTGTATATCAAAGGCCCGGCGTATACGTAGTAGCCTTGCAAGGTAAACCTTTAAGTCATTGAATTTCATCTCCAGAGAAAGGTAATTACATGGCTCCAGTGTATAAAGGTCACCACCACACTCATGTCTGTCGGCGTTACCCTTTCCCTCCCTTTGACTTAGCTTCTCATATCACCAGGGTCACCTCCCAATTCATGGTCCCTTTTTTAAAAGAAAGTGGTTAAGACTATGCAAAGCCATCACTGTGCTACTGTCCGCACTACATTGTATGATACTGGGCAGCTCTCTTATTCAATTTCCAACTTCCTTTAGACTTCTTATTATGGTAAATGTTGAGACTGAAACCTGTTGGTTGTGATCTCTTGAGATTTATGACATGGAATGTATGCTGTTTGGCCAAAATCTGAAAATATAGTCCATATTTATTATGAAACTTGCTAAACTCTATTGGTGCTTTCAAATGTGGAAATACGTACTTGGTCTTTGACTAATGATATATTTAATTTATATTTTGTGAATAGTTGAGTGACTGTCGTGTACATAAAATAATTTTATATTGTTTATAAATAAATGAAAATCCCCCAAAATGTTTGTGATTGGGAAATAAAGCATAATGCCTTTGTGTTAATTAGTCATTTCGTGTGGCATGGAAAAGGAGAGGCAGATTTGAGAAGCTGCCTACATGGTAATTAAACTCTGCAAGAGGCTTCACTGAATATCACTTATTTCCCACACTGTATTTATTCCAAATTTGAGGCCAAGTCAGACACCCCATGGTTTCAGACAGGTTTCTGGGCCTTGGCTCAGGAGATCCAGTCATAGGTGGTGGGCTGATACATTGTATCTACTTTAGTTTGAGATGATTGGTCTCTGCTGAGGGAGGAGCTGTTTTTTTACATAGTATATATTTATTTTTTCTGAACACATTTTTGTTTGTTGGCAATGTCCTATTCAATGAATTGCAAAAATCTCTGAAGCTGGAGTCTCATATCTCCCTCTCTAACTTTAAGCATCAGTTGTCTGAGCAGCTTACCAATCACTGTACCTGTACACAGCCAATCTGTAAATAGCACACACGACTACCTCATATTATTACTTACCCTCTTGCTCTTTTGCACCTCAGTATCTCTACGTGCACATCATCATCTGCACATATATTACTCCAGTATTAATGCTAAATTGTAATTTTTTTCACCTCATTTACCTCCCTACTCTTCTACAAAAATAGAAACATCTTTCTTTTCTTTTGTGTTATTGTTTGTTTATGTGTAACTCTGTTCTTGTTTTCTTTGCACTGCTTTGCTTTATCTTGGCCAGGTTACAATTGTAAATGAGAACTTGTTCTCAACTGGCCTACCTGGTTAAATAAAGGTGAAATAAAACCTCGAGAGAGAGGGCTCTCAGGCCGACAGAAGGTAAAGTATTTATTTATTTTTGGTATCTATTTAGTTATAGAAACGTGATACCATCAAGGAAATCTGTCAAATAACTCCCAAATTTACTTAAAACGTAGGAACCTTATAAATGTAGCTAGCTAGATACAAGTAGACCTTTTGCTAGCTGGCAGGAGCAGATGGCTTCATCACTAGCATGTCATTCTGCGACAGGGAGCTTTAGCTATAACTATTCCAAGTATTGTAAAGCTAATACAGTCATAAAGACAGAACTCACTCATTTCATTCATGCTGACAAATAAGAACTGCCACATTATCCCTGTCAATAGACCTAGTTGGAGTAGGATGCAGAGCACCCTGCCTTTATCCTCGTAGCCCAGTTGTTGTAATTTAAGACTGTCAAGATGTTCATTTCTACAATCCTTTGCTGCTGTGATTTATTTGATTAAATCTTGCTCACGTTTGTCTCCCACAATCTATTCAGCTCTCCTCTCCTAGTTGATCTCTCATAGAGATCAACTAAGTGCTGCTCAGCTGATTCACTTACCTGTGTGGAGAACCATCCTACTGCAGTTTGAACTGTCCCCCCCCCCGCCCGCCCGACACTTCTCTCTCTCTCTCCCTCTCTCCCTCTCTTATATATGTATATATATATATATATATATATATATATATATATATATATATATATATACACTATATCACAAAAGTGAGTACACCCCTCACATTTTTGTAAATATTTGAGTATATATTTTCATGTGACAACACTGAAGAAATGACACTTTGCTACAATGTAAAGTAGTGAGTGTACAGCTTGTATAACAGTGTACATTTGCTGTCCCCCTCAAAATAACTCAACACACAGCCATTAATATCTAAACTGCTGTCAACAAAAGTGAGTACACCCCTAAGTGAAAATGTCCAAATTGGGCCCAATTAGCCATTTTCCCTCCCCGGTGTCAGGTGACTCGTTAGTGTTACAAGGTCTCAGGTGTGAATGGTGAGTAGGGGTGTTAAATTTGGTGTCATCGCTCTCACACTCCCTCATACTGACTGGTCACTGGAAGTTCAACATGGCACCTCATGGCAAAGAACTCTCTGAGGATCTGAAAAAAATAATTGTTGCTCTACATAAGAAGATTGCCAAGACCCTGAAACTGAGCTGCAGCACGGTGGCCAAGACCATACAGCGGTTTAACTGGACAGGTTCCACTCAGAACAGGCCTCGCCATGGTCGACCAAAGAAGTTGAGAGCACGTGCTCAGCGTCATATCCAGAGGTTGTCTTTGGGAAATAGACGTATGAGTGCTGACAGCATTTCTGCAGAGGTTGAAGGGGGGTTGAAGTCAGTGCTCAGACCATACGCCGTACACTGCATCAAATTGGTCTGCATGGCTGTCGTCCCAGAAGGAAGCCTCTTCTAAATATGATGCACAAGAAAGTCCGCAAACAGTTTGCTGAAGACAAGCAGACTAAGGACATGGATTACTGGAACCATGTCCTGTGGTCTGATGAGACCAAGATAAACTTATTTGGTTCAGATGGTGTCAAGCGTGTGTGGCGGCAACCACGTGAGGAGTACAAAGACAAGTGTGTCTTGCCTACAGTCAAGCATGGTGGTGGGAGTGTCATGGTCTGGGGCTGCATGAGTGCTGCCGGCACTGGGGAGCTACAGTTCATTGAGGGAACCATGAATGCCAACATGTACTGTGACATACTGAAGCAGAGCATGATCCCCCTCCCTTCGGAGACTGGGCAGTATTCCAACATGATAACGACCCCAAACACACCTCCAAGACGACCACTGCCTTGCTAAAGAAGTTGACAGTAAAGGTGATGGACTGGCCAAGCATGTCTCCAGACCTAAACCCTATTGAGCATCTGTGGGGCATCCTCAAATGGAAGGTGGAGGAGTTCAAGGTCTCTAACATCCACCAGCTCCGTGATGTCGTCAAGAGGACTCCAGTGGCAAACTGTGAAGCTCTGGTGAACTCCATGCCCAAGAGGGTTAAGGCAGTGCTGGGAAATGATGGTGGCCACACAAAATATTGACACTTTGGGCCCAATTTGGACATTTTGACTTAGGGGGGTACTCACTTTTGTTGCCAGCGGTTTAGATATTAATGGCTGCGTGTTGAGTTATTTTGAGCGGACAGAAAATGTACACTGTTATACAAGCTGTACACTCACTACTTCACATTGTAGCAAAGTGTCATTTCTTCAGTGTTGTCACATGAAAAGATATACTCAAATATTTACTAAAATGTGAGGGGTGTACTCACTTTTGTGATATACTGTATATTGGAAGGTTACATTTTATTTAGATACTTCAAATACTGCCTGAGACACCTTTGCTGTTTGTCTCCGTACTCAACAATGGTGAAACACAATGTGATGTTTAAATGTATATGCGTGAAATGTACGCCTCACTCAGTCATAGCTTAGTAGTAGAATAATGATTTGGCACCGTGAACTTTTAGAAGGTTAGTAGGGAAGTTAGGTTAATAATTTAAACCACCTAAATCTATTTACATTCACTGAATGTTTAGTATTTGGAAACTCAAACATTCATATCCCAACTGCTTTTTCTATAGTTCTGTAGACTATAATTCTCCATCCCTTATATTCTAATGCATCCAACATGACATTTGAGAACGCATTGTTAAGGAATGAAACTGGTCATTTTATTACAGAGCACATTGTATACATTTTGCTCAGCTGTTTTTAGAGATTGTATTGCAAGGTATATGTGTCGGATATACCGTGTTGGCTAATATGAATATGCAGCTGTATTATTTAAACCTCCATTTTTGAATACGGTGCCTATAGAAAGTCTACATCCCTTTTGGATTTCTTCAAATTGTATTGTTTTACAAAGTATGATTCAAATGGATTTCAATGTCGTTTTTGTCAACTATGTACACGAAATACTCTGTGGAAGAAAAATTCAATTTTTAAATTTTTTAAAAAGATGAATGAAAAATAACATTAAGTCAATACAATACATGAGTCATTACAGGTTAGAAACCCCTTTGGCAGCGATTACAGCTGTGAGTCTTCTTTGGTAAGTATCAGACGAGCTTTGCACACCTGTATTGTGCAATATTTGCCAATTTTTGTTATTTTTCAAATTCTTTAATCTCTGTCAAGGTGTTGGGGATCATGGGTAGACAAACATTTTCTAGTCTTGTCATGGATTTTCAAGCAGATTTTAAGTCAAAACTGTAACTTGGCCACTCAGGAGGTACAATCACTGTCTTTTTGGTAAGCAACTCCAGTGTAGATTTGGCCTTGTATTGTAGGTTATTGTCCTGCTTAAAGGTGAATTCCTCACCCAGTGTCAGTGTAAATTAGACTGAAGCAGGTTTTCCTCTAGGATTGCCTTTGCTTAGCTCCATTCTGTTTCTTTTCATCCTGAAAAACTCCCCAGTCTTTGCCAATGTCAAGCATTTCCATACCATGATGCATCCACCACGGTGCTTGAAAATAAGGAGGCAGTTACTCAGTTATGTGTTGTGCTGGATTTTCCATAAACATAAGGCTTTGAATTTAGGCCAAAAAGTGTATTCCTTTGCTGTGTTTTTCTGCAGTATTACCTTAGTGCCTTGTTGCATACATGTGCATGTTTTGGAATATTTGTATTCTGTATATTTGTATTCTTCTTTTCACTCTGTAATTTATTGTGGAGTCACTACAATGTTGTTGGTCCATCCTCCATTTTCTCCCATCACAGCAATTGAACTCTGTAGCTGTTTTAAAATCACTAATGGCCTCATGCTGACATCCCTAAGCAGTTTCCTTCTTGTCATGCTGTCAATTCAGAACGACGACTGCGTCTTTGATGTGTCTGGGTGGTTTAATACATCACCCACAGCATAATTATTAACTTGACCATGCTAAAGATATATTCAATGTCATTTTGTATTGTTACCCAACCAACCAATCACTGCCCTTTGTACGTATGGGGGACAGAGGAAAGGAACCCATATTATTTCACGTGATTTGTTAAGCCAAATTGTACTTCCTAACTAATTTAGACTTGCCTAAACAAGAGTGTGAAAACCTATGCAACAATTATATTTTAGTTATTTAAATTTTGTGATTTAAAAAAAATCTTTTCACTTTGACATGATACACAATATTTTGTGTAGATCAATGACAAACAAATACGATGAAATATATTTCAATCCCACAAAATGTGAAAAGAAAGTTGAAGGGGTGTAGACTCTATAGGGACTGTACACGAGACACACATTTCTCTGTCAACATGCTTTTATTTTGGTTGATATGCAAATTATATGATTGAATGTTTCTTTAAGCCTGCAGCTACTTACTTGACATGAGACATATAACCATGCCAACACATGATTAAACATTTCAATTCACTGACAGAGAGAGTGCTAATGAACCAATAGCTTCCTGGAAATCTGGAGATCTGTTCCCTTTCAGAGAAGCAGCACTGTGTCGTTCCAAGGACGACAAAGTTGTAGCCTATTTCTCAGGACTGTAATATGGAGTGATGTTTGATGGGAAGGATCGATTTGTTTGAACCAAAAACCTGGCAAGCTTTTTCTTGTCAATAATAATGGTGGACTAGACCAAGTCAGAATAACTGTGCACTACCCACAGATGTATTCATTTATTGGCACTATTTCGGAATCAGAAATCTAGAAGTTGAACTTCTGTAGTTGTGCTCTGCTGTGAAGGCCATACTATTTATGTCACCCTTCCATATCTCTCCAATTATTTTGAATGAACAATTAGGACCATGAATAAAATAATGGCAAATATGTGGATTAAAGGTTCTTTATCTATTCCTTTTCTTCTCCTGTTTTTCAGACATTATCATGTCTGCTAAGATCCTATTACAGCCTCACTCATCAATCTAGCATTCACATTTATTTATAAAGCCCTTCTTACATCAGCTGATGTTACAAAGTGCTTTACAGAAACCCAGCCTAAAACCCCAAACAGCAAGCAATGCAGGTGTAGAAGCACGGTGGCTATGAAAAACTCCCTAGAAAGACCGGAATCTAGGAAGAAACCTAGAGAGGAACCAGGCTATGAGGGGTGGCCAGTCCTCTTCTGGCCGTGCTGGGTGGAGATTAAAACAGAACATGGCCAAGATGTTCAAATGTTCATAGATGACTAGCAGGGTCAAATAATAATAATCACAGTGGCTGTAGTGGGTACAACAGGTTAGCACCTCAGGAGTAAATGTCAGTTGGCTTTTCATAGCTGATCATTGAGTATCTCTGCTCCTGCTGTCTCTAAAGAATTGAAAACAGCAGGTCTGTGACAAGGCAGCATGTCCGCAGGCAGAACCGTTGAAACTGGAGCTGCAGCACGAGCAGGTGGACTGGGGACAGCAAGGAGTCATCAGGCCAGGTAGTCCTGAGGCTTGGTCCTAGGGCTCAGGTCCCCTGAGAGAAAGAGAGAGAGAATTAGAAAGAGCATACTTAAATTCACACAGGACACCGGATAAAACAGGAGAAATACTCCAGATATGACCCCATATAAAATTTGTTTTTCAACCATTCCACAAATTTCTTGTTAACAAACTATAGTTTTGGCAAGTTGTGCATGACACAAGTAATTTTTCCAACAATTGTTTACAGACAGATTATTTCACTTATAATTCACTGTATCACAATTCCAGTGGGTCAGAAGTTTACATACACTAAGTTGACTTTGCCTTTAAACATCTTGGAAAATTCCAGAAAAGGATTTCATGGCTTTAGAAGCTTCTGATAGGCTAATTGACATAATTTGAGTCAATTGGAGTTGTACCAGTGGATGTATTTCAAGGCCTACCTTCAAACTCAATGCCTCTTTGCTTGACATCATGGGGAAATCAGCCAAGACCTCAGAAAAAAAAAAACTCCACAAGCGTAGTTCATCCTTGGGAGCAATTTCCAAATGCCGAAGGTACCATGTTCATTTGTACTAACAATAGTACACAAGTATAAACACCATGGGACCACGCAGCTGTCATACTGCTCAGGAAGGAGATGCGTTCTGTCTCCTAGAGATTAATGTACTTTGGTGCGAAAAGTGCAAATCAATCCCAGAACAACAGCAAAGGACCTTGTGAAGATGCTGGAGGAAACAGGTACAAAAGTATCTATAGCCACAGTAAAATGTGTCCTATATCAACAAAACCTGAAAGGCCGCTCAGCAAGGAAGAAGCTACTGCTCCAAAACCGCTATAAAAATGCCAGACTACAGTTTGCAACGGCACATGGGGACAAAGATCATACTTTTCGGAGAAATGTCCTTTGGTCCGATGAAACAAAAATAGAACTGATTGGCCATAATGACCATCATTATGTTTGGAGGAATAAGGGGGAGGCTTGTAAGCCGAAGAACACCATCCCAACCGTGAAGCACAGCATCATGTTGTGGGTGTGCTTTGCTGCAGGAGGGACTGGTGCACTTCACAAAGTAGATGGCATCATGTGGTAGGAAAATTATGTGGATATATTGAAGCAACATCTCAAGACATCAGTCAGGAAGTTAAAGCTTGGTTGCAAATGGGTATTCCAAGTGGACAATTACACCAAGCATACTTCCAAAGTTGTGGCAAAAGGGCTTAGGGACAGCAAAGTCAAGGTATTGGAGTGGCCATCACAAAGCCCTGACCTCAATTCTATAGACAATGTGTGGGAAGAACTGAAAAAGTGTGTGCGAGCAAGGAGTCCTACCAACCTGACTCAGTTGCACCAGCTCTGTCAGCAGGAATGGGACAAAATTCACCCATCTTATTGTGGGAAGCTTGTGGAAGGCTACCCGTAACGTTTTACCCAAGTTAAACAATTTAAAGGCAATGCTACCAAATACTAATTGAGTGTATGTAAACTTCTGACCCATTGGGAATGTGATGAAAGAAATAAAAGCTGAAATAAATCATTCTCTCTACTATTATTCAGACATTTCACATTCTTAAAATAAAGTGGTGATCCTAACTGACCTAAGACAGGATTTTTTACGAGGATTAAATGTCAGGAATTGTGAAAAACTGAGTTAAAATGTATTTGGCTAAGGTGTATGTAAACTTCCGACTTCAACTGTATGTACTGTATAGTCATAACACAGGGATTTTTAAGCTATGAAAATATACTTGATGGAAAGATAGGTCAGGTGAAGTGCGGTCTCCCATATACAAATCCCAAGAGGAGCAGGAACTCTAGAAGAATATAAAATGACGTATCATGATTCCGCTGGCAGCCAGTCAACCTCTAGACCAGTATCTACCTACCTGAGGGCAGGCCTAATTGCACAAATTATGTCACAGGGAGTGTGGCCTTCGGTGACACCGGAATGCCTTGTTTCCCCCTAGTGAGAGCAATTAGTCTGTGAGGGCTAGAACAAGACAGGGGTATTAATGACACACTGCTTCGCTGCTGGCTGGCTCCAAATGTTGCTCACTCTGCTGTTGCTCCACTCCCACCAATGTTCCTTCTGTTATCGAGGTGTCTAACACGGGGCCCCCTGGGATGTGGATACAGTTTAAGAGATAACTCAGACCCCTGCCCAAAGATATTCCCTGGTTGTAGATGCAAACAGCCTATCTGCTGGAGATTAGGTGAACGTGTTATTTTGAAAGAAGTGCATTTGAAGGATTGAAAGAATGTCCTCCAGTTTATGGGAGGCTTAATTTTACTCAACATTAGAGAAGATATTTTCAGGGGAGATCTTTCATATAAAAGGTTGATGAGACTGCCATTCTTACATACTTCTTAATATCATGCCATACAGATACTTAATTTGTGGAAGGCTACCCGAAACGTTTGACCCAAGTTAAACAATTTAAAGTCAATGCTACCAAATGCTAATTGAGTGTATGTAAACTTCTGACCCACTGGGAATGTGATGAAAGAAATAAAATATTAAATAAATAATTATCTCTGCTATTATCCTGACATTTCACATTCTTAAAATAAAGTGGTGATCCTAACTGACCTAAGACAGGGAATTTTTACTAGGATTAAATATCAGGAATTGTGAAAAACTGAGTTTGTATTTGGCTAAGCTGTATTTGGCTAAATGTATTTGGCTAAGGTGTATGTAAACTTCCGACTTCAACTGTAACCCCACCCACTTTGCCAAAGCACAGCCCCCATACTAGAGGGATAACTTCAATCACCAACTTACTATCCTGAGACAAAGCCGAGTATAGCCCACGAAGATCTCCCCCACGGCACAAACCCAAGGGTGTGCGCCAACCCAGACAGGAAGATCACGTCAGTAACTCAACCAACTCAAGTGACGCACCCCTCCTAGGGACGGCATGGAAGAGCACCAGTAAGCCAGTGACTCAGCCCCTGTATTAGGGTTTAAGGCAGAAAATCCCAGTGGAGAGAATATTCATGCGAATATTCAAAAATCTGCATGAAGAAAATATGCACATTTTCCCACCAGTAGTGTGTTTCTACCAAATGTACTTGTTGCAGATAAAAATCAGTGTGTGATGACGTAGTGCACACAAATTGTTATTTTTCGCTTATATTTTCATGCACCATATAAAAAATCTAATGCTCAGTCTGTTTCCATCGCATTTTCAACTGCGTTAAATTGTAAATATGCCTTGTCTGGTCTTGGCACATGCGCTCTACAGTGTTGCCAACTTAGCGACTTTGACGCTATATTTAGTGAGTATTCAGACCTTCTAGCGACACATTTTCAAAAAAGCAACAAGCGACAAATCTAACACAAATCTAGCGACTTTTTCTGGTGTTATTGCAGACTTTTGGAGACTCTGACGTGAAAACACGTATTGTTCTTACTCTTCTCAACGAGCAGCGGGTGCTGCCGCGGGCCCCACCCCCGTCCCAAAGCACTCACAGGTGGCCCAGTCCTCGAGCAGCAGTCCCTCCCAGCTGCAGTCAGAGCAGGAGATGTTCACCCCTCCGTGTCCAGACTGCAAATGAATCGCGCATGCGGTAAGCCGCCGCTGGCTGATCCCGTCCTGGCTTACATTCAGGGCGGGATGTAAATGTAAAATGTTCTTTGTCTAAAATAAATCACTGCACAAAAAGAAATCACTGCATTTGACTCACACAGCCTCAGTCACTTACTCACCTTGTCCACTGTGTGTGTGCCTCTGTGACATAAGCTAAACATCTAGCTGGCTAGCTCATGTCTTCGTCTAAACTGTACACTCAAAAATACAGAAAGGAGTAAGAATCAAACCCTGAATTCAAAGGCTGGTTGAAGCCGTTTGTTGGAGATGATACACAGGCATACTGCCTGTATTGTAAGGCTGATTTCTACACTAAACGTAGTGATGTAAAAAAACACATGACAACTCAAAAACATATTCAAAAGGCAGAGCCTTATAACAGTTCCACCCAAAACAAGCTGCCATTTATGGTTAAAAAATGGACTCAAAAAATACTGAGGCCACCATGGCATTAGCTATCGCTGAACACTGTACCATGCTGGCATGTGATCACATTGGAGAAGCATGTAGAGCTGCTTTCTCAGACTCCACTGCTGCTACCCACTTCAAAGTGCACAGAAATTATTAATGGTGTTCTAGCACCATACTGAAAAAGTTGGTCGCAGATGTGGGTGACCAGCGTTTCAGCCTCCTCGATGAGTCCACGGATGTATGTGTTTCTAAGTACCTGGGGGTTGTGATAAGGTACTTTATTGACACCAAGCAGACAATTGTATTGACATTTCTGGGGCTTGTTGAGTTGGAGGGTGGAGATGACAAATCTATATAGCCCGTGCTGTTGTGGCTTTCCTCGAGAAGTGTTGTTTTACAAAAGAGAAACTCCTGGGGATAGGGACTGATGAGACCATACTCCTCCTAAATATGTAGTTCTAAACATATTTAGGGTGTTTTTTTTACTCACTTTTTGTCTCTCCCACGACATTATTCCGCTGTAATGCCTCTCTGCAGCTCATTTGTAGTTCTAAACATATTTAGGGTGTTTTTTTTACTCACTTTTTGTCTCTCCCACGACCATTCCTCTGTTATGACGGGGATTAACAATGGGGTCCATAAAGCGCTGAAGGAGGAGTATGGTCTCATATATCTGGTTCTTATTCGCTGTGTGTGATGCCTCTCTGCAGCTCATTTGTAGTTCTAAACATATTTAGGGTGTTTTTTTCACTCACTTTTTGTCTCTCCCACGACATTATTCCGCTCTCCTACAGCGTCCATCACAATTAGGTGATGACATCATTGAGCAACTTTTAGGACAGCCAATAGCTACTTTCCTTACTGAGGAGTTGGCAACACTGGCGCTCTAGCCAACAGCTTGCAGATACAGTGAAGGTAGGCTCTGTGGGTAGGTTCGCCTATAGTACACGATGAGATTATTATGGATAAGTGAGAGAATAATCATCATGCCACCAGAATAAGACCATCAACATTTATTGCAAAGGAGCATCTAGCTCATACCGTGCACTTTCACCACCCTGTGAAGTTCATCATAATTGATTTAATCTGTAGCCTAATAAACTGCAGGGCCGTAGTGGGAGGAGCACATGCCATGTCGACATTTATTAAATGTACATAAACTTCCTGTTTCCATCACAGCTGTAGTTTTTTTTTTAATACTGTATGACTACTCGCATAAAAACTGTGGATGGAAACGTGGTTTGTGATATACAAAAAATTATCGCTTCCCTCGACAAGGATTGATCAACTTCACATTTTTCAGCTTCGACCCATCAGTCTAGACTCTTTAGTCCATTACCCTCTCAGTCTACAAAGGCTGCATTTAGACAGGCAGCCCAATTGTATTTTTTCCATTAATTGGTCTTTTGACCAATCCCAATAGATCTGTTTGACATCAGGTATTTTTCAGAGCTTTTTCAAAGACCAATTAGTGAAAAGTATATCAGAATTGGGCTGCCTGTCTAAACGCAGCCAGACATCACCTCTGCCTGCACTTTTGTGCTTATTCTATATGTTCACAAGGAGAGGTGTCAGAAACATTGAAATTAAAAACATCAGTTTTCTTAGCAGGGACAGCTCGTGCAAACACTATCCTCCCCCTCTAATTTCCTCTTTGATAAGCTTCACACGGCTGTGGCATGAGCCCGTTGTCTGTCAGAGCTGTGGAGGAGAGCACAACTGCATGCTTATAAGCGCCATTTGTCGTAAAGACGTTCAGGCTGCTGACGGCAGGGTTAGGAGGTGCCAGCTTGTCAGACAGTGTGATGTTATGGAATGACACACGGGCCCTCAGCCATACAGCGGTGGGCTATTTTGTCAGGGAAAGGTCTGATGTACTCAACAAAGAACAACCATTTACAGATACATTTTTCCTCCAGCTAGTATCCATGGATATGAAATGTTTCACCCCATCTGAATTCAAACTATTCAGTTTTATTGAACAGTCGCGTGCTAGTTTTGTCACAGAATTGGGCTAATGTTTATTAATTGCAAAATGTTGCATATGGTTGCATGCAGTACTGAGTAACATTGCACAGTGTTGAAAGATTAAATCAAGCCCTGGGTATAATGTAAGTAAGTAGAACATTTTGATTAAGCAGATAAGAAAGTAGCAGCTGCCAGTAACATGGATTTACTTTAGGAGTAATTCTTAAGCAACCCCACACATCCTGATGATGATCCCTCCCTGAGCACCTGCTGTGCTGTTCAGCACAGTGCAGCCTCCGCTTATTATGGGATGTGAAGGGGAGCACCATCAAAGCAGTGCAGAGGCTGGCAGATTAAAACTATAGCCATTTCACTGCTTCTGAAATGGGCAAAGGAAGAGCAGATAAAGCAGCAGGGCCTGAACATAATGCTCTTACTGTAGTATGATTAGATCTATTTCACAGGACGGCTCCCACACCACTCAGGGTTACCCTCCGGTGATCATCCTTACAGGCCCTTCAGACTGCTACTTTGTCATGGACTATACGTCAAGGTGGTCATATTGGGTTATACGTGTATATAGATTGAAGACATTGATTTTCTTTATGGCTCAATAAAACTAAAGTGAAGTCCTCTTCAGGAGAATGGTTATCGAGGACCTCTGGATGCAGTAAAGGCCCATCAAAGTGATATCTAGTAACTGTGGGACTATAGCAGCCCTGCCAGGGGATTGGAACCATAATCATGCAACATCATCATCATCTCAGCATCAAATTAGTATTATCTAAATCTGATTATCGGTCCCTCCAGCAATTTTTGAGCAAGTTGTGTATAGTAGCTTAATGGATTCAGGAGATGATTTGATGCTAAAGCTGAGCTGGACTGACAGAGATAACTCTCATTAGCCGTGCTCTCACGTTGTAACAATGATTGACTAGGTGAATGACTGGGTACAACATCAATCCCTCCAATCCCAATGAAAAGGTAAACAGTCACAGGTCTGTCTATGGCTCAGCTCATCACCAGAGACTATGACTTTGCTAATTACTTAGCTGTTGTTCACACGCTGAATTAATCAGATATTATGAAGGAATTCTTGATAGGAAGGAAGCACATCGGGATAGTTCCGTTTCAGCTCTCAAAACAATTGATTTTATCTCATGAGTGTTTGGAGGTTTGTTTTTGTTATTTTATCTCCTCCCTCTGTGTCTATGTTCCCATGGCAGAGTGCATTTTCATTGATATGCTGACATCAAGGCAGATCTGTCAATCTTTAGAACAAGGAACACTTTGCTTGGCCTACCAGCGGACACTGAGGACATGGCAACAAACCACTGAGGTAGACTGGTAAGATTGTACTTTGTATTATAAGAACACTGCATATTGCATTTCTGAAACCTCTCCATGAATCTACTCACTGAAATATTGACATCCCAATATTGTGTGCCCTTCTGGAGGATTTTAGTTCCATATGACTGAATCCAAACACTGTTGAAAAAATGTAAAACAAGCTAAGAAAAACTGTTTGACATCTGTAATTAAAAATTATTTTTCACAATGCAATTACATTGGTAGTTCTAGCTTACACGGTAGTGGGTGATATGCAGTTATTCAGCCATGGTTCTGACTTGGCAGAAATAGCTCTGGGCTACCTCTTAAATAAGTAAGTTCAGGAATTTATCTAATTTATCCAGTGAAAAGTAGAGCAGGATCCTCATTATCCCACAAAAGTTACACAATACATCTTTTCAGCTGCAGTCATAGCCGGAATACAAAAGTTTTCAGTCATTTGAGAATAGAATAGAATACTAGTCCTTAGGAAACTTCCTTTCAATCTGACAATTCACCAAGTATCAGCATCATATGAGACAAAGACTGGCAAATTGACACTGTACAATTACCTATTTTAAGTTCACCATATCAGATATGGGATCAGGCTTGGGTTTGGGCAAAATATTGGGCTAGAGAGCAGTGGCTGATGCTGGAAGGGGCTATAATAGGATGGGCTCATTGTAATAGCTGGAATTGAATATTTGGAACAGTATCAAACACATGGAAACCACATGCTTGACTCCGTTCCATTGATTCCATTCCAGTCATTACAATGAGCCCATCCTCCTAAAGCTCCTCCCACCTAAAGCTCCTCTCCATTGCTAGAGAGTATGCATATTGTGTTTTCATCCTTTTACTAATTTGATTAAATGTTTGCTCCATGCACAGTATAGAAATGTGTTGGTGGACCTTTCATACAAGGGCTGCTATTTGAGTTCCTCTCCTTGTCACGCCCTGGCCTTATTTATCTTTGTTTTCTTTATTATTTTGGTTAGGCCAGGGTGTGACATGGGTGATTTATGTGTTTTTCGTCTTGTCTAGGGTTTTTTGTAGATTTATGGGGTTGTGTTCTTTTAGGTGTCTAGGTAAGTCTATGGTTGCCTGGATTGGTTCTCAATCAGAGGCAGGTGTTAATCATTGTCTCTGAATGGGAGCCATATTTAAGCAGCCATATTCTTTGGGTATTTTGTGGGTGATTGTTTCCTGTGTCAGTGTTTGTGCCACACGGGACTGTTTTGGGTTTTGACGTTTTGGGTTTTGACGTTTTGGGTTTTGACGTTTTGGGTTTTGACGTTTCTGGTTTTGGGTTTTGACGTTTCTGGTTTTGACGTTTCTGGTTTTGGGTTTTCACCTTTCTGGTTTCGTAGTTGTGTTCATGTTAGGTGTTTCTTATTAAAGAACCATGAACTATAACCACGCTGCGTTTTGGTCCGCCTCTCCTTCCCAGGAAGAAAGCCGTGACACTTCTTGAAATATCTTGTGTGCATCTGACACGAGTGTGAAGCTTGATTTTCCCCTGAAGGTCCTCTGGCGACTCAAATGAAGTGGGATGAATTGCTCATTCATTCTGCTCTGAATGAAAGTATTGGAAAAAGCAATAGTTCTAAGTCTGTATCTCTATGATATAGAAGGAATAGCATCCCATAACGCTGGGATGTTTTTATTGATAAATTACAGTTTTTTGCTCTTCGGCATGTCTGAAGAGAATTGATTAATAGCGAATGCAACAGAAGGCCTTGATAAAGGTGTGTAATTTACCAGGAAGAGTTGATTGTCTCTAACCACTGCCTGTCATAGTCGATAACACTGATGTGGAAATACTAAAAGGACTGAACTGTCAGTGTTACTAATACCAACATATGCGTCAGGTGTTTGTTTGACGTGCACATGTATAGACATGCTTTGGTCCAATCTGTTGATCATAGTCCCAAAATTCATTTTCATCTGGATCTGGGTATTGAATACAGCTAGATTCAGTACAGCTAGACATATTATTCATATATTGAATACTCCATTTATAGCCAAAAAGGTCATTCCAAGCCGGTGAGGATTTGGCATAGTACGGAGACTGTCAGTCACTGGTCATTGTGATGTTTTGCATTGGCAGCCGAGGCTCTCCTTGAAGAGTGGCTGTGATGGATGTGACAGCTGCCTCAGCCATGGGGACTGATGTCTTCATCTGCTCCCAACAGGGCCGCAAATATATAGTACTACAGTCTGCACTGCGATCTCCAATAACATTACTGCCTGCCCATTGCCTTTGCCACAACCCAGAGAATAAATGTAGCTGACAAAATGGTCTGTGGCCAAGTGCACCTTACATAGCTGTGTCAGTAAGAAAGTTTAATGCTGGTATACAAAAATCAAGTATTTAGATTTTAATATTAGAGCTGCTTTTGCGACTTTCCTATTGCTTTTTCCACATAAATGTTTATTCAGACCAATCTATTGACTTACCATACAATTAATATCAGGCTGACAGACACTCCCTTTATGCAGCATGTTGCTATTGAACATGTCTCATAGCTAGGGGAATACTTTTTTTTGTCCTTCTTTGCAATGTTGACTTTGAAAACCTGTCAGAAAAATATAGTATGTCTGTCTCAGGGGCAATATATGGGGCATCAGCGCTCCAGTCTAGATACTGTATATTGTTCCTCTATAAATACACATATTGAATACAGTACTATACTGCAAATAAGTTGTTGACATACAACAGGTTGGGTTGAGATATAGTGCAATGATTGACAGTGTCGACAGCTGTGTAACCAAATGGAAGATTATGCAAGGGCCGTGGATGCAACTGTTGTTGCTCTTAAGTCCCAGTCAGTCTTACCAGAATAAATGATCTAAATGCCCACTCCACATGGCAGATAGACACAGAGAGACACAGAGCAGGGAAATCGCTGTCCAATTTTCTGTGTATAAACACCACCATCTGTCTGGTCCAAAGAATCTGCTATGTGCATAGTGTAAATCCATGGAAAGGCAAGATAAAGGAGGTAACAGATAGAATGTTGTCATCAAATGACCTGCTTTAAGGAATAGGCTACTGTCAATGGGGCACATAGCAATTTTGTCATTAGATGGCAAAGAGGATTTCTAGTGGCATCGAAAACCTTTTCATGCAAATGTTTCTGCCAATTATCCATCATGATAGTCCTTGTTGGTTGTTGTTTGTTATTGCTGTTTTGGTTTGGTGTTTAATGTCTCTCCCATCATGTGACACCACCCACTGTGTTCACTTCCCATGCCCCCTGGACAAGCTAAGTGGTGTTCCTTTGATTCATATATTATAAATAGGAATAATGAATCTGGATGCGTGAATCAAATCAACCATGTGCATTTTGTATTTTATTCCTTTTCAATTCTTCCTCTTCACAGAAAATTGAACAATTGAACCAACTGGGAGAAAAGTTGGCAGCATCAGCTTGACCTTGTAGTGCCATCTAGTGTTCATGCATATTGGCCTACCGATATATACAGTAGGTTCCACAATGTGTGACGTGATCATATGGCTCTCTCTCAACACCTTTATGGTGACAGTCGGTTGTAAGAACTGAAGGTAAACTGAGACAACAATGTACAGATTTATGCACAGAAAAATGACTAATCTGGTATCCAGCCTTCTAGTTAACATGTAAACTCCATGTAGCTGGAGTTATGTCCATGTCCATGTCATCGTTTCTCACATTCTGTAGAGTGGTCATCATGTTTTATGTTTGTGCCACACCTGATTATGATTTTTGTTTTTTTGTTGTTGAATTTTTACCCCTTTTTCTCCCCAATTTTCGTGGTGTCCAATTGTTGTAGTAGCTACTATCTTGTCTCATCGCTACAAATCCCGTACGGGCTCGGGAGAGACGAAGGTTGAAAGCCATGCCAACCCAACCTAGCCGCACTGCTTCTTAACGCATCCAACCCGGAAGCCAGCCGCACCAATGTGTCGGAGGAAACACTGTGCACCTGGCAACCTTGGTTAGCATGCACTGCTCCCGGCACGCCACAGGAGTGGCTGGTGCTCGATGAGACAAGGATATCCCTACCGACCAAGCCCTACCTAACCCAGACGACGCTAGGCCAATTGTGCGTCGCCCCATGGACCTCCCGGTCCATCATGACAGAGCCTGGGTGCGAACCCAGAGTCTCTGATGGCACAGCTGGCGCTGCAGTACAGCGCCCTTAACCACTGCGCCACCCGGGAGGCCACTGATGAATCAGTGACTGTTGATCTGTGCCACCTGTGGTTTGCCGGGCATGGGCACATTCTCCATGAGGGCTCTTGTTGGGACTGTAGGCGGCAACGCTTTTATTTCAATAACCACCCGCTCCTCATCAGGGAAGTGCCTGGAGGAAGGAAGGCATTATTCAGTGTGTCTTTGTATTGTGCCATGGAATGACTGTTTAAGAGAATAATGAATATGAGTGTGTGGCCAGTGACCACATTACGTTTATGTGCCACCCTCCTCCCCCAAAAGTCATTCGGTATTGGATGTGAAAATGAATGAATTGAGACAACAGCTATGACTTCACTTGATGTAAGATTGTCTCCTGAAAGTTATGTAAAGGTGAAAGTAATATTGTTGATTCATTTGCAAGAACAGAGATGTAGTTACTCGAGTTTTCACTCTAATGCCTTTCTAAATCGGGCTTACTTAACCCATTACTTTCATTCTCAATGGCAATTCATGGGAGTTACATGAACAACTGTCCTTGGTTCAACATGATATTAAACAGCATGTCTGCTGGAGATTAGGTGAATGTGTTATTTAGACATAGGTGCACCATGACTGAGACTGTGTGTGTAGAATGGAGTTTGCTGACCTGTCTGTGACAGGCTGAAAATAAGGAGAACGTGGTCTGTGCCCTGTGGCCCCTCTGAATATGAGCAGCAAAATCCTGGCTTCGTACAATTGATCTGTGGTGCCTTTGCTCATACAATAGTGTCACTAAGAATGAAAGCCTGCCAGCAGAAGTGCAATAACACAGATATCACAGGTCTCATCTGCACTCTGCTCACCAATGTGAAAATCACTGTGGAAATACCAGATGTCATCGTCTAGTTTGTTGAACTTAGTATTAAGGTGGTGGTTGACTGAACTTGAACCAGTACATTTACAGTTGAAGTCAGAAGTTTACATACACTGAGGCTGGAGTCATTAAAACTCGTTTTTCAACCACACCACAAATTTCTTCTTAACAAACTACAGTTTTGGCAAGTAGGTTAGGACATCTACTTTATGCATGACACAAGTATTTTTTCCAACAATTGTTTACAGACAGATTATTTCACTTATAATTAACTGTATCACAATTCCAGTGGGTCAGAAGTTTACATACACTAAGTTGACTGTGCCTTGAAACATCTTGGAAAATTCCAGAAAAGGATGTCATGGCTTTAGAAGCTTCTGATAGACTAATTGACATCATTTGAGTCAATTGGAGTTGTACCTGTGGATATATTTCAAGGCCTACCTTCAAACTCAGTGCCTCTTTGCTTGACATCAAAAGAAATCAGCCAAGACATCAGAAAAAAATGTGTAGAAAAGTGCAAATCAGTCCCAGAACAACAGCAAAGGACCTGGAAGATGCTGGAGGAAACAGGTACAAAAGTATCTATATCCACAGTAAAACGAGTCCTATATCGGCATAACCTGAAAGGCCGCTCAGCAAGGAAGAAGCCACTGCTCCAAAACTGCCATAAAAAAAGCCAGACTACGGTTTGCAACTGTACATGGGGACAAAGATCATACTTTTTGGAGAAATGTCCTCTGGTCTGATGAAACAAAAATAGAACTGTTTGGCCATATTGACCATCGTTATGTTTGGAGGAAAAAGGGGGAGGCTTGCATGCCGAAGAACACCATCCCAACCGTGAAGCATGGGGGTGGCAGCATCATGTTGTGGGGGTGCTTTGCTGCAGGAGGGACTGGTGCACTTCACAAAATAAATGGCGTCATGAGGCAGGAAAATTACGTGGATATATTGAAGCAACATCTCAAGACATCAGTCAGGAAGTTAATGCTTGGTTGCAAATGGGTCTTCCAAATAGACAATGACACCAAGCATACTTCCAAAGATGTGACAAAATGGCTTAAGGACAACAAAGTCAAGGAATTGGAGTGGCCATCACAAATCCCTGACCTCAATTCTATAGCAAATTTGTGTGCAGAACTGAAAAAGCTTGTGTGAGCAAGGAGGCCTACAAACCTGACACAGTTACACCAACTCTGTCAGTAGGAATAGGCCAAAATGCACCCAACTTATTGTGGGAAGCTTGTGGAAGGCTACCCCAAATTTCTGAACCAGTGGTTAAGGGCGCTGTACTGCAGCGCCAGCTGTGCCACCAGAGACTCTGGGTTCACGCCCAGGCTCTGTCGTAACCGGCCACGACCGGGAGGTCCGTGGGGCGACGCACAATTGGCCTAGCGTCGTCCGGGTTAGGGAGGGTTTGGCCGGTAGGGATATCCTTGTCTCATCGTTCACCAGCGACTCCTGTGGCGGGCCGGGCGCAGTGCATGCTAACCAAGGTTGTCAGGTGCACGGTGTTGGTGCAGCTGGCTTCCGGGTTGGATGCGCGCTGTGTTAAGAAGCATAGTGGCTTGGTTGGGTTGTGTATCGGAGGACGCATGACTTTCAACCTTCATCTCTCCCGAGCCCGTATGGGAGTTGTAGCGATGAGACAAGATAGTAGCTACTAACAATTGGATACCACGAAATTGGGGAGAAAAAGGGGTAATAAATAAATAAATAAAAAACACTACAGATTACAAACACACCATTGTTAATTGTATTTAGTTTACTTTATTTAATAAATATACTTTGTTGTTCCTTGGCTCCACATTGTCTCCCTTTTGTTATGAACTTCGAGCTGGTTCGTGACAAACTCTAGAAGAATATGAAATGTCTTGTCTTATGATTCTGCTGGCAGCCAGTCAACCTCTAGACCAGTATCTACCTGCCTGAGGGCAGGCCTAATTGCACAGATTATGTCTCAGGGTGTGGTCTTTGGTGACACAGGAATGCCTTGTTCCCCCTAGTGAGAGC
This sequence comes from Oncorhynchus kisutch, assembly GCF_002021735.2. Lineage (NCBI taxonomy): Eukaryota > Metazoa > Chordata > Actinopteri > Salmoniformes > Salmonidae > Oncorhynchus > Oncorhynchus kisutch. The sequence continues at coordinate 65,177,630 of NC_034176.2, forward strand.
AATTATTCTGTGAGGGCTAGGACAAGACAGCTGCTGGCTGGCTCCAAATGTTGCTCACTCTGCTGTTGCTCCACTCCCACCAATGTTCCTTCTGTTATCGAGGTGTCTAACACGGGGCCCCCTGGGATGTGGATACAGTTTAAGAGAGAACTCAGACCCCTGCCCAAAGATATTCCCTGGTTGTAGATGCAAACAGCCCATCTGCTGGAGATTAGGTGAACGTGTTATTTTGAAATAAGTGCATTTGAAGGATTGAAAGAATGTCCTCCAGTTTATGGGAGGCTTAATTTTACTCAACATTAGAGTAGATATTTTCAAGGGAGATATTTCATACAAGAGGTTGACGAGACTGACCCATGTTTCTGTTATTGGTTGATATTCTGTATGTATGGTTTGGCACTGCCATTCTTACACACTTCATATCATGCCATACAGATGTAGGATCTTAATTTGATCACTTTTGTTGCTGAAAATTTTCCTGTACAGCAGGAATTGCAAACTTGTGGTGTATTCAAGGTTTAAAAGTTTTCTAAAGTTTGTAATTCCCACTTTAAAATGTCAGACTTGATTTGCCCTAATTGAAAATGTATCAACCCCTACAATAAATACAATTAATTGTAAACCACATAATTCACATTTCCTTTTGCTGCAGGATTATTTTCCTGCTGTAGCAAACTAGCTAAAATTAAGATCCTACATCTGTACACATATTGAATAGTGCAATGATGACGCGGCAGGGGAGCCTAGTGGTTAGAGCGTTGGACTAGTAGCCGGAAGGTTGCAAGTTCAAACCCCCGAGCTGACAAGGTACAAATCTGTCGTTCTGCCCCTGAACAGGCAGTTAACCCACTTTTCCTAGGCTGTCATTGAAAATAAGAATTTGTTCTTAACTGACTTGCCTGGTTAAATAAAGGTAAAATAAAAATAATAAATGACCCAAGAAGGAGCTCTGTGAACAAAGCAAAATAAATCCACAAGTTCAAGGTGTTTGGTCTTTAGTTTAGGCACAGGTGCCAAAGGGTATTAGCTTACTGCCATCTTGTGTAGCATGTGAAGATCATGATTTTTCTTAGCAATGAAGCAGGGAAGCAAACCAGGGTCACTGGGGTGGAAGGCAAACACCCTACACATTGTGCCAATAGGGTAAACACACTTGATGGGAATTGTAACTTAGCTCATATAACATGGATTGCTACACTGCCTCCTTTCGAACAGGAAGGCACGACCCGGTGCTTCGACTTTCTTTCAAACCCCTTCACACGTCTGCCCGTGTGTTCCGATAGCCTAATGACGCCATCCCACTTCTGACACCAATGTAGTGAATGGCAGGGAAGCAAACCTGGGTCACTGGCGTGAAAGGAAAACATTTTACACATCACGCAAATAGGTTTAACCAACTAGGTGGGAATTGTAACGTGGCTCATATAGCAAGTATTGCTACAATATATTTATAGGATGAATGCATGATATAAGTGGAAGTATTTAATGTTTTCTTGAAAATGACATGATGTTTTATGAATTCCTATTCAGGTTACTACATGATCAGATGTTATTAGTTCAAACTCAGAGCAATGTTTGCATGGTGTGGTCTACATTGGTGATGAGATGACAGTAATGCATGACATCTCTGTGTATGTTATCAGGCAGGCCTGATAAAAACTCTGCTACACTCCTGTCAGTGCCCCCCTTAACCAGCATGTCAATGTTGCACATGTAGCCTCCCTCTGCCTCCTTATCATTGGATGCAGAGAAACATACTACACTGAACAAAAATATAAACGCATGTAAAGTGTTGTTTCCATAGGCTGTCCTTAACTGACTTGCCTAGTTAAATAAAGGTTCAATAAAAAAATATATTAAATTTTTTTTAATGAGCTGAAATAAAAGATCCCATCCATTTTCCATAAGCCCAAAAATGTTGGGCACAAATTTGTTTACATCCCTGTTAGTGAGTATTTCTCCTTTGCCAAGGTAATCCATGTGCAGTTTTGTCATACAACACAATACCACAGATGTCTCAAGTTTTGAGGGAGAATGCCATTAGCATGCTGATTACAGGAACGTCCACCAGAGCTGTTGCTAGAGAATGTAATGTTCATTTATCTAACATAAGCATCCAATGTCGTTTTAGAGAATTTGGCAATACGTCCAATCAGCCTCACAACCGCAGACCACATGTAACCACGCCAGCCCAGGACCTCCACATCCGGCTTCTTCACCTGCAGGATCGTCTGAGATCAGCCACCCGAACAGCTGATGAAACTGTGAGTTTGCACAGAATTTCTGCACAAACTGTCAGAAACCATCTCAGGGAACTTCATCTGCGTGCTTGTCGTCCTTACCATTGTCGTGGCATTCATCCGCAGCAATTGCCTCATGTTTCAGCATAATAGTGGACAGCCCAATTTAACAAGGATCTGTACAAAATTCCTGGAAACTGAAAATGTCCCAGTTCTTCCATGGCCTGTATACTCACCAGACATGTCACTCATTGAGCCTGTTTGGGTTTCTCTGGATCAATGTATACGACAGCTGGTTCCAGTTTCCGCCAATATCCAGCAACTTTGCACAGCCATTGAAGAGGAGTGGGACAACATTCCACAGGCCACAATCAACAGCCTGATTAAGTGTATGCGACGGATTTCTGATCAACACCCCTATTTTTGTACATTTTTTAATGTATTTCTTGACCAACAGATGCATGCTGTATGTATTCCCAGTCATGAGAAATCCATGGATTAGGGACTAATGAATGTATTTCCATTGACTGATTTCCTTATGTGAACTGTAACTCAGTAAAATCTTAGAAATTGTTTCATGTTGTGTTTATACTTTTGTTCAGTGTACATAGACATCACTTCAGTGGGTGAGGTTGGAAGTGTAACCTACTCAAAAACAACACTACTGACAAAGACAGTATACAGGATGGAATTGCATTGATCATTAGCCAAATCCAATGACATTTCAAAGGAGCAATAAAACTGACTTGATATGTGAGTAATGTAAAATACTTGATCTAACTCTTCCATGAACATGCTAAATGACGAGGTCTCATGATCATCTAAAGGTCACCTGTGATTGGTTACAATTCTACAATGTTGCCTTTCATTGGTTACTTGTCTGAAAGTCAATACATGTTCATTGGAAGGTGACACCGGAATGAAATCATTGGTTCTTTCCACATGTCTGCTGATGTAACGATATGCCGGATGCAAAGGGGAAACTCGGGTTTATGCATTGCTAAGGCAGTCCACATTGGATACACGAACCTTCATGCTGTGTTATAAGCTCTACAGCATACGATTCAACGTTGGATAATCAAAGTGTAACTGAGGGACTTAGCTAGCTAGGCAAATAGTGTTAAAATAGATAATGGGCGAGGAAATGAACGAGAACATGATCAACACAAATGGTGCTGCTAACAGCATGGGGGATGTGAATCACACCGCAGAAAAGACAACAGATAGCGATGTGAAATACTACACATTGGAAGAAATAAAAGCTCATAATTTGAGCAAGGACGTATGGCTTATCATCCACGATAAAGTGTATAACATCACCAGTTTCTTGGCGGAGGTATGATCAAAATACCACCCTTGCTAACGTTAGCTGAATAGCATTAGCTACGACACTAACGTTACTAGCTAACGTCAGCTGGAATATTGGTCTCCGTTGCCTGGTTTCAAATTAATTTAGGTTCTCGCCAACCAAACGTCTAGCTAGATAGTTAGTTGTCTATCTACGTAACAATGCACATATGTGAAGGTCTGGGTCTTTCTAGCTAGCTACCATATCCGAACGTTATTTATCTAACGCTCAGTCAACACATGCTGAGGGAGGCAGCTTGCCAGCAATAGCATTTGCTATTTTGGCTAGTGTGTGTTTTGCCAGTTTAAATAGCTAGTTAATGTGGCTAATTTAACTGTGTATGCTATCTGTGTCTACCTGCATATTCCCAATAATATTAACAGAGACGGTGTAATGTTGCACCTGGACTGGATATGCATTATTATGGAACATACCTAGCGTAGCGTTAGCTAGCTCACGTAACTAGTTTGCTAGCTTAATTGGCCCAAAATTATTTTGTAACATTTTGTCACGACCACTCCTAATTGTTCGATAGGTAGTTCACACTTGCCTGGTCCTCTTAATGTAGCTATAACTACCACAGTGGGACTTTAGTCCACTTGGCAAAGGGTACAAAAGTAGCTAGGGCGGGTTACAAGAGGTCAGTCGCCTAAAGTTGCGCAACCCACCATCTATTAAAGGTATAATGGGAAAATAAGTCGAAATACAATGCCAATGGCACAGCATGACCACAGTGAAAGTAGCATGGGGTACCAGTCTGTTTAGATATCGTTCCACTCCATGTCATGCTAAACAATTTTTGCTAATGGTACAGGTTCTGGATTTCAGGTTAAGATTAAAGGGGTTAGTTACAAGTATCTTTGGCATGACCTCTTTCATGTGTTATTATCAGGGCTGTATTTGTGAAGAAACACCACACTGTAAGATTTGTTTACCTTCAAAGAGTGAGCCTGCCAACAAAAAAGTTGACATTGGAGCTTTAACCATTTTTAATGAAGCAATCTATCCCTATAATATGCCAATACATAATAATTTCAGGATATCAGATAATTAAGAGTCCAGAGCTTTATTTAACACATTTATCATATTGACATTTAGGTCGACATAAGCCAGCCATCCATGTCATGTAGGACATTATACTGTAATTGTGTAGTCTGTGATTACATTCAAATCAAATTTTATTTGTCACATACACATGGTTAGCAGATGTTTAGCGAAATACTTGTGCTTCTAGTTCCATGCAGTAACTGTCGGTAGTGACAGATCATGATGAAATTAAGTCTACCACTTGTTTCTGTGTTTCCAGCATCCAGGAGGAGAGGAGGTTCTGGTGGAGCAGGCAGGTGCAGATGCCACAGAGAGCTTCGAGGATGTTGGTCACTCTACAGATGCCAGAGAGTTGCTTATCCAGTACTACATTGGGGAGCTCCATATGGTACAGAGATTGCTTTCTCTCAACTGTTGAACTCTCAATCATTGAAACATAGTTTTCGATTAATGATGGAACAAAAAAAGAATCTGTGCCATGATTTATTCTGATCGTAAAAGTGTGTAAATGATTATTTCACCCTGTCTTTTAGGATGACCGGAAGAAGGGCGGCACAAATGTAAAGTATTCAAGTAAATGTTCTGTAAAAATGTTTTATAATAATGTAACACCTATTTTACTAATGCTAACACTTGAACTTTGTTTTATCAACAACAACAAAAATTCTCCCACAGGAAGAATTCATTACAACAGGAGATGGCTCGAGGTCAGTCATAGGCGATAAGAATTTGATTATTCCATTTGCATTGACGAAGTATTCTGTCTCCTAATCATTCTTCACTGAGCTGTATTTGTTCCCTGGCTGAATGTTTAAGTGCTCTCTGTCTTTCTCTAGCTCGTGGACCACATGGTTGATACCTGCCATAGCTGCAGTTGTTGTGGGTATCATGTATCGATACTACATGCTGGAGCGCAAGTCTTCCTGAGCCCTGACGCTGTCGTCGCTTCTCATTCTTTCTGTCTGGAGGCCTTGACATGTTTGACCAAACCCCCCTTGCATTGAACGTACACAACTTTTCAGAGGTGCGTCCCACTCAACTCACACAGTGCCCTCACCTTGAAGGAAAGGGAGGGAAAGGATAAAACAATCCCCTTGCCCCTCTGCTTTCTTTTCTAGACCTCACCCAACAGGCTGTGGGGTGAGATGCATCTGGAAACTTTCTGCCCTCAGTCTCTCTAAATTGTTTTCAAATCTATTCATATTGTTTACGCACTCTGCCTTTTGATACTTATTGTGTGGTGTCTTTTTAAGTTAGTTATTCATATGCAAGTGATCTCAACTGTAATGTATATCTGCAAACTCTTGTCGCTATCTGCTTTGTGGGACTTTTACAGTGAGCTCCAAAAGTATTGGGACAGTGATTTTTGTTGTTGTTTTGGCTCTACTCCAGCACTTTAGATTTTAAATGATACAATGAGTATGTGGTTAAGGTGCAGACTGTCAGGGTATTTTCATCCATATTGGGTGAACTGTTTAGAAATTAAAACACTTTTTGTACATAGTCCCCCCATTTTAGGAGACCAAATGGGACAAATTCACTTGTGTATTAAAGTTGTAAAAAGTGAAGTATTTGGTCCCATATTCATAGCACGCAATGACTACATTAAGGTTGTGATTCTACAAATTTGTTGGATGCATTTGTTTGTTTTGGTTGTGTATCAGATAATTTTGTACCCAATAGGGATGAATGGTATATAGTGTATTATTGTGCAATTTCGGAGTCACTTTTATTGTAAATAAGAATATAATACGTTTCTAAACACTTCTACATTAATGTGAATGCTACCATGATTACGGATAATTCTCATTGAATCGTGAATGAGTGAGAAATACATATTTTACCCCCAAGAAATGCTAACCTCTCACCATTAGAATAACAGGAGGTTAGCATTTTGGGGGGTGATATATTTGTGCATCTAGCTTTCTCATCATTATTCACAATTCATTCAGGATTATCCATAGTCATGATAGCATCCACATTAATGGATGCTACCATGGGCACAAAATAATCTGAAACACAACCAAAACAAACAGCAAATACATCAAACACATTTGTCCCAATACTTTTAGTCCCCTAAAATGGGTGGGAGACTATGTATAACAAAAGTCTACACTTTAACCTCATAGTCCTTAGCATTTCAAAAGAACAGAAAAATTGGGACTTTGCTGTCCCAAAACTTTTAGAGCTCTCTGTATTTCTCTCTGTTTGTTCAGACATGTTTAGTGGCGAACCCCACCATCTCTATGCTATAGGTCTAGGAAGTATAAATATATTTGTGTGTAGTAGAGCATGGCAACCTATGGGTTTATGGGGTCATATCTATAAGAATGAATGCTGTTTTCTTACACTGAGAAATCTGATTAGCATGTTTTTTTAGTTTAGGTTAAGTTGCATACTCCTTGTGAGTCTTAATTCTCCTCAGACTGCTGCCCAGTATTTCATATCTGGTGACTGAATAACAGGAAAAGCTATCTGTTTGCTTGAGAATAGATTGTCATGCAATTTGTCATTTCAAACTTAAAAATGATCATTGATTTGAACCAATGACTTGATTGAACAGTATGCCTCATAGTTAAAGTACATAATTTATGTTCAGCCATTAATTGCGTTGCATGCATGCATCGACTGATTGAGTAGGCCTCGTCCTCGGAATATCTATATTTTGCCTTACAAAGGCTCCACGCCATGTACATTCTCTTGATGTGGTATTGATTAGTTAAATTGATATTATTTAAAAGTGAAATGTACTTATCCCCAACTCCCCCTTTTCTAGTTACTTTTAAGCATTTATTTGAGCATTTATTTTGGTGATACTATGCTTTAAACAACATTAAGTATGAGATCATTGGTGTGTGTTATATATATTATAACCTGGATTAATTCTATTGCATTACACACATTGTGCAGGATATATTTTTGTCTCTTCCTATGCACATCCATTAGCAATTAAAAAATACTGCCCTATGTAGTGAGTGTTGTTGAATTCTAATGATTGGACTAAAATTGTACTCATAAAAGGCATAAAACACTTTTATATTCGTATTGTGTTAGCTGTCTGTTTATTAGTGTTGGTGCCACTGTGACATTTTTAAGTGTAAATCTGTATCTGGGAATTGTGGATAAACAGCAGTACTTGAAAGCATATGTGGATATTCAATTGCAGTACCAATTTTAATTGGTATATGTCAACAATATATTTAATATTTCAGTCGTATGTTTCCTTTAAATGTTGCTATTCACAACTTGTGGAGCACCTGAAAACAACCTGCCCAAGACATAATACTGATTTGTACATATGATAACAGATTCCATTTAGACACTTTCAAATTCATTATACTTCAAAGACCAGTTTCGATTGAAATGAAAATTCCCGTTGAGTCCGACATTACCCTTGTCATGCAAAGTAAAAGGCTGAATCATGTGCTATCATTTTCATACAATTGTTTGAGTGACATGTTACTATTTTATAAGCGGGTGTGAAAGCATAAGAATGGCGCTGTTAAGATCAGCGATTTTTCTCCTTAGTATACACTTTCGTTCGAGGTGTAAATAAATACCTATAGTGGGGCAAAAAAGTATTTAGTCAGCCACCAATTGTATAAGTTCTCCCACTTAAAAAGATGAGAGAGGCCTGTAATTTTCATCATAGGTACACTTCAACTATGACAGACGAAATGAGAAGAAAAAAATCCAGATTGTAGGTCACATTGTAGGATTTTTAATGAATGTATTTGCAAATTATGGTGGAAAATAAGTATTTGGTCAATAACAAAAGTTTATCTCAATACTTTGTTATATATCCTTTGTTGGCAATGACAGGTCAAACGTTTTCTGTAAGTCTTCACAAGGTTTTCACACACTGTTGCTGGTATTTTGGCCCATTCCTCCATGCAGATCTCCTTTAGAGCAGGGATGTTTTGGGGCTGTTGCTGGGCAACACAGACTTTCAACTCCCTCCAACGATTTTCTATGGGGTTGATATCTGGAGACTGGCTAGGCCAGTCCAGGACCTTGAAATGCTTCTTACGAAGCCACTCCTTCGTTGCCCAGGCGGTGTGTTTGGGATCATTGTCATGCTGAAAGACCCAGCCATGTTTCATTTTCAATGCCTTTGCTGATGGAAGGAAGTTTTCACTCAAAATCTCACGATACATGGCCCCATTCATTCTTTCCTTTACACGGATCAGTCGTCCTGGTCCCTTTGCAGAAAAACAGCCCCAAAGCATGATGTTTCCACCCCCATGCTTCACAGTAGGTATGGTGTTCTTTGGATGCAACTCAGCATTCTTTGTCCTCCAAACACGACGAGTTGAGTTTTTACCAAAAAGTTATATTTTGGTTTCATCTGACCATATGACATTCTCCCAATCTTCTTCTGGGTCATCCAAATGCTCTCTAGCAAACTTCAGACGGGCCTGGACATGTACTGGCTTAAGCAGGGGAACATGTCTGGCACTGCAGAATTTGAGTCCCTGGCGGCGTAGTGTGTTACTGATGGTAGGCTTTGTTACTTTGGTCCCAGCTCTCTGCAGGTCATTCACTAGGACCCCCCCGTGTGGTTCTGGGATTTGTGATCATTTTGACCCCACGGGGTGAGATCTTGCGTGGAGCCCCAGATCGAGGGAGATTGTCAGTGGTCTTGTATGTCTTCCATTTCCTAATAATTGCTCCCACAGTTGATTTCTTCAAACCAAGCTGCTTACCTATTGCAGATTCAGTCTTCCCAGCCTGGTGCAGGTCTACAATTTTGTTTCTGGTGTCCTTTGACAGCTCTTTGGTCTTGGCCATAGTGGAGTTTGGAGTGTGAGTGTTTGAGGTTGTGGACAGGTGTCTTTTATACTGATAAGTTCAAACAGGTGCCATTAATACAGGTAACGAGTGGAGGACAGAGGAGCCTCTTAAAGAAGGTCTGTGAGAGCCAGAAAGAAGGTCTGTGAGAGCCAGAAATCTTGCTTGTTTGTAGGTGACCAAATACTTATTTTCCACCATAATTTAAACAATGTGATTTTCTGGATTTTTTTCTAATTTTGTCTGTCATAGTTGAAGTGTACCTATGATGAAAATTACAGGCCTCACTCATCTTTTTAAGTGGGAGAACTTTCACAATTGGTGGCTGACTAAATACTTTTTTAGCCCCACAGTACATCTCCAAATTACAAACCAAGTAGTCTTACTTATAGGTCTTCATGCTTTCTTGAGAACTTTGATGACCTCGAAATGGAGTCAGTAAGCAGAGGTGAGCTCTGATGTTGTGTCAGTCCAGCACAGGAGGTTGGTGGCACCTTAACTGGGGGGAACAGGCTCGTGGTAATGGCTGGAGCAGAATAAGTGCTATGGTTTCCATGTGTTTGATGCCATTCCATTTGCCCCATCCGGCCAATATTTGGAGCAGCCTTCTGTGCAGTTCGGGATGTAGTGGGCCTACCTGCGGCGACTGGTGTGGTAGAGTCTTCCAACGTTCACCTTGAGAATTCTACCAGAGATGATTTTGGACCGCTAGGAGTGAGATTTTTGGAAAGTGGATTCCTCCCAGAGGAAGCGGGCGCTTCAAGTCATGCGGTTTGGGCTCAACCTGTGTGTGCTTTGCTCTCCGGTGCAGAGTGCAGTTAAAAGGGGTGATCAATGGGGTAGCATTGAGTGTAGAGGTCAATAAAATTGAAAGGAATATATTCCTTGTGTTTGTGACGCCTGCCATTTGGTGAGAGGTAGACCCAGATGGCAATGGCGAGACTGAGAATACCCTGTCTGTCTTGTTGAGCTTTGACACAGAGCTTCTACCTGATAAGGTAGGTAGAAATGTGCAGAAGGGTATAGTCAGAGGGAGTGTACAGTTGGGATAAAGAAAGCACTATGTGTCAACTGTGGGGGTGTCCATTCAGCTGGAGATCCTACGTGCCCTGTGAGAGACCGGTTGAGATTGCCAGAGTTTGAGTGGGGTAGAACGATTATTTTGCTGAGGCAGTGAAGAGAGTAGAGGATAGCCCAAGGGTCAGTGAGTTGACTGGGAGGCCCCCAGTGAGGTAGCCCGAAAAAAGAGAACCAGAAAGGAAGTTTTTTAGTATGGTTGAATTTCTTGCGTTTATAGCCAACTGCACTGCAATGATGGAGCAGAAATCTCAGAAGATAGATAGTTGCAGTGGAATATTTGGGTGTGAGAGATTTTAGTGCAGAAGAGTTACAAGAAGTTTTGAGAAAAGGGGTTCCATCCTCCCAGGCCGACGGCCTGGTGTAGGATCATTTAGGGCCAAAGTAGTAGGATTGGGTGGGGGATAAAATAAAATTGTATTTGTCACATGCGCCGAATACTACAGTGAAATGCTTACTTACAAGCCCTTAACCAACCTTAAGAAGGTTTAAGAAAAATAACTGTTAAGTAAAAAATAGAAAATAAAAGTAACAAATAATTAAACAGCAGCAGTAAAATAACACTAGCGTGGTTAAGGAAGAGTGTTTTCAATACTGATGTTAACCTTTCTGGTTATAACCTTTTTCGGGCAAGACAGATCTTCCAAAGGTGGGGGAGTGGCAATCTTTACCAAGGATCACCTTCAGTGCTCGGTTGTCTCCACCAAGTGTGTTCCCAAACAATTTGATATGCTGGTTTTAAGCATTACACCTTTAAATGGCTCTTTGTTGACTGTTGCTGGGTGCTATCGTCCTCCATCAGCACCGGCCTGTACCCTACCTGCCCTAAGATCTCTCCTGGCTCCTTACACTAAGTCTGAATTTGAGTGCAGTATATAAAGTCAGAAAATCTGCTGTCTCAGCCACTGCCTGTCACCAAGGGAGTAAGGCTCAATCGTAGGCCCCACGCTCTTCTCAATTTACATCAACAACATAGCTCAGGCAGTAGGAATCTCTCATCCACTTATATGCAGATGATACAGTCTTATACTCAGCTGGCCCCTCCCTGGAGTTTGTGTTAAACGCTCTACATCAAAGCTTTCTTATTGTCCAACAAGTTTTCTCTGCCCTTAACCTTGTTCTGAACACCTCCAAAACAAAAATCATTTGGTTTGGTAAAAAGAATGCCCCTCTCCCCACAGGTGTGATTACTACCTCTGAGGGTTTAGAGATTGAGGTAGTCACCTCACACAAGTACTTGGGGGTATGGCTAGACGGTACACTGTCCTTCTCTCAAGACATATCAAAGCTGCAGGCTAAAGCTACATCTAGGCTTGGTTTCCTCTATTGTAATCGCTCCTCTTTCACCACAGCTGCCAAACTAACCCTGATTCAGATGACCATCCTACCCATGCTAGATTACGGAGACATAATTTATAGATCTGAAGGCATGGGTGTCCTCGAGCGGCTAGATGTTCTTTACCATTCGGCCATCAGATTTGCCACCAATGCTCCTTATGGGACACATCACTGCACTCTATACTCCTCTGTAAACTGGTCATCTCTGTATACCCGTCGCAAGACCCACTGGTTGGTGCTTATTTATAAAACCCTCTCAGGCTTCACTCTGCCCTATCTGAGATATCTACTACAGCCCTCATCCTCCACATACAACACCCATTCTGCCAGTCACATTCTTGTAAAGGTCCCCAAAGCACACACAACCCTGGGTCGCTCCTCTTTTCAGTTCACTGCAGCTGCAACTGAAACGAACTGCAACAAACACTCAAAATGGACAGTACATTTTTTTATTGTTTTATTTCACCATTATTTAACCAGGTAGGCTAGTTGAGAACACGTTCTCATTTACAACTGCGACCTGGCCAAGATAAAGCAAAGCAGTGTGACACAGACAACAACACAGAGTTACACATGGAGTAAACAATAAACAAGCCAATAACACAATAAACAAGTCAATGACACAGTAGAAAAAAGAAAGTCTATATACAGTGTGTGCAAAAGGCATGAGGAGGTAGGCAATAAATAGGCCATAGGAGCGAATAATTACAATTTAGCAGATTAACACTGGAGTGATAATTGAGCAGATGATGATGTGCAAGTAGAGATACTGGTGTGAAAAATAGCAGAAAAGTAAATAAAATATAAACAGTATGGGGATGAGGTAGGTAGATTGGGTGGGCTATTTACAGATGGACTATGTACAGCTGCAGCGATCGGTTAGCTGCTGATAGTTGATGTTTAAAGTTGGTGATGGAAATAAAAGTCTCCAACTTCAGCGATTTTTGCAATTCATTCCAGTCACAGGCAGCAGAGAACTGGAACGAAAGGCGGCCAACTGAGGTGTTGGCTTTAGGGATGATCAGTGAGATACACCTGCTGGAGCGCGTGCTACGGGTGGGTGTTGCCATCGTGACCAGTGAACTGAGATAAGGCTGAGCTTTACCTAGCATGGACTTGTAGATGACCTGGAGCCAGTGGGTCTGGCGACGAATATGTAGCGAGGGCCAGCCGACTAGAGCATACAGGTCGCAGTGGTGGGTGGTATAAGGTGCTTTAGTAACAAAACGGATGGCACTGTGATAAACTGCATCCAGTTTGCTGAGTAGAGTATTGGAAGCTATTTTGTAGATGATATCGCCGAAGTCGAGGATCGGTAGGATAGTCAGTTTTACTAGGGTAAGTTTGGCGGCGTGAGTGAAGGAGGCTTTGTTGCGGAATAGAAAGACGACTCGAGATTTGATTTTAGATTGGAGATGTTTGATATAAGTCTGGAAGGAGAGTTTACAGTCTAGCCAGACACCTAGGTACTTATAGGTGTCCACATATTCTAGGTCGGAACCATCCAGGGTGGTGATGCTAGTCGGGCGTGCGGGTGCAGGCAGCGAACAGTTGAAAAGCATGCATTTGGTTTTACTAGCGTTTAAGAGCAGTTGGAGGCCACGGAAGGAGTGTTGTATGGCATTAAAGCTTGTTTGGAGATTAGATAGCACAGTGTCCAAGGAAGGGCCAGAAGTATACAGAATGGTGTCGTCTGCGTAGAGGTGGATCAGGGAATCGCCCGCAGCAAGAGCAACATCATTGATATATACAGAGAAAAGAGTCGGCCCTGTGGCATGGAGGACTGGAGGACTGATTGGGCTCATTGATTTGAAAAATAAATGCTGCGCTCATGGAATGGCTTGCTTTGATCACTACTGAAAAGTGCTATTTACATGTGAAAAATGAATGCCATATGCTGCATTTGCTATAGGCCTATTGTTTATCTTTTTGTTGGTGACACTTTGATATCTTGACAATATGCAGCTGTTTAAAGGGTTAAATCCACAGATGAAAGTTCGTGATGGAAATAAAAGTCTCCAACTTCAGCGATTTTTGCAATTCGTTCCAGTCACTGGCAGCAGAGAACTGGAAGGAAAGGTGGCCAAAGAGGTGTTGGCTTTGGGGATGATCAGTGAGATATACCTGCTGGAACGCGTGCTACGGGGGGGTGTTGTTATCGTGACCAGTGAACTGAGATAAGGCGGAGCTTTACCTATCATAGATTTATAGATGACCTTTTATCTCAATCTCTTCATTCAAAGACTCAATCATGGACACTCTGACAGTTGTGGCTGCTTTGCGTGATGTATTGTTGTCTCTACTTTCTTGCCCTTTGTGTTGTTGTCTGTGCCCAATAATGTTTGTACCATGTTTTGCGCTGCTACCATGTTGTATTGTCACGTGTTGCTGCCTTGATATGTTGTTGTCTTAGGTCTGTCTTTTTGTAGTGTTGTGTCTCTTGTAGTGATGTGTGTTTTGTCTGTCCCCGCAGGAGGCATGTTTGCCTTTTGGTCAACCGTAATTGTAAATAAGAATTTGTTCTTAACTGACTTGCATAGTTAAATAAAGGTTACATACATCAAATAAAGCCTTAGTGTTCTTGGGCACAGGAACTATGGTGGTCTGCTTGAAACATGTTGGTATTACAGACTCAGTCAGGGACAGGTTGAAAATGTCAGTGAAGACACTTGCCATTTGGTCAGCTCATGCTCGGAGTACACGTCCTGGTAATACGCCTGGCCCTGCGGCCTTGTGAATGTTGACCTGTTTAAAGGTCTTACTCACATCGACTACGGAGAGAGTGATCACACAGCCGTCCGGATCAGCTGATGCTCTCATGCATGTTTCAGTGTTACTTGCCTCGAAGCGTATGGTAGGCTCGCGTCACTGGGCAGCTCGCGGCTGTGCTTCCCTTTATAGTCTGTAATAGTTTGCAAGCCTTGCCACATCCGACAAGCGTCAATGCCAGTGTAGTACGATTCAAGTGTATAGGTGCAGGGTTAGATGGAGATCTTGGTTTTGGTGACCAAAATGTGCAATTCGCACTCCAACCTGCGAAACGCAGCAATATGCAACTAGTCTGCCGGAAAAAGCCACACAAAGAAGAAACTCGATTGTCCAGTGTTCTGGTACATAATTTTTATAAAGTTTTTTTTAGGAATATCCCGTGGAATTGTGGGATAGCAATGGCGGCTTCTGTCTTTGTAAACAAAAAACGCACAATTTACAAAAGATAATAGCTAATGGTTTGAATCATTTCAAGTGGGTGGCACAGTTTTCGTACTTACATGAATGTTATTTTCCCAATAACTCGGGTTGTTAATATTATTGAAGATCGTTTTTTGATTTACAATAAATACATGTGGCAGGTTTAGCTAGCTCGCTAAAAAAAAGACTAGCTAGTGTAAGCGTCTTGATAGACTCACCACCTATTGTTAAAGGTAAGCAAGCCCGTGTTTTATTAAATGGGATTTTACAATTGTACTGTAATACCGGGTGTATAGTCGTACCTATTAGTTTCCTTTTTGTAACGTAATAGCTAGCTCGCTATTTAATTCATTGGCTGAGCGATATCCAGTTATCTAGCTAGGTAACGTTATCTACTTTAACGTGTTTTATTTGAAGTCACGTCTGTCACTAAATTATAATCGGTCGTTCATTGGCGTTAGATGTAGTAGTAACAAATATAATATAAGTAGCTAGTGTAGCTACAGTACTGACTAGATAGCTACGTAGCTAGCTACTGTAACAATATAAAATACATTCCGTGAATTATTCAAGCGATGTTATACTTTTGATCGATTAGTTTAATGTATTAATCTCAAGTCGGGTCAAATTTCCGTATGCAAAGTGCTTTTGGTTAAGCGTTTCGGTCTAAATTATCTGACACATCCTTAACGTTACATAATTCGTAGTTGGCTAATCTCCCCAAAAATGTGGTATCCAATCCAGACAGTTGTTTGAGACCATGGATGATGATGCGTCACTGCATCGACTGGAGGGCAGTGACCCCACTGCGCAGGTTGGCGGGCTGATTGTGAAGAAGAAGAGTGCAGCAGTTGAGCCTCATGTCTTTCGTGCACCCACTCCACGCACCTCTCTCCTGGGCCTGGATATGCTGGCAGCTCAAAAGAGAAAAGAGCGTGAGGGCAAGGAGCAGGCTGAGGCTGACAGTGATGACAGGAATAACAAGAAATCCAAGGTATCATCCTACAAGGATTGGGAGGAAGGGAAAAGTGATTCTGGGTCTGATGAAGAAGACAAAGACGAGGAGGATCAAGGTGGTAAAAAAGAGAGGTATGTTATGTGATTTGTGATTTGGTTTGAGTTACTGTAGCCTCTTTTCGTACTGGCATAAAATACAAACTCTCCCTATCAAGAGATCTAAACTGATGCATGCAGTGTTGTCTTATTGACACTTTATTCTATGTTTCATAAAGTAGCAGGAAGTACCGTGTGACTGGCTCAGAGACACCCTCTAACCCTGGAGGGGTCAGTGAAGAGTTCCGTCGCAAACACCAGCAGAGGGAGAAAGACCGGCGTGAGCATGGAATGTACGCCTCCTCCAAAGAGGACAAGAACAGAGAGAGGGAGAAGGACAGAGAGAGGATCAGAGATACGGACAGAGATCGAAGGGGTGAAAGAGGTGAGCAAAAAATGTATACATCTGTATGCACATTGTTAATATTCTGGCAATAGCGATCTTTTCTATCTATTGTGTATTTCTGACTGAAGTAATTACTAACTGTTTTGTTGGCAGATGAGCGGGAGCGCAGTCACAGCCGCGGCGGCGGCAGCTGCCGGTCGGAGCGTGGAGACCGCAGTGAGAGGAGTGAGCGCTCACAGAGAGAAGGCTGGTCCTCCGAACGCATCAGCCGGGGGAGCAAGAGAGAGGAGCCTTCAACGCCCCAGACACGCCCCAAAGGTCAGTAACCCTGCCACACCCCTGGACAGGCAGTTCTTTAAGGTCCTTAGGTCACGCTTACAATACACAAACCACTCTCTCTCCCTCCATTCCTCATACCCTTTGAATCAGATGGCACTCCCTCGCGCACCAGCTGGGATGAGGATGACAGCGGCTATGCCAGCTCACGCCGTTCCCACTGGGAATCTCCCTCTCCTGCCCCTTCACACAAGGATTCTGACAAGTCTGAACGGTCGGAGCGCAGCCCCCGCTCTGGACGGGAGAGTGAGAGGAAGGACAAGTAAGCAACTGCAGCTCAACACTTGTATGTTAATTTAACTGGGTTTAATAGTATTATTAAAAGACTCCTTTTCAGTGGCTATTAGAAATGTTATTTTCAGCTTTTATATGAACTTTTTTTGTTTCTGTTCCCAGGTCAGTCAGAGGCCGGTATCCTGATGACACGCCCCTTCCCACCCCATCATACAAGTACAACGAATGGGCCAATGACAGGAAGCACTTGGGCTCCACTCCTCGTCTGTCCCGTGGGAAAGGTAAGCCCCTCTTTCCCCTCTCCCTCTTCCCCCAGTCACGTTTGAGCTCTTATTAATGCTCTGATAAGGCTTGCTGATGTCTGTGGATTGTGTCTCTGTGCCCCAGGTAAGAATGAAGGAGAGGATGGCATCGCCTTTGATAATGATGATGAGAAGCAGCAGTGGGAGGAGGACCAGAAGGTCAGTGGACATGTGGAGTCTTGGCAGTAACACAAATGAATAGCTTTCCCAACTTTCATAAATGCACATTTCTATGTATTGACTATTGCCCTGCGGTGTTGCAGCAAGCGGACAGAGACTGGTACATGATGGACGAAGGCTATGACGAGTTCCACAACCCACTGACCTCCACCTCTGAGGATTATGTGAAGAAAAGAGAGCAGATCCTGCAGAAGCAGACACAGAAACGCATCTCTGCCCAGAGACGACAGATCAATGAGGTATGGCACTGTGTTGCTACTCTATAACCACCTCCAGCCCTGGGTGTATGTAGCCCGTTTAGTTATCGTTAATACCACCCATGGATTTTAATTTTGTGTGTGTGTGTTGACTGTGTTTAACGATGCGTGTTGTGTTCCTCCTGCCAGGATAATGAGCGCTGGGAGACTAATCGTATGCTGACCAGTGGAGTGGTCCAGAGGCTGGAGGTGGATGATGACTTTGAGGAGGACAATGCTGCCAAGGTCCACCTGCTGGTTCACAACCTGGTCCCTCCCTTCCTGGATGGGAGGATAGTCTTCACCAAGCAGGTAATACATCATTACAGCACATTATGGGCCAATTAAATTACCAACACTCCGCCGCTACCTGTTTATTTGGACAGGGAAGCTAAAACTTTTAATTTGCCTCTATACTCCAGCATTTTGGATTTGAGATCAAATGTTTTGTGAGGCGACACTAGGGCTCTGACCATACCAGTGTCGCAATATTATTTTCCATGGCAAAATGAAAACGCAAAGCAGACCACTCTCTTTGGTCCTTTAAAAACCTGCTGTATGTAAAATATATATATTTTTTTACTCTAGGTGACATCATAACGATGTTTGTTTCCAACATTAGGGCAGTTTTCCTAAAGAAGTTAAATGTGCTTTGGGTTTTGTTTCCTTTACCAATAACAGGGGAAGGTAGCATTTTTGGGGGGTATGATAGTTATGCCTCTAACTTTCTCACTCATCATTATTCACAATTCATTCATGATTATCTGTAATCATGCTAGCATCCACATTAAAGTAGAAGTGTTCAGAAACATATTCTATTCTTATTTACAATGAAAGTGAGTCCAAAATGACACAATTTACCATTTATTTCTATTGGGCACAACATCATCTGAAACACAACCAAAACAAACTGCACATGCATCCAACACGTTTCTAGGCTCAAAAGCTTAATGTAGTCATTGCTTGCTAGGAATATGGGACCAAATACTAAACTTTCACAGAATTTAATACATTATTAGTGAATTTGTTCAAATACAGTGTCTTCAGAAAGTATTCACACCCCTTTTCCACATTTTGTTGTTGCACCTTGAATTAAAAATGTATTAATCTGAGATTTTAGGTCACTTAAATACACCTTAATGTAAAAGTGGAATTATCTTTTTAGAAAGGTTTACAAATGAATTAAAAATAGAAATCTGAAATATCTTGAGTCAATAAGTATTCAACCCCTTTGTTATGGCAAGCCTAAATAAGTTCAGGAGTAAACATGTGCTTAATAAGTTGCATGGACTCACTCACTGTGTGCAATAGTAGTGTTCTACAGGATCTTTTTATGAATACCTCTGTACCTCACACATACAATTATCTCGGTAAGGTCCCTCAGTCGAGCAGTGAAATTCAAACACAGATTCAACCACAAAGACCAGGGAGGTATTCCAATGCCTTGTAAAGTAGGGCACCTATTGGTAGACTGGTACATTTTTTTCAAAAGAAGACATTGAATATCCCTTTGAGCAAGGTAAAGCTATTAATTACACTTTGGATGGCATGTCAATACACCCAGGCAATACCAAGGTACAGGCGTACTTCCTAACTCAGTTGCCAGTGAGGAAGGAAACGACTCAGGGATTTCACGATGAGGCCAATGGTAACTTTAAAACAGTTACAGAGTTCAATGGCTATGATGGGAGAATACTGAGGATGGATCAACAACATTGTCAATTAAGTTAGTATTGTGGAGTAACTACAGAGTGAAAAGCAGGAAGACTGTGAACAATAAAACATATTCCAAAACATGCATCCTGTTTGCAGTAAGGCACTAAAGTAAAACTGCAAAACATGCATCCTGTTTGCAGTAAGGCACTAAAGTAAAACTGCAAAACATGCATCCTGTTTGCAGTAAGGCACTAAAGTAAAACTGCAAAACATGCATCCTGTTTGCAGTAAGGCACTAAAGTAAAACTGCAAAAAATGTGGCAAAGAAATATTTGTGGAAAATTCAACACAACACATCACGGAGTACCGCTCTTCATATTTTCAAGCATGGTGGTGGCTGCATCATGTTATGGGTCATGGTGAGGAATAGGACGTTTTTTTTAGGATAAAAAGAAAAGGAATTGAGTTAAGCGCAGACAAAACCCTAGAGCGAAACCTGGTTGTCTGCTTTCCACCAGACACTGGGAGATAAATTCACCTTTCAGCAGCACAACACAAGGCCAAATATACAGTGCATTCGGAAAGTATTCAGACCCCTTGACTTTTTCCACATTTTGTTATGTTACAGCCTTATTCTAAAATTGATTCAATCCCCCCCCCCCCCCCCCCCCCCCCCCCACAATCTACACACAATACCCCATAATGACAAAGCAATTTGTCACATTTACATAACTATTTAGACTCTTTACTTTGTTGAAGCACCTTTGGCAGCGATTACAGCCTCGAGTCTTCTTGGGTATAACGCTACAAGCTTGGCACACCTGTATTTGGGGAGTTTCTCCCATTCTTCTCTGCAGATCCTCTCAAGCTCTGTCAGGTTGGATGGGGAGCGTCGCTGCACAGCTTTTTTCAGGTCTCCCCAGAGATGTTCGATTGGGTTCAACTCCGGGATCTGGCTGGGCCACTCAAGGACATTCGGAAACTTGTCCCGAAGCCACTCCTGCATTGTCCCTTGGCTGTGTGCTTACGTGTCTTGGCTGTGTCCTCACCTTCCAACAGGTCGTTGTCCTGATGGAAGGTGAACCTTAGTCCCAGTCTCAGGTCCTGAGCGCTCTGGAGCAGGTTTTCATCAAAGATCTCTGTACTTTGCTCTGATCATCTTTCCTTCGATCCTGACTATTCTCCCAGTCCCTGCCGCTGAAAAACATCCCCACAGCATGATGCTGCCACCACCATGCTTCATCGTAGGGATGGTGCCAGGTTTCCTCCATACGTGACGCTTGGCAGTCAGGCCAAAGAGATCAATCGGGTTTCATCAGACCAAAGAATCTTGTTTCTCATGGTCTGCGAGTCCTGTCATGTGCCTTTTACTGAGGAGTGGCTTCCGTCTGGCCACTCTACAATGGCCTGATTTGGTGGAGCGCTTCAGAGATGGTTGTCCTTCTGGATGGTTATCTCATCTCCACAGAGGAACCCTGGAGCTTTGTCAGAGTAACCATCGGGTTCTTAGTCACCTCCCTGACGAAGGCCCTTCTCCCCCGATTGTTCAGTTTGGCCGGGTAGCCAGCTCTTGGAAGAGTCTTGGTGGTTCCAATCTTCTTCCATTTAAGGATAATGGAGGCCACTGTGTTCTTGGGGACCTTCAATGCTGCAGACATTTTGTGGACCCTTCTCCAAATCTTTTTGCTCTGATGTGCGCTGTTAACTATGGGAAGTCGGAAGTTTACATACACCTTAGCCAAATACATTTAAACTCAGTTTTTCACCATTTCTGACATTTTAATCCTAGTAAAAATGTCCTGTCTTAGGTCACTTAGGATCACCACTTATTTTAATAATGTGAAATGTCAGAATAATAGTAGAGAGAATGATTTATTTCAGCTTTTATTTATTTTATCACATTCCCAGTGGGTCAGAAGTTTACATACACTGAATTAGTATTTGGTAGCATTGCCGTTACATTGTTTAACATGGGTCAAAAGTTTTGGGTAGCCTTCCACAAGCTTACCACAATACGTTGGGTGAATTTTGGCCCATTCCTCCTGACAGAGCTGGTGTAACTGAGTCAGGTATGTAAGGCCTCCTTGCTCGGACACACTTTTTCAGTTCTGCCCACAAATGTTCTATGGAATTGAGGTCAGGGCTTTGTGATGGCCACTCCAATGCCTTGATTTTGTTGTCCTTAAGCCATTTTGTCACAACTTTGGAAGTATGCTTGGGGTCATTGTCCATTTGGAAGACCCATTTGCAACCAAGCTTTAACTTCCTGACTGATGTCTTGAGATGTTGCTTCAATATATCCACATAATTTTCCTTCCACATGATGCCGTCTACTTTGTGAAGTGCACCAGTCCCTCCTGCAGCAAAGCACCCCCACAACATGATGCTGCCTCCCCCGTGCTTCACGGTTGGGATGGTGTTCTTCGGCTTGCAAGCCACCCCCCTTTTCCCTCCAAACATAATGATGGTCATTATGGCCAAACAGTTCTATTTTTGTTTCATCAGACCAGAGGACATTTCTCCAGAAAGTACGATCTTTGTCCCCATGTGCAGTTGCAAACTGTAGTCTGGCTTTTTTATAGTGGTTTTGGAGCAGTGGCTTCTTCCTTGCTGAGCGGCCTTTCAGGTTATGTCGATATAGGACTCGTTTTACTGTGGATATAGATACTTTTGTACCTATTTCCTCCAGCATCTTCAAGGTCCTTTGCTGTTGTTCTGGGATTGATTTGCACTTTTCGCGCCAAAGTACGTTCATCTCTAGGAGACAGAATGTGTCTCCTTCCTGAGCGGTATGATGGCTGCGTGGTCCCATGGTGTTTATACTTGCGTAATATTAGGCGTTTGGAAATTGCTCCCAAGGATGAACCAGACTTGTGGAGGTCTACAATTTTTGAGGTTATTGGCTGATTTCTTTTGATTTTCCCATGATGTCAAGCAAAGAGGCACTGGGTTTGAAGGTAGGCCTTGAAATACATCCACAGGTACAACTCCAATTGACTCGAATTATGTCAATTAGCCTATCAGAAGCTTCTAAAGCCATGAAATCCTTTTCTGGAATTTTCCAAGATGTTTAAAGGCACAGTCAACTTAGTGTATGTAAACTTCTGACAGTGAATTATAAGTGAAGTAATCTGTCTGTAAACAATTGTTGGAAAAATTACTTGTGTCATGCACAAAGTAGATATCCTAACCTACTTTCCAAAACTATATTTTGTTAACAAGAGATTTGTGGAGTGGTTGAAAAACGAGTTTTAATGACTCCAACCTAAGTGTATGTAAACTTCTGACTTCAACTGTAGACAGGTTTATGCCTTTCCAAATCATGTCCAATCAATTTATTTTACCACAGGTGGACTCCAAGTTGTAGAAGCATCTCAAGGATGATCAATGGAAACAGGATGCACCTGAGCTCAATTTTGAGGTTCTTAGGAAAGCGTCGGAATACTTATGAAAATAAGGTGACATTCTGTTCTGTCGCCTCGTATAAAACATTTGATCTCAAATTCAAAATGCTGGAGTATAGAGACAAATATTATTTTTTCTTCACTTTCCAAATATTTTGGGGAGTGTATATACTTTTAAGGTCTGAGCCATTGGCGGAGAGCTGTTGTAGGCTTGTTGAGGGATTGTGACAGTCTGCTGATAATTATTTGGAACTGGCTGAGTAATAACTAGTGGACTTACTAGCAGAGTTGCTGTGTACTGAATGCGTACTGTTGCTGATGGTTCTCTGTGCTCCAGCCGGAGCCTGTCATCCCGGTGAAAGACGCCACCTCTGACATGGCCATCATCTCCCGCAAGGGCAGCCAGCTGGTCCGCAAGCACCGCGAGCAGAAGGAACGCAAGAAGGTAGGCAATGTTTAAAACAGCTATACAGTACTTGATGGTATGGTTACTGGCTGAATATCTGACTGTCATTTTGATTGTTTCTTCAGGCTCAACAGAAACACTGGGAGCTGGCAGGCACCAAGCTGGGTGACATTATGGGCATCAAGAAGACCGAGGACGGGGATAGTTCTGGGGGCAAGCCAGTGGGCGAGGATGGCAGGGTGGACTACAGGTAACAAGCCCTTTACTAAAGGCTTATTTTGTGTCCATTTTGAATGTTTATTAAACATCTGTTGTGACAAGAACAACCTCATTAATTCCCTCCCTCTCCTCTCCTTCCTCCCTCCAGAACGGATCAGAAGTTTGCAGACCACATGAAAGATAAGAGTGAGGCCAGCAGTGAGTTTGCTAAGAAGAAGACCCTGCTGGAGCAGAGGCAGTATCTGCCCATCTTCGCTGTGAGGCAGCAGCTGCTCAATATCATCAGGTAGCTAGCTACTTACTGGACCCGGCCCGGCTGTCCTGGGACCACTTATCACCCCCGGTCTTACCCCAGATGCAGGCTTTCATTCAGGATGTATGATAAAGACATGTATGGCAATGAAGGGGGGAGTTGGCGGCTGTGAAGTCAGAATGTTCATATGTGATTTACCTTTGGTTAGAGAATGACCACATCAAAGGTGACTTAGGTAATGTTAGACAGCGTTTGTAAATCATTGACAGGTACACTTCCAGATCTGTTTTTGTAAGCCATTATTCATGTTTCCACAGTTTCGTAAGGTTGAAAGTCCCATCAGGATTGTAATGTTATTGGTTGTGATGTGATTCTGTCCAGGGACAACAGCATTGTGATCGTGGTGGGGGAGACGGGCAGTGGGAAGACCACCCAGCTGACCCAGTACCTTCACGAGGACGGCTACACAAGTTACGGCATGGTGGGCTGCACCCAGCCCCGCAGAGTGGCAGCCATGAGCGTGGCCAAGAGAGTCAGCGAGGAGCTGGGCAGCAACCTGGGAGAGGAGGTGAGCATTCAGCTGGCTTATGGAGGAGCCACTAGACAAACATTAACTAGATCTTAGAAACGGTGATCTATGGATCAGTCAAAGCAGTGGATAACTAGTCTTATCAGTTAACCCAGTGTAACAGACCTGGCAAGAGTTTATGAACTGCAATGAACTTGTTTATAGAGGAACGGAACTACTCCAGAACAGAATAAGTGTTCCCCCCACACCACCCCCACCAGATATCAAAGTTCACTGTGTGTAGAGGTCATCTGTCAATTGATGTTGAGTCATGGTGCTTTCTTGTTTTTTTCCTTATGGATGCGACGCTTGTATTCATATGTTGTGCAACACCGCTATCTAGTGGTGATTCAGAGATTGTACACCGCTTCCATTCTACAACTTGTAATGGAACTCTCCTCGCCAGCTCGTTTCTTTGGTTGACCCGTACCACTGTCGTTTGAAGGCCGTAATTCATACGTGGAATGTAAATGTATGTAGTTCACTACTAAACCATTCATTTTTATTTTTTTGCTTTGCAGGTGGGTTATGCGATCCGGTTTGAGGACTGTACGTCGGAGAAGACTGTGATAAAGTACATGACAGACGGCATCCTGCTGAGAGAGTCTCTCAGAGAGTCAGATCTGGACCACTATAGTGCTGTCATCATGGACGAGGCCCACGAACGCTCCCTCAACACAGACGTGCTGTTCGGCCTGCTACGAGAGGTGAGGGAGACACCTTTTTTTAAAAACATGTTTAAAAAAAACAACATCTTTTGCATGTTTAGTGGATAGAGTGGTATAGAGGTGAAGGTAGGATCGAGAGTGCTGAAAGAGCAGTGGGCCGGCTTAGACTGCCAGTCCAGGGAGACACTTTTACAACTCCCTGGATGTTATTCAATTGTGAATCTTTTGCGTGCATATGTTTTATTCAGAGGCTTTGGTTGTCTTGTAAGCAGTAGTAGAACTCTCTGTCCTTTTCTTCCAGGTTGTATCGAGGCGTTCTGACCTCAAGCTGATAGTCACCTCAGCCACCATGGACTCTGACAAATTTGCTGCATTTTTCGGCAACGTTCCCATATTCCACATTCCAGGAAGAACATTCCCTGTAGACATCTTATTCAGCAAGGTATTGTGTCCAACTCTCCATTCAACATCCCTTCCTTATTATAGATATGTTTTTACAGGGAGTCAACACAGCCATTTAATTTGCATAATGACTTATACCCTGACTAGACCGGCCACATTTCGTGCGCGAGGGTTGCAAAATAAATGTACACATGCATGTTTTTCAATCATTTCATCCACACTACTTGGTTGTATTTCAGATGCTCGATGCAATGCAAGTCCCGCCTCTTCCATCTCCTTATTGGTTTTCACGAAGATACAAACCCATGTGGGTGCTTTTAAAGACTAACAAGGAGAGATGAATCAAAGATAACTAACTTAGTTATAACTAACTTGGTTTCACTTTTGTCTGTGGGTTAATCGTCACAGTAGAGAAACAAACACATTTGTCAAATTGACAAGGAACCAGCTAAAAAGAGGACCATTTGCATGTCTGGTAAAATAACATCCCTGGAGAAACTGCGAGCAACAGCTATCTAGCTAAATGTCCATGAATGTTTCATGTGTTTCCACCTTTCCTGAAATGAATAGAATTGATTCACAGTTGGTTTTGGTATTTTAACCTGCGTGTAATGGTCGCGCCTGGTGGGGATAGAGAAAATGATCACGCGCACAATGGACTCAGCCACGGGGGCCGGTTAAGTCATGGAGTAAGACTACTGTTATTTGTACCAAGGTAGTGTGTGGTTGCTGTGTATTCTAACAGTGTTGTGTGTTTGGGCAGACTCCCCAGGAAGACTATGTGGAGGCAGCAGTGAAGCAGGCCCTACAGATCCACCTTAGTGGTATGGGGGGAGACATCCTCATCTTCATGCCTGGCCAGGAGGACATCGAGGTGACGTCAGACCAGATTGTGGAGCGTCTGGAGGATCTGGAGAGCGCCCCTCCTCTGACTGTACTGCCTATCTACTCCCAGCTGCCCTCTGACCTCCAGGCCAAGATCTTCCAGAAGGTATCCAATAACACCCGGTTACTGTTACACTAAAATGTACAGTTGGAACTCTTAACATACTGCAGTATCCTTTGTACACAAGCATACTTGCTGTTAGGTAGTCGGAATGCATATACAGAGCATTCGGAAAGTATTCAGATCCCTTGACTTTTTCCACATTTTATTTTTATTCTAAGATTAAATAAAACATTACACATAATACCCCATAATGACGAAGCAAAACCTGTAAAAAAAATATTTAAAAAATGATTTGGTCTGATGAAACCAAGATTGAACTCTTTGGCCTGAATGCCAAGCGTCACGTCTGGAGGAAACCTGGCACCACCCCTACGTTGAAACGTGGTGGCAGCATCATGCTGTGGGGATGTTTTTCAGCGGCAGGGACTGGGACAGGATCGAGGGAAAGATGAACGGAGCAAAGTACAGAGAGATCCTTGATGAAAACCTCCTCCAGAGCGCTCAGGACCTCAGACTGGGGCGACGGTTCACCGTCAAACAGGAAAATGATCCTAAGCACACAACCAAGACAATGCAGGAGTGGCTTCGGGACAAGTTTACAAATGTCCTTGAGTGGCCCAGACAGAGCCTGGACTTGAAACCGATCTCTAACATATCTGGAGAGACCTGAAAATAGCTGTACAGCGACCATCCCCATCCAACCTGACAGTTTGAGAGGATCTGCAGAGAAGAATGGGAGAAAATCCCCAAATACAGGTGTGCCAAGCTTGTATCTTCATACCCAAGAAGACTAGAGGCTGTAATCGCTGCCAAAGGTGCTTCAACAAAGTACTGAGTAAAGGGTCTGAATAGTTGTGTAAAACATTTATTTTTGTCATTATGAGGTATTGTGTGTAGATTGATGAAGGGGAAACAGCAATTTATTCCATTTTAGAATTAGGCTGTAATGGTAAAGTGACGTGTAGCTAAAGTCTTTGTTATGTTCTCTAACCGCCAGGCTCCAGATGGTGTGAGGAAGTGCATCGTTGCCACCAACATTGCCGAGACCTCCCTGACTGTGGATGGTATCATGTTTGTTGTGGATGCTGGATACTGCAAACTCAAGGTACCCTGTCACCCTCACTATCTTCCCCAGACTATCAAATGCAATAAGATAAACCATGTTAGGATAGTATTTCTCTGTGTTTGTTGCTGATGTGTTCTCTTTGACAGGTGTTCAACCCTCGCATTGGTATGGATGCCCTGCAGGTGTACCCCATCAGCCAGGCTAACGCCAATCAGCGTGCGGGCAGGGCAGGACGTACAGGGCCGGGCCAGTGTTACAGGTAAGTCACTGTCTACACACACACTTACTCACACTCACGCAGTCTCACACTCCAAATGTGCAGTCCTCTCAGTTTCCAGAGGGCTGCCCTTGTCCTCCAGTTGTGGTAGAGAAGTATGGAGTCATAATGAAAGGCAGTTATTTGAAGGTGTCACCTTAGTGTGATGTTTGAGAGTTCCAGTCAGGGCTAGCAGGAAGGGAGTATTCACATGTCAAGAGTGTCCTGACTTCTAGAAAGATACTTCAATACTCCTCTACAATCTGACTGAAGCAGTCTGGAACTAAAATATTAGATCAGCCATATCTTCCCCTTTTCATGTCTATCTGGGCCTAGATACAGGAATAAACAGGCTGAATTACACAATTCTCCTCACTCTGCCTGCTATCTCATTCCAACCGCTCCTATCCACCAAAAAGGTAGAACACCAGCTAACAACATTAGCATCCATTTGTATGGTGAGCCGTGCTGAAACGGGTGTCTATCTGAAGCGCGATTGTGTGTGTTGTTGTTGTGTGTAATGCCGCCGCCGGTGTTTCATCCTCTGGCTGATGCACATCAGAGCTCCCCTCAGATGGGCTGTCCAGGCCTCGGATCTGCAAGGCGGCCGGGCTGCTTTCAAAGCCATCAGAGGCTGGGAGGGAGAGAAGGAGGGAGAATCCTAATCTCCACAGGATTTCATGCAGTTTAACTCTGTTTACAGCAGGGAGAATGTGACACAAAAGCCTGTTCTCTCTGAGATTTCACATGACCTTTCACCTATCTGTCATACTACACCAAGTTGAGGGAGATGGTGACACGCACCAGACACAAGATTGTTTTGCCTTGTAAATGAGCTTGGAATTTTATAAAAGCCCCCTCTACCAAGATTACCCCCTGTGAATAATCAATTTGGGAGTTGAGCTTTAGAGTGGGTGGGGCCTAGGCGCTTGGAGGGGCGGGAGGTGACGTGTGTGTGCCATGCTGGGTGACTCGACTTGTGTGGCGAATCTGCTACTCAAAGCACCTCTTAGCTGTGACTGCACCCAACACACACACACACACAGTACATCTCCAGCCCTGAGGACATTCACACAACCCGGCATAAAAAAACACAGATCATTCCCTCATAATGCACACACTTCAGAGGGATTAGCCACTAACTGAAATGGTTGAGAGATGCTTTGTTAGGCCAGACCTATCAGTCTGAAGCAGCAATGGGAGCTGCTCTAAATAGTTTGGTTAGTAAATACCTCATAAGTAGCTTGGTTAAATGTTTATAATGTGCAGTAGGCCTGTCTCTTTGCCCTTCTCTAAATGTCAGTTGGGGAGCTTTCAGCTTTCATGGAAACGGAGGCTTCTCAATCATGGTGCCATTGTTACAGGGTTGGAGCACTGTGCCGTTGTTACAGGGTTGGAGCACTGTGCCGTTGTTACAGGGTTAGAGCACTGTGCCGTTGTTACAGGGTTAGAGCACTGTGCCGTTGTTACAGGGTTGGAGCACTGTGCCGTTGTTACAGGGTTGGAGCACTGTGCCGTTGTTACAGGGTTGGAGCACTGTGCCGTTGTTACAGGGTTGGAGCACTGTGCCGTTGTTACAGGGTTGGAGCACTGTGCCGTTGTTACAGGGTTGGAGCACTGTGCCGTTGTTACAGGGTTGGAGCACTGTGCCGTTGTTACAGGGTTGGAGCACTGTGCCGTTGTTACAGGGTTGGAGCACTGTGCCGTTGTTACAGGGTTGGAGCACTGTGCCGTTGTTACAGGGTTGGAGCACTGTGTGAAGTCATATCAGTGCCATGCAGAGCGGGTTTAACCAGGTGGTGAAGGCAGCATCTCCAGACCTGTCACTCCATGGAGCATTTGTGAATTTACAAAAAAAATTGTCTGCTAGATTATTCAATAACCTCCCCCGTTGGTGTCGCTCTCACTCCATCTCTCCTTCTCTCCTCCTCTGTCCATCCAGGCTGTACACCCAGAGTGCCTTCAAGAATGAGATGTTGACCACCACCATCCCAGAGATTCAGAGGACCAACCTGGCCAACGTGGTGCTGCTGCTCAAATCCCTGGGGGTCCAGGACCTGCTGCTCTTCCACTTCATGGACCCCCCGCCTGAGGACAACATGCTGAACTCCATGTACCAGCTGTGGATCCTGGGGGCCCTGGACAACACAGGTGGGTCTCTGGCCTGGACCACATCACTCAAGATTAGGCCACTAAATGTACAAATTGATCAAATATAATAATTTATCTCAGAAAACAAGGTTAAAATATGTTGGGATAAGTATGTGTTCCCCACCAGCAATACAGCCAACAGATTAACAATAACTACATGTGCGAGGAGAGACTTGGATGATGGAACTAGTCAATAGGTTGCTGTAATGGTATGTACATGCACTGCACACCGTAAAGTATAGAGCTAGGTAGCACTGTGGTGTAGGTAGTGGAGTAATTGCATAGTGCTTTATCCTCTGTTAGATTTGACTGGCTGAGTCTCATCTCTGTCTCATCTGAGCCAGATCCCTGGGGATTAGGGGATTTGGTGTCTGTGGAGGACTTTTGACGTTTGCCTGTGTGGTGTGTTAACAGCAGATTATCTCTGATTTAAGGTTTACCTGGCCAATACAGCCTGTTCTGCCTCTGCACTTTCCCTCTAAGCTCCTTTATAGTCTGTCATGTAATCATTTAAATCAGAGCTGGCAAAGTTAGATTTAAATATGATTTTGTAACCATCCTATGTCAGCACTTTATCTCTCTCTCTCTCTCTCTCTCTCTCTCTCTCAGGGCTATAGACAGGAAGGTGTCACCTGTAGTGTGTTTCCCCTCTCCTCTGTCTGTAGACAGGAAGTGTTAATATTTGTGTCCCCCTCAGGTTCCCTGACGCCCACTGGGAGGCTGATGGTGGAGTTCCCTCTGGACCCAGCTCTGTCCAAGATGCTGATCGTATCATGTGACATGGGCTGCAGTGCTGATATCCTCATCATCGTCTCCATGCTGTCTGTACCGGCCATCTTCTACAGGCCTAAGGTAGATGTCATTGAGATCGCCAACCAATGAATGTCTTAATGTGTTGCTAATGTTTGTTTATCTTACTGTTAAGAAAAATTCACATTACACACTGGACAGTTGTGTGACCCCTGTATTTCCTCTGTGTCCTGACCTTTCCAGGGTCGTGAGGAGGAGAGTGACCAGGTGAGGGAGAAGTTCTCTGTCCCAGAGAGTGACCACCTGACCTACCTGAACGTCTACCTGCAGTGGAAGAACAACAACTACTCCAGCATCTGGTGCAACGAACACTTCATCCACACCAAGGCCATGCGAAAGGTCAGACCCCGCCCTTGTCCTTTACCCTCTCTGACCAGTCTCCCTGGTTTAGGATCGAAATGCACTTGATTACCGCTTTGCATCACAATAGTCACACACTGAGCAATGTGTATTCAATGTCCTCTTATGTTGGTTCTCCGGTAGCTAACGTGTCTCTGTGGATGTTTCAGGTGCGCGAGGTGCGCTCGCAGCTCAAAGACATCATGGTGCAGCAGAGGATGAACCTGGTGTCCTGTGGCTCAGACTGGGACATCATCAGGAAGTGTATCTGTGCTGCCTACTTCCACCAGGCAGCCAAGCTGAAAGGCATAGGGGAGTATGTGAACGTGAGGACAGGCATGCCCTGCCACCTCCACCCCACCAGCTCTCTGTTTGGCATGGGCTACACCCCAGACTACATCACCTACCACGAGCTGGTCATGACCACGAAGGTAACAGACCCAGCCTCCACACAGCTACGCTATGATCTGTTCAGAGATGATGTTCTACACCTTGACTCACCAGAAAGAGCTGTCATATATATCAGCCTTCTAGCTCTGCTACTGTGTTGTAACCTGTGTTGTTTGATGTCCCTCCTGTAGGAGTACATGCAGTGTGTGACTGCGGTGGATGGGGAGTGGCTGGCTGAGCTGGGGCCCATGTTCTACAGCGTCAAACAGGCAGGGAAGAGCAGGATGGTAAGCTCTTCGGCCCTTACTTCCTCCCTCCCTACGTCTCATGGTTAATTCCTCCTCCCTCTCTCCTCTCACCCCTCTGTTCCTCTCTCTCTGTGCAGGAGAACCGGCGGCGGGCCAAGGAGGAGATCACTAACATGGAGGAGGAGATGTCTCTGGCGGAGCAGCAACTGAGGAGCAGGAGAGAGGATCAGGACAGGAAGAGTAACGTGGGCAGCGTCAGGTATACACTCATCTATCTTCATATATTCTTCATGGAGAGGTTTCACTCTGACAATAGTCCCAGTCGCTATTAAATAGACCGCCGCGGCCTCACCCGCCTGTGGGGAAAATGACCTGTGGTTACCTTGGTCACCCAATTAGCTCACAGCAACATTTTTACCTTTTTCTTACAAAGCTACATTTAAGAAAAGCACATGTCTAAAGATGACTTTTCCACATTGCCGAGCGTTCCCGCTACTTAGAAAAGCGTAATATTGAAAGGCTTCCCTCATGCCCCTTTTCATGACGCCGCTAACTTGAGCCATGTGAGTGCTAGCTTGCTACCAACTAGAACATTAAGCTAGCCAATTCCAACAACACACTATAAAGCTACAAGTAGTGAGTGGAATTACAACCAGACTGTACTTAACAAGTTAAATGTCTTACCTGTGATTAAATGTTTTTCACACACATTGCTACGTGTAGCCTACTTGGACACCGCGTCCCTACATTTCCCACACCGAATAGCCTGAAGCCACAGGGCTCTTCTCGCAGACTCTATTTCTCTACGTGGGAACATTGTGAACCGTAGGTCGGGATTTTTGACCTGGTTAAATGTACATCGAACAACATTGCAGCTTTTCTGTATGTTTTGTTTGCTCTTTTGTTTGCTCTTTTGCTCTTTTACAATGGGGGGCAATGGGAAATGTTCGTTTTCCAGAATGGGCCCCTTCCGAGTCGTAGAAACTGGTTAATTTTGCTGCTTCTCTACCCATCTCTCTCTAATTATCTCTGCCTCTCCTTCTCTCTTATCCTCTTTGTCTTCTCTACCCATCTCTCTCTAATTATGTCTGCCTCTCCTTCTCTCTTATCCTCTTTGTCTTCTTTACCCATCTCTCTCTAATTATCTCTGCCTCTCCTTCTCTCTTATCCTTTGTCTTCTCTACCAATCTCTCTCTAATTATCTCTGCCTCTCCTTCTCTCTTATCCTCTGTCTTCTCTACCATCTCTCGCTCTAATTCTCTGCCTCCTCTCTTATCCTCTGTCTTTTCTACCTCTCTCATTTTCCATGATGAGCTTTTCTCACCTCCAGTCCCTCCAGACGATACAAAAAGAAATAATATTGACTCCTGGCTGACCCCCATTACTGCTGCAATTTAAATGGTGCCACAGCAGAGGGGAGAAAGAAGACAGCGTTTATTTTCAAATTAGAAGGGACACCTTTTTAGTTTGCACCCATTCCATAAGGCTCACAAAAGAGATGTTTGGGAGGGTAAAAAATAACACTGATATAGCAACAGATCTGCTGATTAATTAACAATAAGAGTGTGTGTCTGTCAGTCTCCAAAATGATCACATTAAAACGCAGAGGATTAAGGAATAGATTAGAGAGCGAGCGCCTCAGAATTATGATAATAAACATGGCCGGCTCTCTTGGGCTGTCAGCTGCTTTTGTCTGCCTGTGAACACAAGCATCCCTTCACCGTGCCGGGGCCCCATGAAACACTTCGACGACACATTTTGATCTGGTTCCTGTCTGTCATTCAGCAACCCCCACCCTTACTCAGATAAGTGGGCTCAAACCTTTAAGTTAGTGATTTTATGGGAGCTTTTATTCAATGTAAATGCAGAGCTATGAGAAGTGTTCTGTCCTTGTATGTGAAAGTGGTGGTAGGAATGAGGGTGCCGTCTTCCCTCTGCTGTGTTCACCAAACACCTGTGTGTGGAAAGAAGAGTGGCCCTCAGACAGAGAGCTCTTAAAGCACTTGACAACAATATGTCTGTCTACTAGACCTAGAATGATCCATCCTGCTTCCAAACTCTGCTTTTACTGAGGATTATGTAAAGGGTGGCACATTAGTTAGGATTTGGCTTTAATCTCAGCCAGGCTGTCCTCACTTCTCCATATCCTCCTACCAGCAGGCCTCTCAGGACGTGTGTGTGTGTGTGTGTGTGTGTGTGTGTGTGTGTGTGAAAGACATTGGAAAATAAAGGTGAAAGACTTTCTCAGCCTCTAGAAATCACCCTGTTAAATGAAAGTTTAATTTAATAAATAAATACATTTTGAAGGCCCGAGGACATTGTTTTAATTTGTCAAATGTGACTTTAGCTGGGGGTGAGGTGGGGTGGACAGAGGAGGGGGGACAGAACTGAGGGATGAAGGGAAGGACTGGGTTATGACCTGATGGCTGTAATTGCTGGTGTGTGTGAGGACTGAGGAGGGAATGCTGGGTAGTGTCAGAGTGTCACGCTGCTGTAATTAAAGATTATAGATTTTGCTGTCAGCAGCGTCCGCTTATCCCTCCATGCTAGCCTGTCGTCATCCCCTGCTAGCCTGTCCCATTATGTCTGACATGGCAAGTTTACATTTTTTTTAACCTTCTGTCATTGCCAATTGTCTATTCTTTTGTCTCGATAGGGCTGTGAAAATCTGCACCCCGGGAAGGAAGGAGGAGGCACCCATGACCCCAAAGCGCACCCCAGCTCGTTTTGGGCTCTAGATCTTCTGTTAAGACTTAAACACTTGAACTCACCACTAAATATCACCTGTATGTGTACCATACCATCACTGGATGAGCTTTGCTGAGAGGGCTTGGATAACTGTCCCCTCCTATTGTTTGGTACTAGCTGCAGTTCAGACAGAGGCCAGCAGAGGTAGAACTTGTATAAGACATGAGGCTCCCGTAACAGACCTTTTCTGTCAGCAAATCCACATAGCGTCCCTCCATTTTTACGTGCAGAGAGATACAGTATACGGCTGTTAGAATGCAGTATTTTCTATTTCTGTGATAGTAAAAAAACAAACAAAAAAAAAAACCAATAATGAAACATCATTGAAAAGGTATCGTCTTTAAAGGGTATTTGATATACTTTGAAAATCTGTCAAAGCCTTTATCATAATCCTTCACAGGCTACAGTGTCCAAGTTGTTCCATCTCCTACTGTACTCTACAAGGGGCTGTTTTCTTGATGGTAGTCTCTCCCGATCAATATAAACTATGTTCAATAAGGCTGGGAATTGCCAGGGACCTCACCATATTAGCATGATACTTTGGTGCCGATACGATATGTATTGCGATTCGATACTGTGATTTTTATTGTGAGTCGATGTTCCGAACATATTGCTCACCATATATTTGCTGCAGAGGGACAAGAGAGAGATCCATGAGAAACGAGTTTTGATCAGTCATGGAAATGAAAGTTCTGAATACAAAAGATGGAGAACAAGAAATGGAAGGAAAATAGTGGCGTTTTGGTGCAGGTACAGGCAAGTAGCGCAAAATTAATATTGCGATGTTGTCAAAACAATGAAATATCGTCAAATAATATCCTGATATGTAACTGTATAGACCCCCCCCACTACTAGTGTTTAAGTAGTGCTGCATTGTGCTGTCAGTCATAAGTGGACGGCTGGTCCAAACTAGTCTGGTCCCGTAGTGTGTTCATTGGGCTGTATGTCATTCAGTGTGAGTAGAGAGGAGGCAGAAGTAGTACTGTGTCGTGTGTCCATGAATTCTGCCTGATTTATTTTTATTTTTCAATTTCATCATGTCCCTCTCAAATCTCCTTCAAGATATCATTTTCACCTTGTACAACTGGCTGACCTCTGTATCCTTTTGTATGTCGTGTGTAGCAAATGGCCTGTGCCATGGTGAAGTGCCCCTTCACTGACTGAAGCATTATCCAAACTGTGCTTGTGGCATGAGTGGCTCAGACTTTATATCTGGAGCTACCTTAACAACACCCTTCATGCAAACTGTTTGGAGGACAAGCTTTAGCAATTGAGCTTTTCCTAACCCCATTAGCCCTCCACAGCACTGTAATATTCCTCAGCTTCTCTCCGTTTACACATGAATGTCAGAACCTGGATGAAACTCATGATGGACTCAGCCTCTCATGGTCCTTGTGTTGAAAATGGCCACCAATTTTATCTTGAGATTCCCCTCCAAGTCAAGTGGGTGAATGATCCCAGAAATGTATTTTGCAGGGCCCATGGTTGGAGTTGATATGTGTGTAACTGGCACGTCTCTTAGATCAGGGTTTCCCAAACTCAGTCCCAGGGGCACGTTTTGGTCCTTGTACTACACAGCTGATTCAAATAATCAAAGCTTAATGATTAGTTGGTTATTTGATTCAGCTGTGTAGTCCTAGGGCAAAAACCAAAACGTGCACCTGGGGGGGCCCCAGGACTGAGTTTCGGAAACCCTGTCTTACATCATGTCTCTTCACCAGACTGATATGTCCTGCACTTGAGTAGTCAGGTTTAGCAAGGTGTTTCAGCAAGTTCCAAGCGGTGGACTTGATTCTGAAGTAATTCATTCTGTGTACTAGATTGACTTTGTATAGTTTTGTACAGACCAGTATCTTGTCTTGTGGTGGTCAGTGATTCTGTTTTGTGATGTGAAATTAGGCTCTGGTAACACCAGCCCATGGTTTGCGAATATAATTTAACTTGACTACAGTTTGGGAACTGAAAATAAATGGTCTTATTTTTTACTCTGTTGGTTTATGTGTCCTTGATTCCCTCACCACAGGTACAACAAAGTAAACACTATCCTAGTCAGAGCCCACGGGCTCGATTGAATTTGCATTGCGGAAGTGCTGTAGTAAAGCGCAATTGAAATGTAAAGGTCATTTCTGATTGAGCCGACATGCAGCGTTTACTGTGAATGCGGGAGCATTGCCTTTAAGGGCTGTAATCAATCTGTACCGCCGAAGATCAGCATTATGGCGTGATTGGAAATGTAAAGGCAATGTATCCGCAGACTGCATGTCTAAATCAAAAATGATTTTACCATTTCTACCGCGCTACAACACTAATCTTCGGTGCTACGGATTGAATCCAGCCCTACATTTCAATGCTATACCGCGGAACTTCAGCGATTACGGATTGAATCCATCTCCTAAACCTCATGTCTGAGCTAGTGATCAATGCTTGAAGGTCTGGATTCAACCCGTATCACGGAAGATCTGCGTTTTATAGCTCAAATGACATTTTAAAGGCCCTGTTCGCGGAGACTGCATTCACGGTAAACACTGCATAAGCCATGTCGGCTCAATTGGAAATAACCCTTACATTTGAACACGGATCTTCTGTGATACAGATTTTTATCCAGCCCATAGTCCATGTTTATGTAGTTTAGTCCAGTCTTTTACCTGTATGTAATCACCTAATGATTGACAGGTGGATAGGTTTTCATGTATATAACCTGCTAACGTCTGACTAGTGACTACAGTTCCAACAGCTTTTCTGCCAGAGAATGGTGAAACTTGCCCAACAACCCAATGTGAATAAATATGCAGCTAATCATGGCCCGCTCATTAGCGGCGCCAGACCTGTCCGTAATTAATTTGGCTTTTCCCAGCAGCCCTTGGGTTTTACACACATGCTCGCACATACACACACAATTCAATTATTGGCTGCAGCCAGAGAATATTTAATCAGCCGCTGATCTGGCAGAAAGGTGAGGTGACACTTTCTAATTCTAATTATGATGGATGACCCTCCTTGGCCAAACAAAGCAGTGTCTTTTTTACTCTTTTCTAAATGTTTCTCCCAACCAGCTAGCATGGATTTGTGGTATTTTGTACTTTTTTCCCCTCATATGTTAGAACATAGGGGTCGAGTGCAAAGGTCATGATGACTGATGTCACTGTGTAGTAGAGTAGAAATGGCTCAACACCTAGCTCTGACAAAATCAAATTGGGTTGACGTTCTATTGATATAGGAGAGAGTGAACACAACTTGAGCTTAGATGAGTAAACCTGTCAGATAAAACAAAATAAATCAGTGCATCCCTCTCACACAAACACGGGTAGGTAGCCCGTCGGTTAACAGTGTTGGGCCAGTAACCGTAAGGTCGCTGGTTAGAATCCCCAAGCTGGCATGGTGGAAAAATCTGCTGTTCTGCCCTTGAGCAAAGTAATTAACCCCAGACAACAACTGCTCTGTGGACGTCGATTTAAGGCAGCCCACCCCACCTCTCTGATTCAGAGGGGTTGGGTTAAATGCATTCAGTTGTGCAACTGACTAGCTATCCCCTTTCCCTTCAGATATGCAGTGGTTAAATTGAGCTGGGCTACCCAGAGCCAGACTCCTGTACCTTGTTAGAAGATAAATAGGGTTGTGGTTGAGGCTAGGGTAAGAGTTGAATCGTGATTGGGACTTGAAGCTAGGGTTAGGGGTTAGTTATTTTTATTTTTCATTTCACCTTTATTTAACCAGGTAGGCCAGTTGAGAACAAGTTCTCATTTACAACTGCGACCTGGCCAAGATAAAGCAAAGCAGTGCGACACAGACAACAACAAAGAGTTACACATGGAGTAAACAATAAACAAGCCAATAACACAATAAACAAGTCAATGACACAGTAGAAAAAAGAAAGTCTAGATACAGTGTGTAAATCAACACAATTACACAAACAAACGTACAGTCAATAACACAATAGAAAAATCTATGTACATCGTGTGCAAATGTAGAAGAGTAGGGGAGTAAGTCAATAAATAGGCTATAGAGGTGAAATAATTACAATTTAGCATTAACACTGGACTGAAAGATGTGCAGATGATGATGTGCACGTAGAGATACTGGTGTGCAAAACAGCAAGCGGATAAGTAACAGTATGGGATGAGGTAGTTGGGTGTGCTGTGTACAGGTACAGTGATCGGTAAGCTGCTCTGACAGCTGATGCTTAAAATTAGAGAGGGAGACTCCAGCTTCAGTGATTTTTGCAATTCGTTCTAGTCATTGGCAGTAGAGAACTGGAAGGAAAGGCGACCAAAGGAAGTGTTGGCTTTGGGGATGACCAGTGAAATATACAGTGCCTTGCGAAAGTATTCGGCCCCCTTGAACTTTGCGACCTTTTGCCACATTTCAGGCTTCAAACATAAAGATATAAAACTGTATTTTTTTGTGAAGAATCAACAACAAGTGGGACACAATCATGAAGTGGAATGACATTTATTGGATATTTCAAACTTTTTTAACAAATCAAAAACTGAATTATTCAGCCCCTTTACTTTCAGTGCAGCAAACTCTTTCCAGAAGTTCAGTGAGGATCTCTGAATGATCCAATGTTGACCTAAATGACTAATGATGATAAATACAATCCACCTGTGTGTAATCAAGTCTCCGTATAAATGCACCTGCACTGTGATAGTCTCAGAGGTCCGTTAAAAGCGCAGAGAGCATCATGAAGAACAAGGAACACACCAGGCAGGTCCGAGATACTGTTGTGAAGAAGTTTAAAGCCGGATTTGGATACAAAAAGATTTCCCAAGCTTTAAACATCCCAAGGAGCACTGTGCAAGTGATAATATTGAAATGGAAGGAGTATCAGACCACTGCAAATCTACCAAGACCTGGCCGTCCCTCTAAACTTTCAGCTCATACAAGGAGAAGACTGATCAGAGATGCAGCCAAGAGGCCCATGATCACTCTGGATGAACTGCAGAGATCTACAGCTGAGGTGGGAGACTCTGTCCATAGGACAACAATCAGTCGTATATTGCACAAATCTGGCCTTTATGGAAGAGTGGCAAGAAGAAAGCCATTTCTTTTTTTGTGGGGTGGCCAGTCCTCTTCTGGCTGTGCCGGGTGGAGATTATAACAGAACATGGCCAAGATGTTCAAATGTTCATAAATGACCTGCATGGTCGTATAATAATAAGGCAGAACAGTTGAAACTGGAGCAGCAGCACGGTCAGATGGACTGGGGACAGCAAGGAGTCATCATGTCAGGTAGTCCTGGGGCATGGTCCTAGGGCTCAGGTCCTCCGAGAGAGAGAAAAAAAGAGAGAATTAGAGAGAGCATATGTGGGGTGGCCAGTCCTCTTCTGGCTGTGCCGGGTGGAGATTATAACAGAACATGGCCAAGATGTTCAAATGTTCATAAATGATCAGCATGTTCGAATAATAAGAAGGCAGAACAGTTGAAACTGGAGCAGCAGCACGGCCAGGTGGACTGGGGACAGCAAGGAGTCATCATGTCAGGTAATCCTGGGGCATGGTCCTAGGGCTCAGGTCCTCCGAGAGAGAGAAGGAGAGAATTAGAGAACGCACACTTAGATTCACACAGGACACCGAATAGGACAGGAGAAGTACTCCAGATATAACAAACTGACCCCAGCCCCCCGACACATAAACTACTGCAGCATAAATACTGGAGGCTGAGACAGGAGGGGTCAGGAGACACTGTGGACCCATCCGAGGACACCCCCGGACAGGGCCAAACAGGAAGGATATAACCCCACCCACTTTGCCAAAGCACAGCCCCCACACCACTAGAGGGATATCTTCAACCACCAACTAATTAATCTCCATGGACTTTACAGTGTCCCAAAACTTTAGGAATTAGTGCTACAGGATGCACAGTTCTGTTTGAAAAAGCTAGCCTTAGCTTTCCTAACTGACCGAGTATATTGGTTCCTGACTTCCCTGAAAAGTTGCATATCGCGGGGGCTATTCGATGCTAACGCAGAACGCCACAGGATGTTTTTGTGCTGGTCAAGGGCAGTCAAGTCTGGGGTGAACCAAGGGATATATCTGTTCTTAGTTCTACATTTTTTGAATGGGGCATGCTTATTTAAGATGGTGAGGAAAGCACTTTTAAAGTGCAACCAGGCATCCTCCACTGACGGGATGAGGTCAATATCCTTCCAGGATACCCGGGCCAGGTCGATTAGAAAGGCCTGCTCTCTGAAGTGTTTTAGGTAACGTTTGAAAGTGATGAGGGGTGGTCGTTTGACCGCAGACCCATTACGCACGCAGGCAATTAGACAGTGGTCGCTGAGATCCTGGTTGAAGACAGCAGAGGTGTATTAAGAGGGCAAGTTGGTCAGGATGATATCTAAGAGGGTGCCCATGGTTATGGATTCAGGGTTGTACCTGGTAGGTTCCTTGATAATTTGTGTGAGAATGAGGGCATCTAGCTTAGATTGTAGGACAGCCGGGGTGTTAAGCATGTCCCAGTTTAGGTTACCTAACAGTACGAACTTTGAAGATAGATGGGGGGCAATCAATTCACATCTGGGGGCTGAATGGGGTCTGTAACAAGCGTCAACGGTGAGAGACTTGTTTCTGGAAAGGTGGATTTAAAAAAAATAGAAGCTTGAATTGTTTGGGCACAGACCTGGATAGTATGACAGAACTCTGCAGGCTATCTCTGCAGTAGATTGCAACTCCGCCCCCTTTGGCAGTTTTATCTTGTCGTCAAGCTTCTAAATGTTATAGTTAGGGATGGACATTTCAGGATTTTTGGTGGCCTTCCACAACCCTTCCTATAGGGTTATGGTTGAGGCTAGGTATAGGGTTGAACCATGATGTGGACTTGATGCTAGGGTTGTGGTTGAAGCTAGGGTTGTGTTGAGCTAGGAATAGGGATTGGGCTAGTGTTGTCCCAAGCCTTATCTTTGAATGCTAGCTCAATCCTAACCCTAGCTCCAACCGTGACCCTAACCATAGTTTTATGTCCACATCCAGGTTCAAGCCTAACCCTAGCCTCAACCCTAACCCTAGCCACAACCACAACCCTAACCTTAGCTTCAATTCAATCCGTATTGCGGAAGTTCAGTGCTTTAGCTCAATTTAAAGGTAAAATGTAAAGGTAATTTACAATTGAGCCGACATATGCGCAGCGTATACCGTGAATGCAGTCTGCGCAAACGTAGGAACATTGCCTTTAAATTTCAAGTGCCCTATAGTGCTGAACTTCCGCAATATGGATTGAATCGAGTCCTACCCCTAATCTTGGCATAACTCTCCAACCTCTGAATTCCCAATTAAACCCCACAACATAGGGTCCAATTCAGACATAA
This sequence comes from Oncorhynchus kisutch, assembly GCF_002021735.2. Lineage (NCBI taxonomy): Eukaryota > Metazoa > Chordata > Actinopteri > Salmoniformes > Salmonidae > Oncorhynchus > Oncorhynchus kisutch. Next base: position 65,219,184 of record NC_034176.2, read on the forward strand.
GAAATGTATGCCTTTTTATGCATTTTGATTTAAGAACTTCAGTATTTGGTTTTCAGACTTACCCTATGTATGTGCGTAACGAGGTTTGCGGGTGTGGCACCCTTCCACGCACTGAATACATTTGTATTAAATCCCAGAAAACACACCCACTGGGTGGCCTACCAATTTGGTCAGGGAGTTTTTCTTCAATTTGTTTTTCTCTTCATTTATCTAAAGCAATCCCTTTAAATACTGTGTACCTTTTAATTTGAATTTGATCAGCACAACAGTATAATGTAGCCTATGGAGCACAAAAAAAAATCATTCTGAAAATGGCCACATTCAGTTCTTCAACCCATGGTAATGTTGCAATATGAATGTACATATAATTATAATAGGGAGAACAGTATACCCTGGCCTATTGCCCACACTGACCATGGAACAGTGTGATGACACACCAAGTTTTGCACCATGCATCAGTTTCAATGCAGCATTTGTTTTTATCTCAGTGTCAAATCATTTCTGGGTAACGATTAAGTACCTTACTGAAATGGTTTTAAATAAAAAATAAAAATAGCTTCTTAGCAAAGAGCACTTTCTCAAGTAAGAACTTTGCTAGGACTGTCTGGGAGTGGTCTGAGTGGGGAACTAGCTGTTATTGGGAGAGGTTTGGAACTCTTTTTATTAGTCTATTAACTAATTAATCGCCTGGTGATGTCACCAGGTAAGCCAAAACATGCAGAAATTTCAGGCGGCCTTTTCAAATAACACTAAAAGGGCATTATGATAATTTCTACAATTTCACAGTATTATTCCAACCAAATTGGCAGTTAAATATGTGTGGTTATTACTGACAGTCAATACTGATAGAGGCTAATATTTGACATGAATAAATAGTAGGACACAGAGAAAGTCAGGGCATATAATTAAAACATTGGACAGTGCCCAAAGGTTAAATATGGTGTGACTGTCATTGCACAATGCTTGCATCATCATCACATGCTCCAGGCCTACCCATTTGGCTTGCATCTCCAAGTTTCTTCAAATGTCATACAATAAAAATGATGCATAAGGTCACAGCATTTTATACTTCACTGTGGAAAGGGGCGGGAATGCTTGTCATGTTGATATGCTTTTCACTTTGTGTCCATGACATTAATCTCCAGCGATCAGAATGAATTAAATTATCTAAAACAATTGCTAATTGTATTTAAAATCCCTTTCTCCAAACGGATGACTCATTTACTTAGCGCTTATTAATAGCTCTTATCGATTTATAAATGACAGTGCATGGAGAAAGGTGTTATTTCTTCGAACCGAGAGGTTCGCATGACCTTATTCATGGTTTCCTTGCGCGTAAAAGTGGTGGTATTATGAGAGAATTAAGTCAAGGTCAGAATACGGCATATCTGTAGACACTCAGTGGTGTGTATTCATAGGTACCAAGGGAAGCCATGCAAAAAAATTACCAAGGAAAAAATATATACCAAATAATTTTTCTTTTGTCTGTGTTTCATAAAATTCCTTCAATTCACAAGAGGCTGAATGTATCTCACTGGAGAAAGCATCCAAGCGAACGAAACAAGAGGCTGAATGTATCTCACTGGAGAAAGCATCCAAGCGAACGAAACAAGAGGCTGAATGTATCTCACTGGAGAAAGCATCCAAGCGAACGAAACAGCTCTCCTCTATCTCTGTATGTGTATCCCATCTATGCTGTCTGGTCAAAAAGAGTATGACAGGGCCTCAGTGATCTAAAGCACTGCAGTTGCTAGCTGTGCCACTAGAGATCCTGGTTCGAGTCCAGGCTCTGTCGCAGCCGGCCTCGGCCGGGAGACCCATGGGGAGGGTTTGGCCACGCTCTAGCGACTCCTGTGGCTGGCCGGGCGCATGCAAGCTGACACGGTCGCCAGGTGTACGGTGTTCCTCTGACACATCCGGGTTAAGTGTCAAGAAGCAGTACGGGTTGGTTGAGTCGTGTTTCGGGGGACGCATGGCTCTCGACCTTCGCCTCTCCCGAGTCTGTACGGGAGTTGCAGTGATGAGACATGACTGTAACTACCAATTGGATACCATGAAATTGGGGAGAAAAAGGGGTAAAAGTATTAAAAAAAGAGTGACATTGTTGCCACTTTTAGCGTTGAATGCAAGGGAAGCCAGCGAGCATTTGGCCTCTTGATATTTTTGTATATTAAATAATAGTTCATCAGTGTTGAGCTAAACAGAGTGAGCTCAGCTGTGAATGGTCCTGGCGCCCCCAAAAAAGTCTTAACGGAAGCCAGTTTTGATTTGTCTTCACACCAATCACATCACATTAGAAGCCAAACGTCATTAACAAGACTTGAATTGTTCCATCTCCTTGTGTCATTGTCCTCCAGTGGCTAGCTAGCTAAAATTGTCCCTTTTCTAAATTAGCCATGGATGGAGATAGGGATTTGGACTTATTTAAACTTAATTCTCTGTACTGGCCAATGATTATAACGGTGATTCTGATCCAACCATAAATTCATAAATTTTCTCCTGGCCTGAGAGGATGGAAGTTAAACATGCAGTTAGATGTAGTAACGTTAGGCTAATGTTCACTAGCTGGACACGGCTCATCGTTGCCCATGAAAGGAATCTAAGCTAGCGAGCAAGCATTTTAGCCAGGTAGCCTAGGTAGGACAACAAAAACTAAAAGTGTATATGACAGAGTCATAGACCGCTTAGGCAACCTGAAAGAGGAGGATGGCATTGGCATTTCTCTAAGTAGGGTGAGTAAAAATATATATAATTTACTTACACACACACACATCAGTACCATGGACAGCCACATCATATTTAGCTTACGTTAATTGGACTAAATCATTTTTGGTATCTTTTAGTTGTCACTGTATTAGACTAAGCATAGGTGATTGTTAAACAGCCAGAGAGGCGGCTGCCTACCTACAGACTTGATATCATTGGCCACTTTAATAAATGGAACACTAGTCACTTTAATAATGCCACTTTTTAAGAATGTTTACATATCTCGCATTACTCATCTCATATGTATATACTGTATCCTTCACTATCTATTCTTTACTGTCTATTGCATCTTAGCCGCTCTGTCACTGCTAATCTATATATTTGATACTTACATATTCTCATCTAATTTCTTTACTAGATTGTGTGTATTAGGTTTTGTTGTGGAATTGTTAGATATTACCTGTTAGATACTGCTGCACTGTTGGATCTAGAAGCATAAGCATTTAGCTACACTCGCAATAACACCTGCTAACCATGTTTGATTTGATTTGCTGTTGAAATGGTGCTGGAATAATAGTGGAGGCAGCTCTCCATGGTTCTAAATCAATAGTTGTTCAGTAGTCCAAACATGTTGGAAACATTAACTTGCTTGACAATGCTGTAGGTCATGTAACTGTTTGTTACATGCAATATGTTCTGTGGACTTCACCGGACAGATGTTGCTCTCGGGTTTTGTGATGAAACAAAGGTGTGGTTCAATTTATCCTGCCACTGTGTCTTCTTATTGTCTCTGCCATAGGCCTATATATCATGGTGTCAAGGCATATGAACTAGCAGGTTATAGAGCAAACAACCCAATTACCACAACACAGATTAAAATATGCCTTTTTTCCCCCCTGGCTTGGCTTCCCTGGTGATTTTACCCACACACCACTACTGTTAGAGTAGACACACCTCTGACACCCCAAACAAATACCTGTCTGGCACATGCGTTTCCACGAGGTCAGAATATGTGTCTCGAGCGAGTGCATAAAAAGGGAAATAAGTTCCATTTACGTGCACGTAACTCAGGTCTGAATTCCTCCCATAATGCAGCAACAGCTTTACATTAATGATTCCAGTGCTTTGGATTTTCTCAGCTGTGAGATGTTGAGTGTAAAGAGAGGAGCTAAGTAGATGTGTCTCTTGAGTCTGAAGCCATATGTAAATCCTCTGAGGTCATACCCAGTATGAAACAAACAGCCTTAATGATGTGCCAGTGTCATCATCGTGTTTCTGGTGACATGTCTTGATGTCCTTGTTTTCTAGTTGAAACCTTATATTCTCCTTGGCAACCATTTGGAGGACTAGATGAAAAATAGATGCTTAGTTGTGATTTATTCCTTCTTGAGTGGTGTGCAACAACTTGCTGCCTATTCCCCTGTGCTGTGTGGAGGCAGCCTCCCTCTTGAATTTTAATTTCTACTTGGTCAATCTAGTTCTCTCTCCCAGTAACCCTTATGCAAATGCAGATAATTGTGAACATTTCCTTCAACCTCTCAATTCCCCAAGTCTGCTTGATTGAGAGTAGCCTAATGAAGGAGAGGGAGGCTATAATGGACTCCACCAACATTAATGAGACAAATCTGGGCTATAGGCTGACATTTTGAAATAGTCCTTGTGTGTTAGTGTCAGCAGTCACCGTTTAAAAAAATGTATTTGCCAATTTGCCAATTTACATACAAAATACATACTGTACACCCCAACATTCTATTCAATCAACCCCAACATTCTATTCAATCTCAACTACTACTACCATACCCCGTTCAAAGGCACTTAAATACAATCCATTTCTCAATTGTCTCAAGGCTTAAAAATCCTTCTTTAACCTGTCTCCTCTCCTTCATATACACTGATTGAAGTGGATTTAACTGACATCAATAAGGGATCATAGCTTTCACCTGGATTCACCTGGTCAGTCTATGTCCTGGAAAGAGCATGAATTCCTAATGTTTTGTACACTCAGTGTAGACAAAAAGGCAAATATACACGCATAGAGAATCCCTCCAATAGAGCAGGGTGGTTTACATTATTAACCAAGCCCTGCAGGGGTGTTTGAACCTATGACTGTCAGAAACTGTTTTCATCGCAGCCGGGATTTTGTTCCACTCTACCAATGCCATATATATATATAAAAACATGTTTTCCCCAGTACAGCTCTTAAAATAACATCACATTTGATTTGTCACATGAGCCAAATACAACAGGTAGACCTTTCTGTGAAATGCTTACTTACAAGCCCTTAACCAACAATGCAGTTCAAGAAATAGTTAGTTAAGAATAGTTAAGAAAATATTTACTAAATAAACAAAAGTAAAAAATATGGCACAAAGTCTGTGGCACTGCCTCATGGCATAAGAGTGTGACTCCCTCACTGAAGTAAAATAGCTTTTTAGATACCGGGGACTGTGCCATACAGGATTTTGTGAGTCAATCCCAACAATTCCCTTTTATCAACTGTTAGCCACTGGAGTTCTCTGAGTTGAGAAGGGCCAACCTGAGAACGAGAGCTAAGATTCAGTATCACCCGTACCATTTTATTCTGTGCCGTTTGCAGTTTGTTTTTAAAACCTTTGGGGAGCTACTGTACCAGTAGTACAAGCATAATCATAGTGAGGCTGCACTAATGCTGTTGAAAGTACTTTCAAGGTACCCTTATCCAGAAATGTGGCTTTTCTGGCAAGAAATGTGACTTTCTGGTTCACCTTGGCAATAACGTTCTGTCCACTGCCCTCCTTGGTCAAAAACCTGTCAAGTTCACAGCCTAAGTACCTAACACAGCTGTCACCAACCATGACTCTGAAGCGTGGTGATCTTCCTAGCCTAATCTAGAGACAATAAAATTGACTCAGTTTCCCCCCAAATTGATAGACAATTTGTTATCTGACAGCTGGTTACTGATACCCTCCAGTTCTGCAAAAGCTGGCTCCCTAGTTGCTACCATACTCTTGTCTTTGTGTGAGACCAAAATAGCTAAATTGTTTGCATACAAAAAAAGCTGACAGGAACAAGATGATTTCATATAGTTGATATATAACAGGAAGAGGGGCCCTAAAACACTCCCTTGTGGAACTCCACAGCTGATTAACCTGGCAATAGACAAAAGTGCTATTGACATCAACCCTCTGATACCTTCCTGAAAGATACGATCTGAGCCAGTCTACTGCCATGCTGTTAAAACCTAGGGCCATTTGCTTGTAGAGTAGAATAGGGTGGTCTACTGTATCTAAGGCTTTCTGGAGGTCCAGCAACACCATGCCACAGAAATTTCCTGCATTATTTACCAGAGATTGCAAGAAGTTTCCAGGGAAAGTCTGTGTAATGATGAAAGGAATTAAAATGGCCTTCAAGGGAGTTGCAGGATTAGGGGGTAAAGACTGGTCCTCAACCTCAACACCCCTGAATGAAGAAGAGGTCTGTCGTCCTCTCACAGCACTGCAGTATCTACGCCCACCCCCCACCTACATCCTCAACAGATGTTGTTGACCGCTGAGAGATTTGTTGAAATATCTGTCCCTCATACCTCGTACCCACTCTCTTCCCCCTCTCCCCTGCTGTGTGGCAGACCAGGACAAGCCCCACTGTCATTACAAATGTAATAAGAGCACAAGTGAGATTGATGAGGAAAACAGTGGCATCAACTGCTCTTTTAATTAACTCCAATCCCACAATGGCGCTGGGACAGAGCGGAGGGCACAGAGTGGAGCGAGGCATTTATTTCCTTTCCACCCCTGTTATGTTGCCTCAATAATGAACAGCCATGATAATGAACAGCCTTCTGGGACCCAATTACATCCAAGGCCGCATTAGGAGCCCAGCAGGCCCAGTGGAAACTTAAGTTGAGTTTTCCCTCATCTCCCTCATCCGTCCCCTCGCTCTCTCCGTGTCCCTGCCTGCCGGGGATGGCCTTCGCTTGATTGAATTTAGAACACCCCCCGCACTGGTGGTTTTCAATGGAAAGAGGAGGTAGGGAATGTATGCTTGGAGTTTACTGTCCTTCACTTTCCACTGCTAGAGCGGCTGTTTTGTCGTGTGGAGGGGTGGTGCTTGAGTGAATTAAAAGCAATTCCGAGGGCCCCTCTCCCTGAAGCGGTCCTACTCTTTCTGCTGCAGCCCACACAATGGGAGATCTTGTCCTTGTAACACCTACGTACAGTATGTATTTAGGCCTTGTGAAATGACGATGGCTTACATTTAAAAGCTGTGAACTCTGACCCTGTGCTTTCAGAATGAATTAACACACAATTGGATGGAATTCCAAAATCCATACAGGACAGCCCATGTCCATGCTGGAGTAGATACTCATGGCAAAGTCAATTTTGAAGTTGTATTCTTTGTTACTTCCTGGAATCTTAACAGACAATAGATGAAAAAAGGACTTCAGGAGGTAGGGTTGATGGGAGAAAGGTCAAATTGACATATTTTAATGTATGTAATGCGATCTTATTCATATGGCAGGCAATGCCTAGAATTCAATTCTTTTTTTTAATCTTCCTGACAGAGCAGCTTCAAAGTGGCAGAGGTATAATTATGATCCTTGAGCAATCAGACAAAATAATCAATGCCTTTCTTTGGCTCTCAGAAAAAATCCTCTTGATCTTAGAGGCAAGGAGAAAGGCATTACAATGTGCTATTTCTTTAATGTCTGTCATCATGTTTCATAACACTCCACAATCAACACAAATCCATTCCTCAGCACGTGGCCGGAATAACACCTGCTATTAAAGACACACACACACAATGTTCAACATTTTATTAAATGCCATTATAAACTGGGCAGTTTGGGTCCTGGATGCTGATTGGCTGAAACAGCATTCCATCAGAGCATATATCAGACATACCACAGGTATAACGCAAAACTACTTGTTAACTGGTTTATAACAGCAATAAAGAATCTCTGGGTTTGTGGTATATGGCCAATATGCCATGGCTAAGGGCTGTTCTAACGCACGATGATTGCGGAGTGCCTGGATACAGCCTTTTGCCATGGTATATTGGCGATATACTACAAACCCCTGAGGTGCCTTATTGCTATTATAAACTGGTTACCAATGTAATTAGAGCAGTAAAATTAAATGTTTTGTCCTTCCCGTAGTATACGATCTGATATACCACCGCTGTCAGCCAATCAGCATTCAGGGCTCGAACCACCCAGGGCTGTATCCAGGCACTCCGCATTGCGTTGTGTCTAAGAACATCTCTTAGCCATGGTATATTGGCCATATACCACACCCACTTGTGCCTTATATATCACACCTCAGGCCATATTTTTTTAAATTTATTTCACCTTTATTTAACCAGGTAGGCAAGTTGAGAACAAGTTCTCATTTACAATTGCGACCTGGCCAACTGCAAAGCAGTTCGACAGATACAACGACACAGAGTTACACATGGAGTAAAACAAACATACAGTCAATAATACAGTATAAACAAGTCTATATACGATGTGAGCAAATGAGGTGAGAAGGGAGGTAAAGGCAAAAAAAGGCAATGGTGGCAAAGTAAATACAATATAGCAAGTAAAACACTGGAATGGTAGATTTGCAATGGAAGAATGTGCAAAGTAGAAATAAAAATAATGGGGTGCAAAGGAGCAAAATGAATAAATTAATTAAATACAGTAGGGAAAGAGGTAGTTGTTTGGGCTAAATTATAGGTGGGCTATGTACAGGTGCAGTAATCTGTGAGCTGCTCTGACAGTTGGTGCTTAAAGCTAGTGAGGGAGATGTGTTTCCAGTTTCAGAGATTTTTGTAGTTCGTTCCAGTCATTGGCAGCAGAGAACTGGAAGGAGAGGAGGCCAAAGAAAGAATTGGTTTTGGAGGTGACTAGAGAGATATACCTGCTGGAGCGTGTGCTACAGGTGGGAGATGCTATGGTGACCAGCGAGCTGAGATAAGGGGGGACTTTACCTAGCAGGGTCTTGAAGATGACATGGAGCCAGTGGGTTTGGCGACGAGTATGAAGCGAGGGCCAGCCAACGAGAGCGTACAGGTCGCAATGGTGGGTAGTATATGGGGCTTTGGTGACAATAATAAACTAGCACCTAGGACAAATTATTGAATTTCAGTGTGACCAATTTCTCCATAAGGCCTGAATGGGCCAAGGTTTTACCCAGAGCATGGTGCAGTAGCTCACTACTCAGTACCATTATAGTATCGGACTCAAAAGAGCAATACCATTTATAAATCAGGTTACAAACACAATACTTATTTGAAAAAAGGATGCACATCCATTTTGTAGATTTTTTTCCCATCTTTGTATTTGTGTATAGGTTTCTTAATGTATACACTACGTCTCCGGAGGGCATTGGTGTTGTGTGTGATGTTGGTTGAATGTCTGTTACACTGGAATTACCCTATAAATGCAGTACTTGGGGAAATCCTAGGCATTAATAACAATTATTGGCATTCTTTAGTTTCCACAGACAACTTAAGTGTTGGGTATTGACTGCTGTGCTGGAGAGAATGTTGCCTATTGATCTGACCAAGGCAGAAAAAGATGGTGTCTTCCTGTAAGGCTGGGATTAATCCTAGCAGGCTGCCAGTGAACAACAGACACTGCTCGATCCCATTGGCTGACTAGGGCCTCTTTAGGACACAAACCTTCCCTGTGAATACTCGAAAGTTCACCCTGCATGCTGGTGTGGATCATTACAATGTACAATGATGGGCATGGTTTATTACTGTAATTGGGGGGCACTATAGTTTGGATATCTTTAATATCTGCAAACAATAGTATTACATTTGGCTTTTGTTTCGCCTTCACCACTGCACTATGTATAGTATTCTGCCATGTCTCTCTCCCAGTGGACTGTGTGCTTACTAACAGCTCATCTACTATTGCTTAGGGCTCTTATTTTCTTCTAGTCAGAAAAAATACTTTCTACTGTCAAGCTCCGACATCCCCAGTTATTGAAAGCTGGTGGGCATGGAACTCAAGAGTTGCTCTCAAAGCTGCAGCAATGCCTGGATTCACACAGCCGACTCATGATGAATAGAGTAGTGCTAGAACAAAGGGACACTTGTTATGGGTTTAGATGTCTTTACCAGACTTTTATTTGGCCACAAAGACTTCTCTGCCTACACAATTCATTAGGACTTACATGAACTCAAGGATGTATTGCTCTAGGTGACTGAAACCATGAAATCCCCCCCCAATACATGTTTAGTACTTTGATCTAGACATCAATTAATCCTTTGACAACCTCAGAAATAAGCAGGACTATTTCTCATACCACAATAAAAGGCTGGACACTTTTTTCTAATTCTTTCTAGGTTTCTATAAAAATGTAAATCAAAACCTTGAATGGATAGATACAAATATTTGTCAGATGGGTCGTTCCACGAAGAGTGCCTTTTGATATATTAATTTTAAAAGCCTGTTATACTCAATGAAGTGCCCTTTAATATAGACGGCATGGAGAATTCAATTAATCTGATTTTTAATATGAATAAAGGCTTGCTAAATTCAGCATTTTGACATGTCCCTCTGTCAACCCTGTGTCACTTCTAGGAAGACTTCAACCCATGTAATCCAACCATTTCTCCATTGTACATCCCTAGTTATTTTAAGTCAGTTCTGAAGATGATATTTATTTCATTTGATTAGTGATTCATTCACATCTGTCCCTCATTTTAAGGTCAAACCTCTAGTTTTAATATGGTGAAACTATTCATTTAAAATGTATTTTTCAAAAGAAACATTGAACATCAAATAGTCAAATCATAGTGTAAAAACTTGTTGGGCCATTTTCTGTTTTGTGATAGAAAACTAATGGGTTTAAATTGCCACTCCCTGTTGCACACAAGCTTCCATTCCCCCTGTCACGAGAGGATTTATGGCTGATTTAAAACGAGATCGTCAACCCTGATACCGTCAACCCTGATACTTTCTATAGTATCTTTTTATGTAACCTATTGGAATGGCAACATGTGTTTTTTATGAAGTTGAACATGTGCTCTTTTGGACAGAATGTCAACATTTTGTGAAATCACTAGTTACACTTCTAAAAAGGCACCGAACTGGTGGAAGGACCCAGATACTGTACAGGTAAGATTGTAATTGTCTACTTATTCACAACACAGAATCTGTGTTCAAAACAGAATCTGTTGTGAATAAGTAGACAATCATAATATAGAACTGGGCTGAAGGAGTAATGGTAAGACATTACAATATTATTATTATTATTACAATATTGTGCCACAAAGCTTTTGAAAAAATATATACTGAAAATACCAAAGAAATTTAATTATTCAAGTTTAGTATTGTCATTAAATAATCTTAAATATAATACAATAATTTATTCATATCTATCAAGCTACAAAATCATAAATATTTGTGTGCTGTATTCTCTTGAGTCATAACTACCTGTACTTCCCTTCTCACTGGTTCATACTATCCCCCACCAGTGTCCCTCCCTGAGATGTGTAGGGCGTGGCTTGTCCCAGCTGAGAGAGCGGGTCTGCTCCAGCGGTGTTGGCCACATGGCAGGGGTCTGCGCTCCAGGGTCCTAAGGGCCACTCTTCTGACCCACTCAGCAGCAAACTTGGCCCCCCTCCCTAGCCCCAGACACAGGCTGAGTCTGGGGCTAGTGCAGATGCAGGTTGGCAGCCAGAGCACCTCCTCCACAGGTTGTCTCTCTGGCCACTGAAGGCTCCTGTCGCAGTCAGAGCAGATCTGAGACAGAGCAGAGGCAGACAGAAACAGATTATTCAAATAAGATACCTTCAATAGTCAGCCTCAGAGCTCAGTGTTACTATTTCATATGTTGGCATCGCCATGGACCTTAAGTTTGCATATTTGTCATCATGAATATTATCCATATAATTACTGTTAATACATGACTCATGAGGTATCATTCACCTCCTACTGCAGAAATACTGCCAATCATTCACCTACCTAATACTATCCCACTGTGTCCTCTGTTGGTGAGTTGATGTCCATTTCAGTGTATTAACCTACCGGTACACTACTGAACAGGTCTCCTGCTGCTAGCTTGTATCTGCTCTGGTACTGGCTCTGTTCTCTAAACTGCTGAGTCTCTCTAGAACTCCCCTCTTGGTGTGGGGCAGGGGAGGAGAGAGCTGATGGTGGTCAATGGGTCAGAGTGGAATGGATCTGCACTCCCCACCTTAACCATGACCTGTATTGACTACAACTAGTTTAGCTCCACCTCGCTGCATATATCCACATCAAAACAGAGCCTGTCTCATTACCTGATGGACCAAATGTTGATGGCTCTGTTCGTCAACAGCCCTCTAACCAAATGCAAATTCAGTCTGCTGATTTTGGTAAACCTTCCACGATGTCCCAATCCCTGTTAAGCTTCTTGTTGACCGCGTCTGCCAGCTTTGTGTACACAACTGGCTCCTCGGCTATTCCAGACGCATCGTTAATGTGGTGCCCTTTTGTGCCGTTTCAGTCCGCCGGGATAAACAGGCTCACAGATGCAAAATTATTCCAACACAGATAATTAGACGAAGAAACAATCACAAGTATGAATAATAATCTGCATTGGGAACATTAGAACTTTTAAACATGGGAACAGGGGGGATTCTGGGCACCAAGGGAAATGAGCTTATCAAATAAAGCTTGGCAAATGTGCAGTGAATGAAATAAGTCAATCATTTTAATGTGAGAGAGGAGCCCTGAGGAGAATAAATAAGCAATCGCCACATCATGCAGGGAGAACAAATTAGCATGGCGCACAATTAGGCAAGGTTACATTCTGCTGGAGCTGTGAACACGGGGTGCGCTAATGAGCTCCCTGTGTGTGTGTGTGTGTCTTGAGGGAGGAAGGAAGAGTAAGCAATCCAAACCCCTTTCCATCAAAATTCTGATAATGTACAGGCTCCTTTAAGAAAGACAGATAAGCTAGGTGGTAATTCAGGCGAGGGACAGGCTTGAAAGTGAGAGGGCTTGTAGAAGAGAGAGGTGGGCTATCAGACAATCTGGCATCTGGGCCAAGTAGACATGTAGGCAGGCAGTCAGTCAGTCAGTCAGACAGACAGAGCAATAGGCAGGTGTGTCAGCCAGACAACAGGCTGTTCAGTAGGAGCCACGTCACAGGCTTTCAAAGGAAAGTCAAAGTTATTAACTATTCAATCACATGAAGGGGAGGTGAAGGTGTGAAAGGTTGCAGACCAAAGCACTTTCTCTCCCGCGCATTAAGAGCCTGGTCCAGCGCTCCGGTGCTCTGAGTGGAAGAGAAATAGATTGCCTCCCAGGAAAACGACTGCTCATACAGTCTCTTTTCACCTTTTTCTCCTGTAATAACAGCAATCTGCTGTGAAAATCTAATCCCAAGTACCATTTACGCTGCATCTAGATAACTTCTGCTTGGGAAAGCGTACGACATGAATATTTCATTCGCTGATATCCAAATAAACAGTACAAGCCATCAATCAGCCGGCCTTCTAACAGGAAGTGAACTGGAAAGGGACATTGATAATGAACACCTTGCGTAGAAGGAAATGCACATCTCACATCAGCTGCATGCCTTTATTTCTGCGACTGGCCATTAGGGCTGGGAATGGCCCGGCATCTCACAACACAATATTATTGTGATACTTAGGTGCCGATTACGATATATACTGCGATTCTATATGTGTTGTGATTCGGTATTTGTGATTTTATTGTGATTTGATGTTCCAATCATATTGCTCACCATATGTCTGCTGCAGTGACAAGAGTCATGAGAAAACGAGTTTTGATCATTCATGGAAATAAAAAGTGCTGAATTTGTTTTGGCTCCCACATTAAAAAGAAAAATACTGGTGTTTTGGTGCAGGTACAGTCAACTAGAATATCCTGATATGTAACTGTATCGATATGCATCCTAGTCATCCTGATCTACAACACACTGCAGTGTACATAGCCCTTACAATCACCAGTGTACAAATACTTTAAATGTGCATAACCTGACCCGTATGGCATATTCATGACAACCAATCAGGCATGAATTACTGTCCTCCAGTAATAGCTATATTCTGGCCATTAAAGTCAGATATGTCTGCATCCTCCTCTCCTCTCCTCTCCTCCTCTCCTCTCAACTCCTCTCCTCTCCTCTCCCTGGCCTAATTCTCCCTCCTCAGTGGCGGATAAGAACGATCAGCAGTCCATCCATATGCACACATATCTATGGAGTGGATGTCAGGTCTCAGCTTGGCTCTAGCGCTGAAAGCCCTGGTAATGACACTTAATGAAAGCTGGGGAGCAGAGCCAGGCATGCGTAAGGAAGGAGAGGCCCAGTGTCCTCCCCCAGCACCCTCCTCCTCCCCCCATCAGCCCTGCTCAGGCCCTCAGACACCATAAATAAACAAACGCGGTGCGTACACGAGAATGGACGACTGTTCCCTCTGCTCCTCTCATGCCATTCACTTATTTATCTATTTATTTGTATTTACTCTCTCTGGCTGCTTTTTAGCGCTCCTCTGTGTTCTCCCAGCTCCCTACAGGCTTCCTGGATGTCCTGGAACATTAGCTGAGTGAAGTCGCAGCCATCCAGTGGGCCTTTATGGGCTGAGTTTGCATCTGCCCTCCATTGGTATCAGGCAAGGCACAACGCACGCACACACTTATTAGCGTACGGTACTCTCTCCAGAGCAATGTCCATCCTCAATGCCTCAGTGCTCCTCAACTACATATTGCAACTTTTTAAATGTTTTTTTAACACTCAGCCAACCAGTGAATTTTTTCCAAAGCATGTCAACTATTCTTTCAAAGCAGGTTTAAAGTCCTAAAGGGTCTTTTGGTACATTACCCACCTTGCATAAGACATTTGAGAGAGATCAGTGTGGTGTGCTGTAAGTGACAGCATGAGGATGAGGTTAGGGACATGATGAGTGTTGAGGTTCCGTTATCAGAGCAAACAGGGAATGATGGGATAGAATGGATCCCACTCACTACAAGCCTCTAATCAGCACAGTCAACACAGGGCTCTGATTGGGTTCACAACCAGTCTAGTCTCTTTCTCTCTCCCTCCTATCTCACACTCACCAAAAGTAATCCCTCCAATCAGTCCTAACTTTACCGCATTTCAATTTAGAAGGAAATCAGACGGGAACGCATTACAGGGAAATGCCAGTGAGCACAGGACTGGCTTACTTTAAAGCGAGGAGGTATAGGCAGCGCAAAATGAGAAGGCTTCAACTGTCAAACAACCATATGGAACACAATTTCACCAATAAATCACATTTTCTCAGCATCACATATAAAATGCAAGTTCAATTTTAAAAAGCTATAGTCGGTACCATGGCAATGTGTGGGTGACGTCTGTCTGAGTGTCTGAAAACAGACACGACTAAGACATGTCTGGCCCAGAGGAGAGGAGACCGTGTCCTTGGATGGCTCTGTCTGTCCGTCCGTCTGTTGGGATGATCGGCCATGATAGGAGGCCAGACTAGAGGTCATCTCTAAGCCCTCCTCCAGTCCTCAGTGTCAGAGCACCAGGCCTTTGATTACCACCGTCCATAGCCACCTCTAGGATTTCCTGCCTGACTGCACAAATGTATCTTCGGTGTTAACAAGCTGCAGTGGTCCTGTGGGGCAGGAAGGGCCGGTGGCGTCTAGGCCCAGGCGTGGGGAGACTGCAGTGGGGGTCACCCAGGGTGAGGAGGGGGAACTCGGGAACAGCGAAACTGTTCTACTCTGGGAGATGGAGAGAGTGGCTGAGACAAGCTGTGCTGCATTAGAGGGGGGTGGGGATTTGAAACACCAATCTGCAGGCTTCTCAGAGGCTCTCAGGCCACTGATTTCACAGCCGGACGACACGGACCATTAGCCCCCAGAAACACAGATGCTAATCCCAGAACAACAGAAATCAACATGGCTGCCAATAGCTCTTATGAGTTATAGACGGGCTCCCGCTCTTAACCAATACTGTCTGAGATGTGTTGCTGATTGTTGCTATTGACCCATGTCTCAGCTCTACTCTAGAAACACACAGAGAGGAATTCACTCAGTCCGGGAAGTCACTGCTTTGTCACTGATGCTGTCTCTAGAGCCCCAACAAAGAAACTAGTGAAGAGTTAGAGGACATGTAGTCATTTGCCTCGTATGGACCTGCTGCAGCTTGTTCCTGGATAACTGGGAAGTTGCCAAGCCCACAGATCCAGTGTCTCAGGTCAGTGCCAGTAGTACAGTACTCACTCTGTGTGGAGCAGCTGGACGGGAGGTCTGGTCAGGGCACTGCGCTGGCCACTCATACTGGCTTGAGAGGCCTGATACAAAAACAAGTGACATTACTCAATAGAAAGGAACAATGCTCTTCAATTGGTGTTGTTTTTTAATACTATATCAGGGTTGTAAATGTGTGGAGGTCTAACAGTGTTATCCAGTGTGTGTAACTGTGTATGGTACGTACCCTGAACCTCTCGGCTTCAATCCTGCTCTCTTCCAGCTCAGCCTTTTCATCTCCTCCTGCAGACCCTTGCCTGTCGATAGGGTTAAGACAGGGTTAATGCTGCTTTGTGAATGTAGAGTAGAACGTGACTGGGCATCAGTGTGTGTGTGGAGTTAGGTATGCTCTTACTTCTGCTCCTTTACCCACTGGTTGACGTTGGTTATCACCAGCTCACTCTCCCTGTGTGTGTGTGTGTGTGAGTGAGTGAGTGAGTGAGTGAGTGAGTGAGTGAGTGAGTGAGTGAGTGAGTGAGTGAGTGAGTGAGTGAGTGAGAGAGTGAGAGAGAGAGAGAGAGAGAGAGAGAGAGAGAGAGAGAGAGAGAGAGAGAGAGAGAGAGAGAGAGAGAGAGAGAGAGAGAGAGAGAGAGAGAGAGAGAGAGAGAGAGAGAGAGAGAGAGAGAGAGACTACAACTCTAACAGTGTCTATCTGACATATCTGGAGATTTTAAGGGTTCACTACCTCATTAGCTGCTGTGCTGTACTTGTGCTCCATGGAATCGTGCTGTGAGTGTAAGGCCTCCACCTGACCAGAGACACATGAACAAACCCCTGCTGCACATCCTAATGGCTATACAGCTCATTTTTCATTGAGAGGTGATTACTAACTATGCTGTTTGGCCTTTCTGTGCCAGTGCAAAGTGTGAGGATATGTGTCATAACTAGAGCCAAGAGGTTTTCATGAGCACATCAATTGATCAGGAAAACTTTGGGCCTAGTTAGGCAGTAAGGCTTCCGGCTATTATAAGGGCCCAGAGTTTTTCCTGATCAGGTCACATGGTCAGCAAAACCTCCTATCCTTAGTCATAAACCCTACCAGAATGTCCCCAGAACCCATTGTGTAAGTGTGTGTCTGACCTGGGCCACCTTGGCATGGTAGTTCTCCCTGAGAGAAGCCATCTCCACCTTAATCAGCACCACCTCCTTTTTTCAGGGCTACCAGCTTCTCCTGGCCCCAGCACTGAGACCTCCCCAGCTGGGCACTCAGCTCTGCCAGCCTGCCCTCACAGGACCGAGTCTAGGTGGGAGAGGGATGATACCTGTCATTGGCATTTCCTAATATCATTTTTGTTCTCATTTCTGAAAACTGATAAACCTTTTAAATGAATGGTGAACAATGAGTCACAGCAACATGCAATGTATATTCATGAGGGTTTCCTATAACCCTGCCCAGGTAGGAAACTGGGAAACGATAGTTCATTAGTTAATTACATTGTAGTGAACTCCTCCATAAACATCTCCTTCTAGTAACATTGTCCTGTCATAGTCACATTCATCTGACTCTAAATCACTCTTAACAATACTTGTACATGTTACATGCATGTACATGTTGAGCCACTACATCAAAGAACTGGTCACCATAAAATACACTTTTTTCTTTATAGGGACAATGTGAAGGACAGCAGTAACCAGTCCTCCCTAGCCACATCCCCCGCCCTATCCTCTGTCTGCTTGGCTGGGACACACGGAGTCTGTGCAGTGTTCACATCCCCCACCCTATCCTCTGTCTGCTTGGCTGGGACACACTGAGGCTGTGCAGTGTTCACATCCCCCGCCCTATCCTCTGTCTGCTTGGCTGGGACACACAGAGGCTGTGCAGTGTTCACATCCCCCGCCCTATCCTCTGCCTGCTTGGCTGGGACACACGGAGGCTGTGCAGTGTTCACATCCCCCGCCCTATCCTCTGCCTGCTTGGCTGGGACACACGGAGGCTGTGCAGTGTTCACATCCCCCACCCTATCCTCTGTCTGCTTGGCTGGGACACACAGAGGCTGTGCAGTGTTCACATCCCCCACCCTATCCTCTGTCTGCTTGGCTGGGACACACAGAGGCTGTGCAGTGTTCACATCCCCCACCCTATCCTCTGCCTGCTTGGCTGGGACACACGGAGGCTGTGCAGTGTTCACATCCCCCACCCTATTCTCTGTCTGCTTGGCTGGGACACACGGAGGCTGTGCAGTGTTCACATCCCCCACCCTATCCTCTGTCTGCTTGGCTGGGACACACGGAGGCTGTGCAGTGTTCACATCCCCCTCCCTATCCTCTGCCTGCTTGGCTGGGACACACGGAGGCTGTGCAGTGTTCACATCCCCCACCCTATCCTCTGTCTGCTTGGCTGGGACACACGGAGGCTGTGCAGTGTTCACATCCCCCACCCTATCCTCTGCCTGCTTGGCTGGGACACACGGAGGCTGTGCAGTGTTCACATCCCCCTCCGTATCCTCTGCCTGCTTGGCTGGGACACACGGAGGCTGTGCAGTGTTCACATCCCCCACCATAATGACCTTTCCACAAGCCCAGGGAGCACGCAATGCAGAGGAGAGGCAATACATGTAATGAAAGAAGCAAAGGCAATTAAAGTGGTGTGTGGGGAGTGGGGGTGAGCCTGACTGGAGGCTCCAAACTGCAGTACTGCAGCTCTGTATTCCCCCTAACCCCTGTGTGACAGTATCGCAACCCCAGTCTGGTCATCCTCTTGCTGCGTTCACCTGCTAATCCGTGCAAAAGGACAGCCGTGCACACACACACACGTACAGTATGTAGATACACATCAAGCACATAGACACCACAAACAGGTTACATGCTGTACAAACACACTAATGTTAACACATTCACACACACTCACATTTAGGTGTGTGAAATGAGTTGCTCTCCCCCAGCCCTCCCCAGAACCCAGCCATACCACACAGCCAGAGACAATCATTATACCCTTCCTCTGATCCCACCGAGCAACCAGCAATTATTTCTAAAAGTGGAAAGTAAAAACTGACAAACACACACACACACAGCTGCACATAATCATTTTTTTTTTTGTGGGATGGGTTGTGCGGGGAGGGTGCAACTCACACTTCATTTTCTCTGGCGGAGTTTGCTGACCGCAAAATGACAAGGATGCTCTTCCTAAACCAATTAAGAGGGCAGAGCGCCGCTGTTACCATGCAACATTGACAGCACTTAAGGAGGATGACGTGAGACCACAGCGATGAGCCACAGAGATATGCCCTCGGCTAAACACACATACAAACACATTGTAGAGGTTTGGCACTGCAGGACAAGCACACACAGCTCTTATGTGCCTGTGTACACAAACAAAGTGCTTTGGATTTGTCACAATACAAACACAATGCTGAGACTATTTGAACCATAAAGCCTCAGACATTTTCACTTGAAAACCTGTTACTACATTTCTGTACTGTATGAGTATCTCAGTTAAACTGACTATTATGTGAGGTAGTTCCTCTAAGCAAAACTGTGTGTTTAAATGTTTGCGTCTTTGCAAACTCTTTCTGTATGTACAGTTGAAGTCAGAGGTTTACATACACTTAGGTTGGAGTCACTCCACAAATTTCTTGTTAACAAACTATAGTTCTGGCAAGTCGGTTAGGACATCTACTTTGTGCATGACACAAGTAATTTTTCCAACAATTGTTTACAGACAGATTGTTTCAATAACAATTCACTCTATCACAATTCCAGTGGGTCAGAAGTTTACATACACGAAGTTGACTGTGCCTTTCAACAGCTTGGAAAATTCCAGAAAATCATTACATGGCTTTAGAGGCTTCTGATAGGCTAATTGACATCATTTGAGTTAATTGGAGGTGTACCTGTGGATGTATTTCAAGGCCTACCTTCAAACTCAGTGCCTCTTTACTTGACATCATGGGAAAATCAAAAGAAATCAGCCAAGACCTCAGATTTTTTTTTGTAGACCTCCACAAGTCTGGTTCATCCTTGGGAGCAATTTCCAAACGCCAGAAGGTACCACGTTCATCTGTACAAACAATAGTACGCAAGTATAAACACCATGGGACCACTCAGCTGTCATACAAATCAATAGTACGCGTTCTGTCTCATGGAGATGAACGTACTTTGGTGCGAAAAGTGCAAATCAATCCCAGAACAATAGCAAAGGACCTTGTGAAAATGCTGGAGAAAACAGGTACAAAAGTATCTATATCCACAGTAAAACGAGTCCTATATCGACATAAACTGAAAGGCCGCTCAGCAAGGAAGAAAAGAAGGAAGAAAACTGCTCCAAAACCGCCATAAAAAAAACAGACTATGTTCTGCAACTGCACATGGGGACAAAGATTGTACTTTTTGGAGAAATGTCCTCTGGTCTGATGAAACAAAAATAGAACTGTTTGGCCATAATGACCATCGTCTTTGGAGGACAAAGGGGGATGCTTGCAAGCCGAAGAACACCATCCCAACCGTGAAGCACGGGGGTGGCAGCATCATGTTGTGGGGGTGCTTTGCTGCAGGAGGGACTGGTACACTTCACAAAATAGATGGCATCTTGAGGAAGGAAAATTATGTGGGTATTTTGAAGCAACAGCTAAAGACATCAAGTCAAGAAGCTAAAGCTTGGGTCTTCCAAATGACCCCAAGCATACTTCCAAAGTTGTGGCAAAATGGCTTAAGGACAACAAAGTCAAGGTATTGGAGTGGCCATCACAAAGCCCTGACCTCAATCTTATAGAACATTCGTGGGCAGAACAGAAAAAGTGTGTGCGAGCAAGGAAGTCTACAAACCTGACTCAGTTACACCAATTCTGTCAGGAGGAATGGGCCAAAATTCACCCAACTTATTGTGGGAAGCTTGTGGAAGGCTACCCGAAACGTTTGACCCAAGTTAAACAATTTAAAGGCAATGCTACCAAATACTAATTCCCACTGGGAATGTGATGAAAGAAATCAAAGCTGAAATATGTAATTCTCTCTACTATTATTCTGACATCTCACATTCTTAAAATAAAGTGGTGATCCTAACTAACCTAAGACTGGGAATTTTTACTTGGATTAAATGTCAGCAATTGTGAAAAACTGAGTTTAAATGTATTTGGCTAAGGTGTATGTAAACATCCGACTTCAACTGTGTGTGTGTGTGTGTGTGTGTGTGTTGTACATGCAGAATCTATGGGGGTCTGAGAGAGAGGTCTCATTATCCAATCAGCTTTAGGAATATAGCCCCGCACACACAGAAAGGGCACTGCTACAAGTCACACCTCTTTTCTCTACAACAGAACCTGCTCTATCCTGTAGTGGTCAATTAGTGTACAGCGCGACCTGTGGAGGTTAAGTCTCTACTTCAGAGGGGCTGTGTGCTCCACACTAATGACCAGGCATAGTGTTCATTTCCAGCCCTGGGTATATATTACACTAGATAACCCCCTTTCCTATTATACAACACATAAGGTTGAAAGATTGAGCCATCACACTTCTAATCATGTGATGGTGTAGTGGTTGGCTACAGGCTGTAACAGTCTAGGATTTAATGTGAGGCTATCTGGTCCATGACCTAATGGTTGGCAGTTGGCAGTGTCAGATCTAGAACCAGATCAGTGGTTATTGGATATTGACAATGAAATGAATGGTTATTGGTTAATTGCCATGAGGATGAATGGAAATGTTGATGTGTAGATCCTTCTCTCTCACCTCGTCCAGTGTCTGCTGACAGTGCGTAGTCTGTGGAGCTCTGCAGCCAGCTGCCTGGTCCTCTCCTCCTGGCCCCCTCTCTCCTCTGACAGCTGGGAGCTCCTCTGCTGCAGGCGGGACAGCTCACTACGTAGACCTGCAGCCTCACCACTCTGCTCAGCCAGCTGAACAGTACCACCACACGCACAGCCGCACACCACAAAACAAACATCCACACAAAATATACATTGTTAGTCCCACTACACATTATTTCCTCCACAGTCATTAACCTAAAACAAGTTGAGAGTTAATGTCATCGTTTTAACGTCAGTATTTTCAATACATGCCTGACAGAGTACCTGTGTGTAAGCAGGGCACGCACCAGCTCCATGCTCTCTCTATGGGAAGCCTGGGTGGAGGCCAGCTCCAGTCTCAGCTCTCTGAGGCTGTGTTGTGCTGCTGCTGTGTCCCTGGTCCCCTGCCTGCTGCTGGCCTGGGCCTCCTCTACACACTCCCTCAGCCTGCACACCGTCTCCTGAAAGACGCTCATCTGAAGAGAACACACACATGGAACATGGGCCCCAAACTACACACAAAATACACTCAAAATATGGACAGTATGTGATTGTGACCTCTGACCTCTTGGCTGTGTCTCTGGCCCTCCCTGCTCTCCCGCTCCCTCCTTCACTGCTGCAGCTGAGCCTGGCTGGCTGTCTGTTCCTCCTTGCAGCCTCTGGGTGGTGCTCTGCAGCTCTACCACACGCTCCTGCAGGCACCCCACAGTCCTCTCCCGCTCCCTCAGCTGTAGGACAGACAGCAGACACACCCCTATCAGAGCTCCCATCAGGTGTGTGTGCCACTGTGTGTATATCAGGCTCAAAGATAGATGGGACTAAATCTGACAATCGCAGCGCCATTTTAGCTCTCTGTTCCAGGATTAAGTCACATGGATGGGCAGATAGATGAGAGATCTGCACTTATATGCATGACAGATTTTAAATTGGGATTAAGGAGATTAATTTCAGGCTGTAATTGAGTGGGAAACTTTTTGATCAGATTGATTTAACTTTCTAAAGATATGAATTATGTGCTTCAATTTAATTTCCTAGCAGCTGAACAGTTGGTAAATTGCCGTGCTTCAGGCTTGTATCCCTTTGGCTGGTGGAAAACTATTATTTCACAAAATTCATGACGTGTGCAGATCTGACTCGTTTCTCTTGCTTCCTTTGGGGTTCAAAAATAATTACTATTTTTGAAACACAAATTCAGAGACGGAAACTAATTCAATTTGCGAGCATGGCTGGAGGGGGAATCTGAGTGGATTGTAGATGAGTGTAGCCAGGTTTCAGTCAGACACTATGTGAGGAGAAGACGCTCTCCTGATGAATAGAAAAACAACATGTAAAGCCAAAAAATGCCTCTTGAAACTTTTAACTGTCAGCAAGCACAGGTTAAATTCATGACGTTCACTGACACTAAATTATTTGTGTTGGAATATTGCCTTTAGTCATAAATCAACAGACAAACACTACAGTATAATTAACATTTGTTGGTTGTGTGAGTGTGACATGCATTTGCAATATGTGTGAATTTATTGACCGCATATTTGTAGTTGAGCGCTAGCTTTTGGATACATTAGTATGTGTGTGAAAGTTAGTTTTATATACATTATAAACTGGTTGGTTCAAGCCTGAGATTGTCTGACAGCAGTGGTATATCAGACCGTATACCACAGGTATAGCAAAACATTTAATTACATTGGTAACCAGTTTATAATAGCAATGAGACACCTCTGGGGTTTGTGGTTTATGGCCAATATACCACGGCTAAGGGCTGTTCTTATGCACGTCGCAACGCAGAATGCCTGGATACAGCCCTTAGCCGTGGTATATTGGCCATAAACCACAAACCCCGAGGTGCCTTATTGATTAATTATAGTGTTTGACTCTACCTGGCTGTGAGCTGCTTCCATGCTGGTTCTGAGCTGCTTTTTCTCTGACTCCAGTCGACCCTCTCTCTCCCTGGCCCCCTGGTTCCTCTCCTGCAGCTACTGCTGCTGGGACAGCTCTGTCCGCAGTGCCTGGCTGGCATCAGCCTGCTCCTGCAGCTGGAACACAGAGAGACAACCATAGTCAACCAACCGACCACACGTTTACAGGCAATATTCTGAGGTTAGGCTACATTTACATTTTAGTAATTTAGCACAGGGGTTCCCAAACGTTTTCACTCGGGGGCCCCCCTTCCAGCATTGGGGAACATCCTGCCCCCCCCCCCCCCCCCCCTGCACACGCGCAATGTCTATTTCTATGGGCACAAGCACTGTTCATGACAAATGATTCACACCCCTCTTGTTGGTGGAGAGAACTTTGCAGGTGTAAAGTATCATGACACAAGGTGAGACCCAGATGCAGAAACAGGAGGCAGATGGTTGGAGTTTAAGATGTTTAATAAATCCAAAGGGTTTAGGCAAGAGAATGGTCGTGGACAGGCAAAACCAGTTCAGAGTTCAGGAGGTACCGAAGGACAGGCAAGCTCGAGGTCAGGGCAGGCAGAATGGTCAAGCAGGCAGGCATGGAGTCCAGAAAACAGGCAAGGCTCAGAACCGGGAGGACTAGCAAAAGGTGAAAAAGGCCAAGCAGGAAACTGGGAAAACCACTGGTAGGCTTGGACATACAAGACAAACTGGCACAGAGAGACAAGAAACACAGGGATAAATACACTGGCCCAGAGAGACAGGAAACACAGGGATAAATACACTGGGGAAAACAAGCGACACCTGGAGGGGGTGGAGACAATAACGAGGACAGGTGAAACAGATCAGGGTGAGACAAAGCTTATTTCATTAAATTCTACACATTGTGTAATGGGGTGTACATTTTGCATTTTGCAGTTTCAAAGCATATTTTCT
Organism: Oncorhynchus kisutch; assembly: GCF_002021735.2. Classification (NCBI taxonomy): domain Eukaryota; kingdom Metazoa; phylum Chordata; class Actinopteri; order Salmoniformes; family Salmonidae; genus Oncorhynchus; species Oncorhynchus kisutch. Next base: position 65,243,657 of record NC_034176.2, read on the forward strand.
TGCAATTCTAAAAATAAAAAATGTAATTAAAATTACAACAATACATATCGGCAAAAAAATAATAATAATAATAATGTTAGCTGACATGGGCTAGTTGATCTGGACATTTCTGACAAGATATAAATAGCTCTAAGTTTCTTCAGACACATTGGTGCAGCTAGCTTCCGGGTTAAGCAGGCGGGTGTTAGGAAGCGCGGTTTGGCGGGTCATGTTTCGGAAGACGCATGACTCGACCTTCACCTCCCGAGCCCGTTGGGGAGTTGTAGCGATGAGACAAGATAAAAATTGGGGAGGAAAAGGGGGTACATTTTTAAAATTCTAAATAATTTGTATAAAATTATTCAAATGGAAAACAAAACAATTCTCAATAAAGAAGTTATCAGCAAAGTCACTGCTAGTAGGAAAAGTCAAGTGCAAGGCTGCTGGGTCATTAGCTATCCCAAATCAATATATTGATCTAGTGTAATGCAACACCCTCTTTTCACGCCACTTCGATACAAAGTGATTTTTATGGCAGGTTAGGAGAGTATTTTCCTAACCTTAACCTCAAGTCTCCTAACCTGATACGACTAATTCACTTTGGTATCGAAGTGGCGTTAAAAGACTGTTCCTCTAGTGCAGTGGTTCCCAAACTTTTTATAGTCCTGTACCCCTTCAAACATTCAACCTCCTTCTGAGTACCCCCTCTAGCACCACTCTCAAATGTTGTTTTTTTGCCATAATTTTAAGCCTGCCACACATGCACACTATACAATATATTTATTAAACATAAGAATGATTGTGAGTTTGTCACAACCCGACTTGTGGGAAGTGACAAAGAGCTCTTATAGGACCAGGGCACAAATAATAATATAATAACAATCAATAATTTAGCTCTTTATTTAACCATCTTACATATAAAACCTTATTTGTTCATCGAAAATTGTGAATAACTCACCACAAGTTAATGAGAAGGGTGTGCTTGAAAGGATGCACATAATGCAATGTTGGGTTGTATTGGAGAGAGTCTCAGTCTTAAATCATTTTCCACACACAGTCTGTGCCTGTATTTAGTTTTTATGCTAGTGAGGGCTCTCTTACATAGGTACGTGGTTGCAAAGGGCATCAGTGTCTTAACAGTGCGATTTTCCAAGGCAGGATACTCTGAGCGCAGCCCAATCCAGAAATCTGGCAGTGGCTTCTGATTAAATAACATTTTCACAGAACTGCTTGTTGCAATTCCGATGAGGCTCTCTTGTTCAGATATCGGTGAGTGGACTGGAGGCAGGGCATGGAAGGGATAACGAATCCAGTTGTTTGTGTCATCCGTTTTGGGAAAATACCTGCATAATTGCGCACCCAACTCACTCAGGTGCTTTGCTATATTACATTTGACATTGTCCGTAAGCTTGAATTAATTTGCACACAAAAAATAACCATACAGTGATGGAAAGACCTGTGTGTTGTCCTTGTTAATGCAGACAGAGAAGAGCTCCAACTTCTTAATCATACCCTCAATTTTGTCCTGCACATTGACTATAGTTTTTTTATTACATTTTTATTTCACCTGTATTTAACCAGGTAGGCCAGTTGAGAACAAGTTCTCATTTACAACTGCGACCTGGCCAAGATAAAGCAAAGCAGTGTGACACAGACAACGAGTAAACAATAAACAAGCCAATAACACAATAAACAAGTCAATGACACAGTAGAAAAAAGAAAGTCTATATACAGTGTGTGCAAAGGGCATGAGGAGGTAGGCAATAAATAGGCCATAGTAGCGAATAATTACAATTTAGCAGATTAACACTGGAGTGATAAATGAGCAGATGATGATGTGATAGTTGCAGAGAGTCCCTGTAATCCTAGATTCAGATCATTCAGGCAAGAAAAAACATCACCCTGATAGGTCAGTCGTCTGAGAAACTCGTCATCAAGCAAGCGGTCAGAGAAGTGAAAATGATGGTCAATAAAGAACACTCAGCTCGTCTCTCAGTTAAAAAAAACTTGTCAATACTTTGCCCCTTGATAACCAGCACACTTCTGTATGTTGTAAAAGTGTTACATGGTCGCTGCCCATATCATTGCACAGAGCAGAAAATACACGAGAGTTCAGGGGCCTTGCTTTAATAAAGTTAACCATTTTCACTGTAGTGTCCAAAACGTCTTTCAAGCTGTCAGGCATTCCCTTGGCAGCAAGAGCCTCTCGGTGGATGCTGCAGTGTACCCAAGTGGCGTCGTTACCACTCCACCATGTCTTCTTGTCATGGTTTTTGCTCCATCAGTACAGAGACCAACATGAGCAGCAGCTACGTTTGGCTACATATTCCCACGAGAGAGTAAGAGTTAATGTGATTGGATGTTAATTATTTGACTAGGCTACCTGTATTTTACATTGTGTTGTTATTTCGCTGAACACCTAGATGGTTTAATTGTATTTTTGGCGAGAAAAAAACCTCACCCAAATGTATAGCCCCGTTGTAAAATAAAAATGTTTTCTTGGGGGGGGTGTACCCCCGACGGGGAACTTGTTGGTTGGTTTGTTGTATGTGTTAATTTGAGGTCTTACCTGTTGCTGTAGAGTCCTGAGTGTGTCCTTGGTGTTGGTCAGCTCTGCCTCCAGCTGCTGAGCCCTCTGCTGGTGTGTGTTGGCCTCCTGCTGAGCACTGAGCTGGGCCTGCCTGCTCTCCCCTGCCTCCTTCTTCAGACTCTCCACCTGGGTCCTGATGCATGCACACGGCCACAGACACACCATCAGTCAGGGGCTCCCAGTCTTTAAACGACCACTACTTTCAAACTGGCATGTTTGATACCTCTCTCTGCCAACGCTACCCCCCACATGCTGTAAACTTTGTTTTCACTCTTGTCTACATTTTCAAAATCAAAGGGAATTTCATTTATCTTGTGATGTAATGCGAAAAATGTGCTCATTTGAGAGTAATGCGTGTGTGTTTGTGTCTGCCAGATTTAATCTGAGCAGGCAAGCCTGAACATTTAATGAGAGGCCGTTGCACTAATTCTGGCTGTGCGGTGCTTTGCGGTGTGGCATGGTGTAGTGGGGTGAGCGTTGGGCTGATGGGGCGCTGGGGCGTGAGTGATGGGATCAGAGCTGTGTGTGTGAGGGGTGGCCATGGCCTGTTTACCGTCAGGTGAAGCAGCTAATCAAATCCCAGTTTGCGCCCTCTCTTCCTGAGACATTAACTCAGCCCACAGTAAAGCGTCAAAGCCCTCGCTTGCCCAGGGAGGGACATACCCCGAGTTAGGGAGGGGGACAAGGGACACACCAGCAAAGTGTGAAGGAGAAACTTATACTGTACGTAGAGCAGAGTGTGAAGGAGAAACTTATACTGTATGTAGAGCAGAGTGTGAAGGAGAAACTTATACTGTATGTAGAGCAGAGTGTGAAGGAGAAACTTATACTGTATGTAGAGCAGAGTGTGAAGGAGAAACTTATACTGTACGTAGAGCAGAGTGTGAAGGAGAAACTTATACTGTACGTAGAGCAGTGTGAAGGAGAAACTTATACTGTATGTAGAGCAGAGTGTGAAGGAGAAACTTATACTGTACGTAGAGCAGAGTGTGAAGGAGAAACTTATACTGTACGTAGAGCAGAGTGTGAAGGAGAAACTTATACTGTATGTAGAGCAGAGTGTGAAGGAGAAACTTATACTGTATGTAGAGCAGAGTGTGAAGGAGAAACTTATACTGTATGTAGAGCAGAGTGTGAAGGAGAAACTTATACTGTACGTAGAGCAGAGTGTGAAGGAGAAACTTATACTGTACGTAGAGCAGTGTGAAGGAGAAACTTATACTGTATGTAGAGCAGAGTGTGAAGGAGAAACGTATACTGTATGTAGAGCAGAGTGTGAAGGAGAAACCTATACTGTACGTAGAGCAGAGTGTGAAGGAGAAACTTATACTGTACGTAGAGCAGAGTGTGAAGAAGGCGTTCCCTAGGGACATGTTCTACCAAAGAGCTGCCCCTCCTCTCTGCCAATACCCATCCGATAAGCAACACCTTCAGACAGTCTAAGACAAAGAGAGAACGAGAGATATAGAGAGGAGTTGGGTGGGGGTTGAGGGGTAAAGCCCTTCCAGAAGTGAGTGAGTGTTTGAGAGTGTGTGTGGTGTGTGGGTGTGTGGGGGGGGGAGCCTTCTCAGTGCTCACCTCCCTCTCCCATTGACAAGGCGGCCGCAGTAACAGCAAATCGATGGCTTGTGAATCCCCTGCATCCCCCCCTCGCCAGGCTGATCAATATCCCTGGCAATTAGAATCCCCTATCTGCATGGCTGTGGGGACCTCTGGGTGGCTCGCCAGCCCACAAACACCCAATTTAGTCCTCAGCCTATCACTTAATTACTAAATCCTCCCTAATGCCTATTGGCAGGCGGCGGGCGCACTCCAAGCGGCAGGACGGCTGACTGAACAGGAGACCTTTGGCAAGGTGTTGGTTAAGACGCTCCCATTTCTCTTCTCCTGGCCAGTTAAACATATGATTTCACAAGAGGGCCCCGACCTGGAATGATCCGCCTATCGAGCGGCCGGAGCACACACAGCCCAGATGGACAGGGGAGAGGAGGAGGAGAGCGGGGGAGGCAACGTGCCACGGGTCACAAAGCCAAAACACTTTTCTCTCTTTCTCTCAGCCACTAAGATACAGACAAGGTTGAGAGTGTGTGTGAGGCACAGTGGGTTTTTAAACACATTTAACATCAGATTTTCATCAGATCACATTTTCTTCACAGGCATTATTTAGAGTGATTGTTTGAGAGGCTTGTCTGAGTCATAAAGACACTGTGGCCTTACTGGTCAAAAGGTTCAGTTTGGATCTAAATGGGAATAAGACAGTCTTACAGACTCACGGCAATCAGCAAATACTCAAGTCACAAGTCAATGGCTCAGGGTTAACAGCCTGTTCAGGGGCAGAACGACAGATTTGAACCTTGTCAGCTCGGGGGTTTGAACCTGCAACCTTCCGGTTACTAGTCCAACGTTCTAACCCACTAGGCTACCCTGCCGCCCCTGAACATGATGTCATGCTGTGTGCTTGGCGGTGGAGGGCTGCATGTCCCGACAGAGATCATTGAGTCACGGTCCGGCATTTTTCATCCTGTGGCCAAATCTTTCCAAGGAAATTAACTTAAATATGATTAGGCTGTAGTTTACTACAAGTGTCTGTAAATAAATATTGACAATAATGGCAAGAAGCAGAGGGAGCTCAACCAAAGTGAGTCGAGGTGCAATCCAAAAATGTGATCATCATTGAAAAGGAAAAGGCAAAATGCGCAAATACCATGGTGAGCATTCTGCTCTTTTCTTTTTCAATAAATATTGATTACTCGTTTATTTGTATCTGCCTACAAATCGTACTGCTCCTAAAAGGTATAGCTATATCCTATATGCAAAATGTAGCTCAAGAGAAAGTGCAAGTGTCAGCTGTCATCATTCTTGCTGCTTCAAGTTCAGTAGCCATACCTTGCCTAGTTGGAAGTGTGAGATCAGGTGCGCGTTTGGTCTCAATTTAATAGAGTAGGCTGTAGCCTATGCATAGGTGGAGAAGCACGGGGCAGTTATCTTTCCAAGGAAATTAGCTTCATAAATATAATTAGGCTATAGTTTACTACACTGCCTAGTAATAAATATGAATCACCCATATTATTTTGTCACCGTCTGAAAATCGCCCCGCTCCTAAAAGGTAGGCTATTAAACGTAGCTCAAGAGAAAATGCAAGTGTCCGCTCTCTCTCCAACTTCGCTCTCTTCAAACTAAGTCTAGCCTATTGGCTGATATAGCCCAGTAATATAGATAGCCTAATATAATGGAGAATGTGAGACTCTCTGGAAATGTTACTTATTTCGTAGGTTATTTTTGGGCATTATGATATTGACAATAGAGCACAAAATTGCTAGGACCATGGCTAGCAAGCTAGCTGCATCCCATACACCTAAAATAACATTGCAGGGCCGCGGTTGGGTTCGGGACCAGTTCTTGCGGGTGCAGGTGGGAGTTAGACAGAAAGCCAGCGGGAGCGAGTAGGTGTGGTATGAAAAGCTGCGGGTGCAGGTGGGAGTTAGACAGAAAGCCAGCGGGAGCGAGTAGGTGTGGTATGAAAAGCTGCGGGTGCAGGTGGGAATGGCATGAATAAATCAGTCATGCGCAGACCTCTACTTGGAGCCAGATAGAGACAGACAGTCAGAGTGCTTTAGGGAACCCAAAGCCCTGTAGAGTATCTGTAGCCCTGCAGGTCATGTTCTGTGGTGCGGAGTCTATCCTTTAAGTTGCGTAGCTCTGCCTGTAGCTTCCTCTGGGCCTGCTCCCCACCCCAGCAACACCTTCTCCTCCTGACGAGCCAGCTCCTAGGCTGAGACACAGACACATAACATATTTTGATCATTTACTATCAACAACACTATTATATTACATATCTTATCTGTTATCTTGTGTGCTGATTTGCCCTCCTTCTGCATTCATGCATGTTCCGTTGTCTCTTATTTTGATGGTCCCTCTGAGTGCATATGCATATGTTAGTATGCATGTGTGAGTGTGTGTGTCAGACAAATGGCCCCAGGCTGTGAATTGATGGTCTGTTTCATTGCTGGCTAGCTGCTGAGGCTTCTGGGGCAGGCAGGACGTAAACAGGTGACTGTCTCATACTGATCATTAAAGTCAGCCCTAGAGGCTGCACTGCTGCTGCTGCCACTACAACCATGTCACTCTCCTCTTTCTCCCCTTCCCTCCTTCCATCAGCATTACTCTCATTCCTTCTTCCTCATGCATCTACTGCTTTTAACTGTTTTTTAGAACCTCTTCTCCATCAAGGAAGAGGCAAGGAGAGAGAGAGAGACAAACAGTCAGACAAAGAGAGACAGAGCAAGACAGAGAAATAGAGAGAGAGAGCTACAAAGGTACCTGACTACACACGAGTCCAGCTTTATAGACACCAGTCTCCCAGCCCACCCCCCAGGACTGTGTAATCCTCCTACCCGTGTCCCTGCAGCATCCTTGGGCCTCCTTTAGTTCCTCCCTGAGGGTCATCAGCTGGGTCCTGAGAGAGCCACACTCTGCCTCTCTGCTGTCCGTCCCTCCTGCCCCTCTGGACGTCAACCTCCAGGCCCCTGGCTGCAGCTGCCTGCCGCTCCACCTCCACAGCCCGACTCAGAGTCTCCCGGGCCTCCAGCAGGTCAGCCTTCGAACGCCTCAGGAGGTTATCCCGCATCTGCACTGCCTGGGAGGGAAAAGAGAGAAGGCTCAGTCAAAGTGTGAGTGTACGTGTGTGTGAACATACACTACCGTTAAAAAGTTTGGGGCCACTTAGAAACACCAGTCTCAACGTCAACAGTCAAATCAAATGTATTTATATAGCCCTTCGTACATCAGCTGATATCTCAAAGTGCTGTACAGAAACCCAGCCTAAAACCCGAAACAGCAAGCAATGCAGGTGTAGAAGCACGGTGGCTAGGAAAAACTCCCTAGAAAGGCCAAAACCTAGGAAGAAACCTAGAGAGGAACCAGGCTATGTGGGGTGGCCAGTCCTCTTCTGGCTGTGCCGGGTGGAGATTATAACAGAACATGGCCAAGATGTTCAAATGTTCATAAATGACCAGCATGGTCCAATAATAATAAGGCAGAACAGTTGAAACTGGAGCAGCAGCACGGCCAGGTGGACTGGGGACAGCAAGGAGTCATCATGTCAGGTAGTCCTGAGGCATGGTCCTAGGGCTCAGGTCCTCCGAGAGAGAGAAAGAAAGAGAGAATTAGAGAGAGCACACTTAAATTCACACAGGACACCGAATAGGACAGGAGAAGTACTCCAGATATAACAAACTGGCCCTAGCCCCCCGACACATAAACTACTGCAGCATAAATACTGGAGGCTGAGACAGGAGGGGTCAGGAGACACTGTGGCCCCATCCGAGGACACCCCCGGACAGGGCCAAACAGGAAGGATATAACCCCACCCACTTTGCCAAAGCACAGCCCCCACACCACTAGAGGGATATCTTCAACCACCAACTTACCATCCTGAGACAAGGCTGAGTATAGCCCACAAAGATCTCCGTCACGGCACAACCCAAGGGGGGGGCGCCAACCCAACCCAGACAGGATGATCACATCAGTGACTCAACCCACTCAGGTGACGCACACCTCCCAGGGACGGTATGAGAGAGCCCCAGTAAGCCAGTGACTCAGCCCCTGTAATAGGGTTAGAGGCAGAGAATCCCAGTGGAAAGAGGGGAACCGGCCAGGCAGAAACAGCAAGGGCGGTTCGTTGCTCCAGAGCCTTTCCGTTCACCTTCCCACTCCTGGGCCAGACTACACTCAATCATATGACCCACTGAAGAGATGAGTCTTCAGTAAAGACTTAAAGGTTGAGACCGAGTTTGCGTCTCTGACATGGGTAGGCAGACCGTTCCATAAAAATAGAGCTCTATAGGAGAAAGTCCTGCCTCCAGCTGTTTGCTTAGAAATTCTAGGGACAATTAGGAGGCCTGCGTCTTGTGACCGTAGCGTACGTGTAGGTATGTACGGCAGGACCAAATCAGAGAGATAGGTAGTCTAAAGAAGGCCAGTTTTATTGCTTCTTTAATCAGGACAACAGTTTCAGCTGTGCTAACATAATTGCAAAAGGCTTTTCTAATGATCAATTAGCCTTTTAAAATGAAAAACTTGGATTAGGGAACACAACGTGCCATTGAAACACAGGAGTGATGGTTGCTGATAATGATAAAAATGATAAATTATAAAAAATCTGCCGTTTCCAGCTACAGTAGTCATTTACAAGATTAACCAGGACTACACTGTTTTTCTGATCAATTTGATGTTATTTTAATGGACAAAAAAAACAGCTTTTCTTTCAAAAACAAGGACATTTCTAAGTGACCCCAAACTTTTGAAAGGTAGTGTATACTCCTGTGTGTGTATCCTCTTATCCAGAGAGTTCTATTTATGTGTGTGTGTGTTTTACACTTCCTGAAGTTCTGAGTGAGTAGGTGTATGTAAGGTCTTTTATCCTATCCTCCAGGCATGTTGGAGGTGATGGGGCCTGGCCTGGCATCGTGCCGCAGTGTGTACCTGCTGTCTCTTGGCACACTGTCTGTGGGCGGCCTGCAGGTCCTGCTCCAGCCTGGCAGCCCTCTGCTCTTGAGCTCCCACCTCCTCCAGCCTGCGCTGGCCCTCCATCATGGCCTCTGCCTGGAGCTGCCTCCCAGCCTCTTGCAGTCGCAGCACCTCTGCAGCACACACACATGGATGCACACACACACACACACACACACACACACACACACACACACACACACACACACACACACACACACACACACACACACACACACACACACACACACACACACACACACACACACACACACACACACACACACACACACACACACACACACACACAAGGAGGCACACACAAATACACCCACACTAGGCAGTAAAAAATTTACCCTTTATGTATTCTATCATAAACACAAAGTTATTGGTTGAGTTGTGTCATGCCCACCACACCTGCCACAGTGTTGTCCTTGAGCTGGGTGAGTCTGGACACCTCCTCTCTCAGCTGAGGAACCTCTGACTGGCACACACTGAGGTCCTGGCTACCCTGGGCACACTGCTCCACGGTCTGGGAGAATGCCTAGACACACACACACACGGACACACACACACACCTGTCACACACCTATGACTATGCCTGAGGGGAAGGGGAGGACCGAAGCCCAAGGCTTTCCACATCCTCACCTGAGAGACCCAGCATAGCAATGCCTCCCCCCTCCTCCACCCCCCAGGACATCTCCACACCTGCTCTAGCGCATTCAGTGAAGCGCCTGCCCCTAATTTGGCATTTCCACCATGATGGCATGAGTATCAGTGTGTGGAGGAAGCATCCTGTGTTAGGGGAGCACCTATCTGACAGGTGTCACATCCAATCTGCACAGACCTACTGATGTTTTAACTATTCAATTAACCAGCCAACTGCACTGTGTGGCTGCCATGACATATTTACCTAAGATAAGTTGTGTGTGTGTGTGTGTGAGAGCAGGCAGCTGACAGGTCAACATGTCACTGTCACTCTTCCTCCGGTAGAGTGTGTGTGTATGTGTGTCAGCCATCTCCCCACTGCTCTCAGACCCTATCAAACATGGTGGAGAAAATACAAGCCAACAGCTTTGAGTGAAATATGTACGTAAACATTAAGTGAAAATAATAAAAGTATAATTCAGCCATGTTGAGGAGGGAAGATCCTGCCATCTTCCCCCTTCATCGCAGACCATTAAAATAACGAGTTGTCACCAGGCTCTGCTTTCACTACCCCCTGACGCTGACACCCGTCAAGACAAATCTAGATTTCATGGCCACTTACAGATGTATAAATAGTCAAACGAGGTGCTCTAACCATCTATAAAACGCAGCTAAAAGGTTGCCAGAAGATGGCGGGCATCGTGGGCCAGCCGGGCTGGGTAATCAATCTGGGCTGAGTCGGAGTGGAGCAGGGAGCGGTGGCTGCGTGCGTTAGGAGCAGGGCAGTAAATCACGTCAGCGTAGTGCGGGCGCTCCTCTGACACGCTAGCCACTCCAGCTGACACTGGGACTGTTTGACAGCCTGATGGATCGCCCCACTACACTCCATTAAAGGCAAACGGGCACACGCACGCTGACATAACAAACAATTAGTCACCGTGGCCGTTATGGACCTTGGTTGGTGTGGGTCAGGGTCTGTCTGGCGATGGCTGCTCTGACTTCCTGTCTAGGGTCAGTTTAAAGCCAGGGTTGGAATACACAGAACTACAGTGAACTTACTGAACATACAGTAGGACCAAACTTCTAACTATAGTTGATGAGTGAAGTTTTAAAGACAATGACTTTCTCTGGTCACTGTGATTTCACTGGCCACAGTGACTGGTTGTGTTAGCAGGACTCCAGCATGAAGAGGTGAAGTGTTCTGCCCCTACTGTACCTGTTGTAGTTCCTGGATGCGGCAGAGCTGGGAGTCGTAGTCTGAGTCAGAGTGGATGTGACTGGCTCTGTAGACAGAGAAATCAGCTTGGCTCTTCACCACACTCTCCTCCTGTTCCTCCACCTGAGAGAGGCACACAGGAACAAACATAGTACACAGATATATCTGTTGACAGACCGGTACAGAACCACTGTCATGCGGTTGACTTTAGTAGGTCTCTCCTCCCATTTCCTTCCTGTGTTGTGTAGTTGAGTGTTGCGAGGTAGAGACAGAAGGACTGGCTGGAGCTCTGTGAGACTATGGTTGAAGGGCAGACTGCATGGGGTCCTCCTGTCTGACTGTGGGTGAGGCAGGCCGGGGGTCACTATGAGACTAAGTTTGGGGCTGAGGTGCTGGGTGAGTTCACAAACAGTTTCCCCTCAGTCTCCCCCGTCTGCACGCTGTGCTGGGCCTGATGGCTCGTGACTGGAGCACATTCTGCTTCTCACCGATGAGTTGGCCTGTCTGAGGGGCACACACACACGCACACGCACACAGTAAAAATGTCCTATTGGGTGTCGGTGGTTTGTCAGGATTACTTTGTGCTGCTGCACTTATAAAACACTCCCAAATGGCCTCTAAGTTTATGAGGCTAATATATCTATCTGAATATGGTGTTCCTCTCATTACCCACTGTTGTTATTTGTTGTCTATGTTTTCCAGACAGCCTTCACTACCTCGTGTCTGTAGTGTTCATAAAGCCAGGGCCCGTTACAGGCAGGATGAAGATGGAGTGAGAGGTGGTGAAATCAGCTGGTTGTATTGATGTCTCACAGCAGACTCAGAGCGATCGGCTCATTAAATGAAATCAGACTCTCTCTCCCTCTCTCTCTCACACAGACATACACACACCCCAGTTTCCAGACAACAAATGTAAACTTAGGAAAGAGGTAAAGAAACATTGGTGTGAAAAAATAACTTGGCAGGAAGTGATCACTTAAAAGTCTGAACCGAGCGGGTGGTGTGTCGCGCTGTTTGCACTAAGGACCCAGCTGAGGATGGGAGAGATCAATACTGTGTGTGTGATTGAGAGCCTCTGTGTTACCAATGGAGCTCTGCTGTGTGGGAGGGGGTGTTGTTAGGGACCCAGGTGGTGGGGTGTGGGGGTAAGAGCTGAAGGTGATGGGAACGGCGCCTCCATTGTGGGCTCACAGAAGGAGGTAAGCGCCCCACTGGATCTCAAGCCACCCCCACACCACATAAACGCTGAGCTCCACTGGGCACGGCTGCTATTATTTCAGCCACATATCGCATCCCCAGCATGATTTTCCACTTTGCTTCTTCCGTGCATGGAGCTGTCAACCACCCCGTGTCTCACACACACATGCATGCACACAACCACACACACCCAAACAAGTCCAAACATCCATCCTTCCTCTCCACTGCTCTGCCCATGTAATCCAGTCTTCCCCTCCTCTCTGCTTCCTCCTGCCAGCCATTAACGGTGGTGCTCTGTGCTGTGTGCTGTGCTGTCCAGGGAGCTCACACTGCCTGTGTTTTCTCATTGTGTTTCCTCCTGTATGGGGGCCATGAAGCCGATCAATAGGAATCAGTGAAAACACTTCCAGAGGTCCCCAGGCCTCCGACTCCCAGTGTGTTGTACCCTGTCTGACTCCACCCGTTTACAGATCAGTAGCACAGATGGAGCCTTACCTACAGAGGTGTGGCACGACAACTGACCTGCATGTAGCTTCACTCACCTGAGAGGCCAGTTGGGTATACTACAGTGCTAGTACTACTTGACTGGCTTTGACTTCACCGCATGACTGGCACTGTTCTAGGTAGCAGGGGTAGTGAGCAGGACGAGTGGGCCTGACTGTGTAGAGGGAAACCACTGAGTGGACTAGTATGTTAATCTATGTTTGTAGTGGAAAGGGAGTGATTAGCACAGCGTGACCGTGTTTGTCTGTGTCTGTGGACGAGTCTGTCATTGGGAAGCTACATCCCTGTAGATGAGGATCGGCCTGACTGACTGACCTAACTGGTCTGACTGACTGTCCGACCTGTCGTCTCAGTGCGGCGGTGCTGTCTCTCATAGTGCTGATGACCATCTCACACTCCTGGCAGTGTTTGCGGCTGGACTCCAGGTCTCTCTGGGTGTCTCGGAGGTGCTGGCTCAGGGCACCATCCCCGCTCTCCAGCTGGGCACTGTGGGCCTTCAGCTCCCCCCTGCAACACCACCGCCTGGGCACACAGACGCAGCACATGCTTGTCCCGCTCCACCACCTGGGACACAGACACACAGGGACACGCAGGCAAGCACACAAACACACATATACATAAAAAAGGCATGCTATTAACACTCATAATTCAGGCCTAGTGATGTATGCAAGAACAACTCCTGGCAGCAAGGGTATAAGCAGCAGAGATGAAAAACACAACAATTGGAGAGCTAGAAGGTTCTATCTGCATTTTAGTCTAAATGGAGTTAATGACAGCCTTGTTCTGTTCAATGTTCCCTACCTACAGTGGGGCAAAAAAGTATTTAGTCAGCCACCAATTGTGCAAGGCCTGTAATTTTCATCATAGGTACACTTCAACTATGACAGACAAAATGAGGGAAAACAATCCAGAAAATCACATTGTAGGATTTTTAATGAATTTATTAAATGTATTTATTTAAGTAACTTTAACGCCAATTATCTTAGAATCATCTTCTATCAGATAGAACCTCTAGCAGATAGAACCTCTAGCAGACAGAAGCTCTAGCAGACAGAACCTCTAGCAGACAGAACCTCTAGCAAACAGAACCTCTAGCAGATAGAACCTCAAGCAGATAGAACCTCTAGTAGACAGAACCTCTAGCAAATAGAAGCTCTTAGTTTTCCTGCAGGGTGAGGATGGCGTGGAGCTGACCTGAGCCCTGGCTTCCTTCAGGTCCTCGTCCTGGGCCTGTAGAGTGCTGTCCTGCTGGGAGATCTTGGTGAGGCAGGCCTGGTACTTGACCCTGTACAGCTCCAGGGACCTGGTCAGGGGCTGCAACCTTGTCTCTGTGTCCACTGCTCTGCTCTCAGCCTCCTGCAGCACAGCCCTCAGCCTAGACAACACATTCTCAGAACACTGTAGTCTACTTCAATATGCCTGTATAATGGCTTACATACACCTGCAACAGGAACAGTACTGAGGGTACTTCACTGCTTATTAAAGTGAAGAGAAATCCATGTTCCTGTCTTTCTGTGTACTGTACTCCTCTCACTCCTCCCACCGACCTCCTCCTCTGCCTACCTGGTCTGTCTCTGGGCGTGCTCCAGGTCAGAGCGGAGGTGCTTCATGGTTGCTCTACACTGCTGCAGCCTGCCCTGGGTCTCCTGTAGCTCAGCCCTCAGGCCCGACATCTCCTCACTGCTCTCCTGCTGAGACCGGACCTCAGCCTGCCACCACTGCAGCTCCCCGCGCAGAACACACACTGCCCCCTGCTGGTTGTCCTGCTGGAGAGAGAAGGGAGTGTCAGTGAGGGAGTGTGTAGGGAGAATGTGTGTGTTTGTGTATGTGTATGTTTGTGTGTGTATGCATGTGTATGTGTTTGTATGTATGTGTGTGTGTATATATGTATGTATGTGTGTATGTTTGTTTGTTTGTTTGTTTGTATGTATGTACAGTGGGGCAAAAAAGTATGTGTGTGTGTATATATGTGTGTGTGTGTGTGTGTGTGTGTGTGTGTGTGTGTGTGTGTGTGTGTGTGTATATACACATGAGGGGTGTAGGACACACACAGACAGAACAGACAGATATGATCCAGTACACTCCTTCAGCCTTCCTTCCTCTCCCTGCAGCTCCACCGAGGCACTTTAATGACACCAGCTCTACATTACATTACTACACTCCAGAGTACAATATCCCAGATGGGATAATATTAGTTTTCCCCTGGCTGATGATGCATTACAAAAATAAGGAGCAGTGTAACAGATGGCTCTCAGGGTAAAAATAATAAATCCCAGACTTGTAACATGGCTGGGAGACACGCACCCACACCCACAAAACACTTCTGTGATTCATCTACTCCTTCGTTCTTACTGACTTCTAAGCCAGGAGTAAGAGAGAGAGAGAGAGAGAGAGAGAGGAAGAGAGAAACATTAGTTTGCATTTAACTTACAAACATCATTAAGACCCCAGTGCTAATTGTGTTCTTTTAAATGAGTTAAATCTGATGACTCCATTAGAGACTCCATTGATGTCTCCCAGGAATGGAGGGAGGGAGGAAGTGAGAGGATGGACTGAGGCAGTCTGTGACATCACAAACCGTGTAGACACACAAATGTGGAGGTAAAAGATACATGCAGACAAAAGAGGACAGATGAAGAGGATAAATATAATAATAATAATGGGACAGATATAGGGGAGGGAGGGAGGGAGGGAGGGAGGGAGGGAGGGAGGGAGGGAGGGAGAGAGAGAGAGAGAGAGAGAGAGAGAGAGAGAGAGAGAGAGAGAGAGAGAGAGAGAGAGAGAGAGAGAGAGAGAGAGAGAGAGAGAGAGAGAGAGAGAGAGAGAGAGAGAGAGAGAGAAAAAGAGAGAGAGAGAAAGAGAGAGAGGGAGAGAGAGAGAGAGAGAGAGAGAGAAAGAGAGGGAGAGAGAAAGAGCGAGAGAGTTAATCCATAATACTGCCTGCCTGCCTGGCCTGCTGCATACATTACTGCATCAATCAGTGCTAAGCTGCAGTGTAATTTTCTAACTCCCTATTTCTCTCCCAACCTCATCACACAGACAACACCCCATGGCTATTTTTGATGAGATTCATAGCTATAGAGAGGGAGAGAGGAGGTGAGGGAAGGGGGGAGGGTGTTTATAGAGCAGCCTCTCTCCCTCTCCCTCTCTCGCAGCTCAACCACTGATTAATTTCCAACTAGATCGCTTGGCTAGCAGTATTATTAGCATAACATTTCCATGGATCAGGCCCTGCAATAAAACCCTTTCATCAAGTCGCTTGTCAGACATAACGTTTCAAATCTCATTTTGTTTCTAATATAATTTTCTTACTGGGTGTGTGTGGAAGGTAGCGGGAGCTGGGAAAATGGACAGTGGGGGAGGAGGGTTGTTATGCAGAAGATAAACGGAGTCATCAATCAAAATTAAAAGAGCTCTGGGTTGGGAAGGAGGCGTTGGTGTTAACCATGGCCGCTTCGACACACACACACACACACACACACACTGTTACACTGGGCCCCCCGCCCAAGGTCAGTGCTTTCAGGGGCTGTCTGTAGAGTGGACAGAGGCTGAACTCTCCGCTAAAGACAAAAGAACAGTCTGACCATCTTATCTTGTGACTGTGGCAGAACATAATGGCAGGCAGACATGCAGCAGGAGCTCTGTCACCAAACTTAATCAATCACACAGGTCCACAAACTCAAAAAACGCCTTTCACGTCACAACACAGGCATTGAATAACGATAAACCTTGCCTTGATTCCAAAATTGTCAAAGCTGTCACTATTACAACCCCCTGCCCTAGTCCCACACGGTACCATTAATTATGAAAAATAACACAGCGGGGGGGGGGGGGGGGGGGGGGGGGGATTTCATTTGAATAAGGATACAGAATCAATGCAATTGAATCAATCTTAGCTAATTAAAATAAATCTATATTGTGAAACAATCAAGGTGCATAAACAAGATTCAAATAAATGAAGGAACTGTGCCAAGAGGCTGCCCACTTCTAATTAAATGATACTAATTGGAATTCCACGGCTGTGTGCTGTGCTGTGTGTTTGTTGTTGGCATGGAGAGAAAGAGAGAGGGATCGCTGACTGCCCACTCCTTTGTCTCTGCTGCTTCTCCTCAACAGCACACATTACTGCACACAGCCACACCATGGGTCATTTCTCATAGTCTGTGTATACAGTGACCTCCATAAGTATTGGGACAGTGACATTTTTAGTTGTTTTGGCATTGTACTCCAGCACTTCTGGATTTCCATCCATATCGGGTGAACTGTTTTAGAAATTATACTACTTTTTGTATATAGCCCCCCATTTTAGGGGACCAAAAGTACTGGGACAAATAATATGTGCATTAAAGTAGTCAAAAGTTGAGTATTTGGTCCCATATTCCTCGCATGATATGATTACATCAAGCTTGCAACTCTGCAAAACCTGGAAGTTTTGGTAAAGTTACCAGGATTTTACAACCCTATATGGGGATGAGAGGGTTAGACATGCTGTAATAGGAGGGATGAGAGGATTAGACATACTGTAATAGGAGGGATGAGAGGGTTGGACATGCTGTAATAGGAGGGATGAGAGGGTTAGACATGCTGTAATAGGAGGGATGAGAGGATTAGACATACTGTAATAGGAGGGATGAGAGGGTTAGACATACTGTAATAGGAGGGATGAGAGGGTTAGACATGCTGTAATAGGAGGGATGAGAGGGTTAGACATGCTGTAATAGGAGGGATGAGAGGATTAGACATACTGTAATAGGAGGGATGAGGGTTAGACATACTGTAATAGGAGGGATGAGGGTTAGACATACTGTAATAGCAGGGATGAGAGGGTTAGACATACTGTAATAGGAGGGATGAGAGAGTTAGACATGCTGTAATAGGAGGGATGAGAGGGTTAGACATGCTGTAATAGGAGGGATGAGAGGATTAGACATACTGTAATAGGAGGGATGAGAGGGTTAGACATACTGTAATAGGAGGGATGAGAGGGTTAGACATGCTGTAATAGGAGGGATGAGAGGGTTAGACATGCTGTAATAGGAGGGATGAGAGGATTAGACATACTGTAATAGGAGGGATGAGGGTTAGACATACTGTAATATGAGGGATGAGGGTTAGACATACTGTAATAGCAGGGATGAGAGGGTTAGACATACTGTAATAGGAGGGATGAGAGGGTTAGACATGCTGTAATAGGAGGGATGAGAGGGTTAGACATGCTGTAATAGGAGGGATGAGAGGGTTAGACATGCTGTAATAGGAGGGATGAGAGGATTAGACATACTGTAATAGGAGGGATGAGAGGGTTAGACATGCTGTAATAGGAGGGATGAGAGGGTTAGACATGCTGTAATAGGAGGGATGAGAGGATTAGACATACTGTAATAGGAGGGATGAGAGGGTTAGACATGCTGTAATAGGAGGGATGAGAGGGTTAGACATGCTGTAATAGGAGGGATGAGAGGGTTAGACATGCTGTAATAGGAGGGATGAGAGGGTTAGACATGCTGTAATAGGAGTGATGAGAGGGTTAGACATGCTGTAATAGGAGGATGAGAGGGTTAGACATGCTGTAATAGGAGGGATGAGAGGGTTAGACATGCTGTAATAGGAGGGATGAGAGGGTTAGACATGCTGTAATAGGAGGGATGTGAGGGTTAGACATACTGTAATAGGAGGGATGAGAGGGTTAGACATGCTGTAATAGGAGGGATGAGAGGGTTAGACATGCTGTAATAGGAGGGATGAGAGGATTAGACATACTGTAATAGGAGGGATGAGAGGGTTAGACATGCTGTAATAGGAGGGATGTGAGGGTTAGACATACTGTAATAGGAGGGATGAGAGGGTTAGACATACTGTAATAGGAGGGATTAGACATAGTGTATGTACAGTTGAAGTCAGAAGGATTGAGGTCAGTGCTTTGTGATAGCCACTCCAATACCTTGACTTTGTTGTCCTTAAGCCATTTTGCCACAACTTTGGAAGTATGCTTGGGGTCATTGTTCATTTGGAAGACCCATTTGCGACCAGGCTTTAACTTCCTGACTGATGTCTTGAGATGTTGCTTCAATATATCCACATAATTGTCCTTCCTCTTGATGCCATCTATTTTGTGCAGCAAAGCACCCCCACAACATGTTGGGATGGTGTTCTTCGGCTTGCAAGCCTCCCCCTTTTTCCTCCAAACATAACGATGTTCATTATGGCCAAACAGTTCTATTTTTGTTTCATCAGACCAGAGGACATTTCTCCAAAAAGTATGATCTTTGTCCCCATGTGCAGTTGAAAACCGTAGTCTGACTTTTTTATGGCGGTTTTAGAGCAGTGGCTTCTTCCTTGCTGAGCGGCCTTTCAGGTTATGTCGATATAGGACTCATTTTTACTGTGGATATAGATATTTTTGAACCTGTTTCTACCAGCATCTTCACAAGGTCCTTTGCTGTTGTTCTGGGATTGATTTGCACTTTCGCACCAGAGTACGTTCATCTCTAGGAGACAGAACGCGTCTCCTTCCTGAGCGGAATGATGTCTGCATGGTCCCATGGTGTTTATACTTGCGTACTATTGTTTGTACAGATGAACGTGGTACCTTCAGGCGTTTGGAAATTGCTCCCAAGGATGAACCAGACTTGTGGAGGTCTACAAAAAAAAATCTGAGGTCTTGGCTGATTTCTTTTGATTTTCCCATGATGTCAAGCAAAGAGGCACTGAGTTTGAAGGTAGGCCTTGAAATACATCCACAGGTACACCTCCAATTGACTCAAATTATGTCAATTAGACTATCAGTAGTCAACTTAGTCAACATAGTGTATGTAAACTTCTGACCCACTGGAATTGTGATCTCGTAAATTATTATTGAAATGATCTGTCTGTAAACAATTGTTGGAAAAATGACTTGTGTCATGCACAAAGTAGATGTCCTAACCGACTTGCCAGAACTATAGTTTATTAACAAGACATTTGTGGAGTGGTTGAAAAACAAGTGTTAATGACTCCAACCTAAGTCTATGTAAACTTCCGTGATATGTGTGACTGCATACTGTACATGCCCTGAGGTGGTGTAGAAACGTGTGAGTGCCAAGTGTATGTAGATTATGGTGTGTACATATTTTATAGTTTATATAGATGATGGTGTGTGTATACATATTGTATAGTTTATATAGATTATAGTGTGTGTATACATATTGTATAGTTTATATAGATTATGGTGTGTGTATACATATTGTATAGTTTATATAGATTATAGTGTGTGTATACATATTGTATAGTTTATATAGATTATAGTGTGTGTATACATATTGTATAGTTTATATAGATTATGGTGTGTGTATACATATTATATAGTTTATATAGAATAAGGTGTGTGTATACATATTGTATAGTTTATATAGAATAAGGTGTGTGTATACATATTGTATAGTTTATATAGATTATGGTGTGTGTATACATATTATATAGTTTATATAGAATAAGGTGTGTGTATACATATTGTATAGTTTATATAGAATAAGGTGTGTGTATACATATTGTATAGTTTATATAGATTATGGTGTGTGTATACATATTGTATAGTTTATATAGAATAAGGTGTGTGTATATATATATTGTATAGTTTATGCAGCTATATAATAAAGCCCATCATTATAAAGATCATAATTTCAGTAGCTACTGTACACAATGTTGCATAAAAAACATGAGTCTCACTAAGGATGTGTGAGTGTGTGTGTGTATAGCTGACCTTTGTGAGCAGGCTGACCCTCTCCTGCTGTAGCTGGCCAGTTGTCTGTAGTTGTGCCTCCATGTCCTCCTCTCTCTGACTCAGGCTGCCCTGGAGACAGCTCACCTCCTTCTGCAGTTTCTGCATCTCCTCTCCAAGGGCCTGCTCCTGCTGAGCCTGCACTGACAGCTACACACACACGCACACACACGCAAACACACACACGCACGCACGCACGCACACACGCACACACACACACACACACACACACACACACACACACACACACACACACACACACACACACACACACACACACACACACACACACACACACACACACACACACACACACACACACACACACACACACACACACACAGATAGACACACACAACATACATATTATTTAATGTTCAGTGAAACATTATCCCTTATCAGGAAACAATTGCTGCATGTGTGGGCACAAGTGTGAAATTGAACAAAATCCCAGTCCATATAATTAAAGAAACTGGTGCTATGAGCAGACAAGAAGAGAAGGAAGGGGAGCATGGAGACAACCAGAGACAACCACAAAACCACTGTGTTCTCCTCTATTCTGCTTGTAGTCAGACCTGTAGAGCTTGTTGTCTGGAGAAGTGGAATCTGATTCCCTGTAATATATGTTTCCCCCCTAACCATCACCCCCTCCAGTCCCCTCCAGCAGCAAGTTTCAGAGGTAGTAGGCTAAAAGAATGATAAACTCAACCCCCTCTCCACCCCTCCTCTCCTCTCCCATCCCCACCCCACCTCTCAACCCGACCCATCCCATCTCTCTCTCTCTCTCTCTCTCTACCCCAGTCCCTCTCTTCACCCGTCTGCTCAGATTAAATGACATCTCCCTGTGAGTCTCAGGAAACGCCAAGTAAAGCAATTACTAATAAGCCTGATGTCCCCCCTTCCCTTTATGTAGGGGGTGGGGGGGGCATGTGCCCTTCAGCAAAAATGAATTTTCCAATTGCAGTTAGTTCTGCCATGAATAAATAAACAAATGAATAATTGAGAGGGCAACATAAATAAATAACATCACAAACATTTCACTGGCACTCATAAGTATTCTGCAGATAACTTGGGCTGCATGCTAATGACAAAAACAGTAGATGTAGCAGGTTCCCAATGCATTATTCACCGCTCCCCTCCAACCCAAAATTAAATAAATAAAGATCTTTCAAGGAAGTCAAAACATCCTCTCAGCATTGAAGTGACAGGCCTGTCCCATTTATAACACAAGGACACTCTGGCAAACAAATATCTGACCAGTCAGAGAGAGAGGAATAAATAAACCAGCACAACACAGCGTACGGCCATTGACAGATCCTCCACAAGTTCTCCTTTAAGAAGAAAACTCTGAAATAACACAGAGGGTACATGGGACACAGTCAGGTGTCTTTTCTAAGTCCCATGGTACAGGGCTGGCTGGACACTAACAAGGTCACCATGTCCTTGAGCTTTCTTCTCAGTGATATACCGGGGGGGGGGGGGGGGGGGGGGGGGGGGGGGGTCTGTGCCCCTGGGAATTCTGCTGGATTTGAGTTGAACTAGCCTCTCCATATACTGGCAGCACTAGGACTCGTCTTCGAAGGCTGTAGAGACTAGGCAGGTCTGTCCAACCACGTCCTTGTCCTTGTTGACTAATTAAAAAGAGATGCGTTAGATCTCAGGCCTCACCTCATCCTGAGCTGATTTCAGGTGTTCCTGGATAAAGACATTTTGTATTCGACATCCATTATGAAACATCCTGATACAAGGCCATGGCATTTCTGATTGCCTGTTTGTGAGCTGACCAGCTAAGGGGCATCAAGACGAGGGTTGGTTAGATGAGAGAGAAGACACAGAAGGAGGAGAGATGGAGTAGAGATGTTGAGTGATGTTAAGGCCAGTACCTTGTGCTGTGCAGCCTTGTGTTTCTCAGTGAGCAGGTCCAGGTCATGGTTCAGGTCCAGGTCATGGTTCAGGTCCAGATCATGGCTCAGGTCCAGGTCAAGGTTCAGGTCCAGGTCATGGCTCAGGTCCAGGTCATGGCTCAGGTCCAGGTCATGGCTCAGGTCCAGGTCATGGTTCAGGTCCAGGTCATGGTTCAGGTCCAGGTCATGGCTCAGGTCCAGGTCATGGCTCAGGTCCAGGTCAAGGTTCAGGTCCAGGTCATGGCTCAGGTCCAGGTCATGGCTCAGGTCCAGATCATGGCTCAGGTCCAGGTCATGGTTCAGGTCCAGGTCATGGCTCAGGTCCAGGTCAAGGCTCAGGTCCAGATCATGGCTCAGGTCCAGGTCATGGCTCAGGTCCAGATCATGGCTCAGGTCCAGGTCATGGCTCAGGTCCAGATCATGGCTCAGGTCCAGATCATGGCTCAGGTCCAGGTCATGGCTCAGGTCCAGGTCATGGCTCAGGTCCAGATCATGGCTCAGGTCCAGATCATGGCTCAGGTCCAGGTCATGGCTCAGGTCCAGATCATGGCTCAGGTCCAGGTCATGGCTCAGGTCCAGATCATGGCTCAGGTCCAGGTCATGGCTCAGGACCTGGTTCTCTGTCACCTGAGAAGCCAGTCTTTCCCTCTGTTCCCCCACCTCACGCAGCTCCTCCCTCAGCCTGCCCAACCCAGCCTCCTCCTGGACCAGCTACACACAGACAGAGAAATAGTATGGGTCTAACAGAAGAGAAGCTAATAAAAGAGACCAGCAGAGGTACAGTATATGGATAAACCTATAGACTATTTTAGAATATTATGTACTGGTGACTTTCTATCAAGGTTCAACACCTGGGCATAGCAGGTGGTATACTGCTGCTGTAGTTGGACCAGATCAGCTCTGATCTCAGGCAGTCTCTCCTCTTGTCTCCACACACTGGCTATCCTGTAACAAGTGGCACGTGTCATTCCATTGTCATAAACATGTCAACACATGGCTCTTAATGGGTCAAATGAAACTTATTTTCTTACCTGCTTTCCCTCTCTCTTTTACATGACCTCAGCTCGGCAGTAACTTGCTACGGTGCATCTTGGGAGGAGAGCAGTTGTTGGCGGAGAACACGGAGGTCTTCTTCATGGTCCTGCAGCTTCACTCTGAGAGCCACGACCATCTCCTCCTTCTGGGCAAGCTGCGGGACAGGAGGGAACGTAACACACTGAAGAACACATCAAGGACAGGACAGAGAACAGGCTGATTGTACAGTAATAGCTATATGGAAAGCACTTTCCTGTTCAAATCACAGGCATCATTTGCATTCAGCAAGGAACAAAAAAGTTCAAATCAAACGTTTATTTACTGTTGTTCTCTATGTTCCGTCTTACTGGGATACAGAAAAACCAATGACAAAGAGCGTGATGGTTTTAGTTCCATCCTATAGACACACATAATAACACATAAAGAGGTAAAAGTCCAACGAACCATTTAATGGTGGCAACACTCACAATTGTACATTAGAAAAGAACACAATATATATATATAGACGTTCTGTCCAGTTAGTTTCCCATTTGGACAAAAAACATGTCCTAGATAAGCAAGACAATGTTTCCTGTTTTAGGGAAATGAGTTTTTCTGCTAGCTACATCCCTCCATTCCACTGCAAATTGGAGAATTTATATAGAATTTATAACAGTTCTGCTGCTGTTATTGAGCTTCTGTGAAATTGTTGTGGATTACACATAATTATTGATAAAGCAGCTTTCTCTCTCTGTTTTTGTTGCCCAAATCTGTTAAAATATGATGAGACTCCACATTGGTACCCGAGTAATGAAAACACACGGCTATAGTGATAGTGTTATTTTGTCGTGAGTAATCATACGCATGAGAGACAGAGAGAGGCTGACTGGGATGAGGCAATTAACAACAACACTGATACCCGAAACATGTGGAATGGGTGAATGGGCTGGGGAGGAGAGGGCTGGCTGTAGACTGGGGTATCTAAAGAGTGGCTGAGGATTCCAACCCCAACGCAGACAGACAGACAGACACGGGAGAATGAGCAGACAGACAGACACGGGAGTATGAACAGATAGAGACAGACAGACAGAAAGACAGACACGGGAGTATGAGCAGACAGACAGACAGACAGACTCAGGAGTATGAGCAGACAGACAGACAGACAGACAGACAGACAGACAGACAGACAGACAGACAGACAGACAGACAGACAGATAGATAGATAGATAGATAGATAGATAGATAGATAGACACGGGAGTATGAGCAGACAGACAGACAGACACGGGAGTATGAGCAGACAGACAGACACGGGAGTATGAGCAGACAGACAGACAGACACGGGAGTATGAGCAGACAGACAGACACAGGAGTATGAGCAGACAGACAGACACGGGAGTATGATCAGACAGACAGACAGACAGACACAGGAGTATGATCAGACAGAGAACCACAAGGTCAGTCTGAGGTTCAACACACATGCTTTCACAGAGCGCTGTGCCTTCCAATGAGCACAGGCCTCACTCTGAAACAGAGGAGCCTTATTTCCACATAGAACATTCTGATTGTGAGAGGGTTATGGCTGAGTGATTTTCAGTTGACCTACAGGAGTTATTCCTAACAGTGGTAGTTAACTGAGTTATAATGTCCCTTTTATCACAAGAAACAATAAAAGGACAAGAAAGAAACACATCAGTAAAGAAAATATATATCCTTTCTCCTCTCTGTGAGGCTAATTTCCACAGAGCCCATTAAGGAGCGTCATTAACCTGCCTGCTAAGCACAAAATGGTAATTAAAACCACGGGGGTCATATGCATTTTAACACGACCATGCACTTGAAAGCGAGGAGTGGGAAACAAATCTAATTTCTTGTACATGTCTGCAGATTGCAGCCTAACGTGGAGCTCAGCTTAATTAGACCCCAGTGACCTGATGTGATGGAGCCTGACCGGGCTCTCACTACACACACACTGCAGCCACACCAACCCTGCTCCCTCCCTCCGACCCCCACAGCTCCTAGAACCCTTCCACCTCCCCAGGCCTAGACTCCCTTCCACCTCTCCCCTCTTCTTCCTACCCGTCCCTCGATCCCCCCCACACCCTCAACCCTGCTCCCTGTACCTCCCCAGCCCCAGCCACTCACCTGTCCTGTAGGCCCTCCAGGCTGTGCTGCAGCTCCTGCCTCTGGGCCCCCAGACTGTGGGTCTTCTCCTCCTGTAGTCTCAGGCTTCTGATGGCCGTGTCCCTGGCCCTCTACACCTCCTCAAGCCCAGCCTCCCTCAGCCTCAGTCCCTCTGAGACAGCATGGTAGCGGTCCCTCCACTCCCACAGCTCCCTGTCCTGCTGGGCACTCTCCTCCCACAGCTCCCTGTCCTGCTAGGCACTCTCCTCCCACAGCACCCTGTCCCACTGGGCACTCTCCTCCCACAGCTCCCTGTCCCACTGGGCACTCTCCTCCCACAGCTCCCTGTCCTGCTGGGCACTCTCCTCCCACAGCTCCCTGTCCCACTGGGCACTCTCCTCCCACAGCACCCTGTCCTGCTGGGCACTCTCCTCCCACAGCTCCCTGTCCTGCTGGGCACTCTCCTCCCACAGCTCCCTGTCCCACTGGGCACTCTCCTCCCACAGCTCCCTGTCCTGCTGGGCACTCTCCTCCCACAGCTCCCTGTCCCACTGGGCACTCTCCTTCCACAGCTCCCTGTCCTGCTGGGCACTCTCCTCCCACAGCTCCCTGTCCTGCTGGGCACTCTGCTCCCACAGCTCCCTGTCCTGCTGGGCACTCTCCTCCCACAGCCCCCGACCCACCACGTCTGCCTGGCTCTGCAGCCACACAGCTTGCACATCGCTCTCCCTCACCTGCACATAGACACACAGTCCCAGTCAGTTATATCACCAAATAGACATCTTCAGTCATTCATATCAGTCAGGAGACATCTAGTAACACAACTCACACACACTAAGAACATACACGTTAACGGTCAAGGACATAGTACAGACACTCATGTAAACACGTCCGACGCTCGTCATCACAGTGACTGCTGTGGCACAGAGCAGACTGTCCCTCCTGTCACAGCTAGTTCCCAGGATGTTAAAACAACACATCTATAACAGCCCTAGTGAGTTTCCACTAAAACCCACTTAAAGCGCAGGCCTATTCTTTATGAACTGACAAACTCACACAGTAACAGGATCAGCACATAAAAGTCCATGCGAATGAAACAAACGAGTGTTAGCAGGGTGTGAATAAACACTGTGGCGCGCACCTCTACAGACCCTTCTATCAATCAACCTGTCTGCACTTTGTTTTGAGAGTAATCTTGTCCAACCACCAGAGAAGCACTCAGCAGTTAGTGGAGCTTGGCTGTGCTTTGAAGGCCGTGGTTTATTGCGGTCCCAGAGCACAGTGAGGCCGCACTGCAAAAACACGCAGGCCCAGCGCTCGACACTCGTCCGGGGTTACTCACCTCACATAGGGATCTAGCGCAAACCTGCAGACCACCTAAAACGCCCGTCTGATCCTTTTCTATTTCTCTCTTGTTCCCTCTCTCCCTCTACAGATTATCACTCCTTCTGTCCCAGGTCTTCCCTCTGCGCTGTCCCAGGTCTTCCCTCTGCTCTGTCCCAGGTCTTCCCTCTGCTCTGTCCCAGGTCTTCCCTCTGCTCTGCCCCACTTTCACCCACTACCTCCCTGTGGCTCTATTGACTGGGACAGGTGCCTGTCTGA
Source organism: Oncorhynchus kisutch (assembly GCF_002021735.2). NCBI lineage: Eukaryota > Metazoa > Chordata > Actinopteri > Salmoniformes > Salmonidae > Oncorhynchus > Oncorhynchus kisutch. Next base: position 65,270,696 of record NC_034176.2, read on the forward strand.
GCCCTCATTAGTGTGGGCTGCCAAGGCCATGCCCAGTAGACATGTGCATACACGCAGACACACACACACCACACCAATCCCCGGGAACGCTCCTGACCCACTCTTATGGCCTTTAAGGGCCGACCAAAAGCCTCATTACACGTCGGCTCCCACTGCTTAAGAGGCGAATGTGAAGTTGAAGGGTTGAAAGCAGGCGTTAGAAGATGCCCACTCTGTGTCAGTCAGTCAGGAACCTCACAACACAGCAGCGTGAGAGGAGAGGCCTTGTTAAGCAGCATTGTGTGTCATCCTGTTCGGCGGAAGCACAAAGGTGTCAGCCAGAGCCCAGAGCCACAGACCTTGTCCTTGAGCTGATGCTGCTCGTCTCTCAGCCTCTTCAGCTCCTCTTCTCTACCACAAAGCTGAGGAGAAACACACACAACATGTTAAGTACATAGAGTGGGAGGTTACACAGAAGGGCTGTTATAACAAGCACATTATTAAAGGCCCAATGCAGCCAATTTATATCAATATCAAATCAGCTCTGAGTAACAATTAAGTACCTTACTGTAATAGTTTTACATTAAAATGATCAAAAAGAAACAAAAACCCAAAAACAGCTTTTTACCCAAAAACTATTTCTCAAGCAAGAATTTTGCTAGGACTGTCTGGGAGTGGTCTGAGTGGGGAGGGGGGAACTGAAAACTAGCTGTTATTGGCAGAGAGGTTTGGAACTCCTTGTTATTGACCTATTAACTAATTTACCACCTGGTGATGTCACCAAGAAAGCCAAAACTCCACCCATGCAAAACCTGCAGATTAGAAGGTATTGTGTAGATTGTATTTCCAACCAGAATTAGGAAATAACAATGATCACATTTACAGACTTTTTCACACATTTACAGTGCTAATTTCATCAGCTGTTTCACAATATGAAACAAAAAACTGAATTTTGACTGTACTGGAACTTTAATAGCGTTCACATACTCAATAGTGCTAAGTCTCCTGGCATTCAACAACAGGTCCAGTCCAGATGAATAACTAATGCTGTTATCTAGTCCTACTGAGTGGTTGTACCCCTTACCCCCCTCTCTCTCCTCAATAGACCTGGAGTGAAAAGCATCTGAAACCTTAATAAAACAAAGTGCCTCTCCTTTCTTTCTTTGACCTCTTCAGGAATACCTCTTTAAATATTTAAATATTAAGAGAGAACAGCAAAAACTTACGGGAGGAGTAGAAAGTGCTGAAATATTGAAGGGGTGCTGTGGCTGGGCAGTTTGGGAGCGGTAATGCAGGGAACGAGGGAAGGCAGGGGCGAGGCATTGCGGGGGCGAGGAAGGCCGGGAACAAGGGAGGGCAGGGGCTAGAGGGGCCCGTGGGCGAGAACGAGGGATGGCGGGGGCGAGCGAGGGCGTGGTGAGGGATGGCAGGGGCGAGGGTGTGTGTAGGAGAAGAGTGGGAAGCGACAGCGATAGACCTGACTACCGGGACGGGAGAGGCTGACGCAGGTACCTCAGACCCCTGGGGCCCCCGGGCTTTATTAACAGTGGTCCCTGGCAGGGAGGTGACATTCAGCTGCACTGGAACTCTGGCAGTTAGGGAAATGAAGCCGTACTGAGTGGAGGCCTTAGAGAGCTTTACGGTAAACAGCAGATATTGAGCAAGGAAAGACTTGCCTGATGGAAATGAAATCTTCAGAAACGTCTTAAGTGATAGTTCAATCTGAGTGTGAACATCTTGAGAGTCGGAGGGCAGAGAATGGCACATGAACCCAGTCTGGGTGGGATTGCTCTTATAGAGGTGACCTCTCTTCTTTCAGATCCAAGGAGGATGACATCACTCTTGACCTCTTCTCTCGCAACACAAATACCCTGTATCTGAATGCAACATTCCTGCCCCAAGGACACAAATAGGTAATGTTTTCTCCCTGCACTTGGGATGAAAAGAGCTTTAACTCACGCCTTGAAGGTAGCAGAGTTGAGCCTCATCTTAAAGCAGACGTCTTTTTCCCCCTCAATAGCGCAGGGTCGGCAGTGTCAAGGCACATAGCCCCACAGCAGTTGCAGTCTTTTGTGGAGCCTCTCTTTGAGCTCAGTGAAAGGAAGGGATGTGCAGTCCAGTCAGGCAGTATAAAGAATCACAACTTATTGAGCAGTTGAAGGTACTTGAAGGTACACACATGTTTATATGAGTGGGGTTACTGTTCTTCATTGAGCAAAGGAAGGTTGTTATAGACAGCGTGTGTGTTTTTCAAGATTTATGTTTTAATACAGTGAAATGCCTTTCTTGTAAGCTCTTTGTGTGTGTGTGTGTGTTACTGATGCTGTCAATAGACAAAGCACTCAATTACCTTTTTTCGCATCTCCTGTCTCCCATTCTTCAGTCTGTCCACCTCCCTCTGCAGCTCACCAAACAGCTCTTCCTTCTGCTGCTGTGCCTGCCTCTGCTCAAAACACACAAATGCCCACACACACACCCGGAGGGCAGAGGTGAGGCACAGATGGGAGAGGGAAGTGTCTGTTTTTAAAGGTGTCAGCGGATATCTTTGCATTATGCATATCACACCTCTGAAATGATCCATTAGCAGGTTAGAGCGTGAGAGCTGCTAAATCAGCTGACAGGACACTACGCCAGCACAGACAATATCCTCTACTTTCACTGCCAAATGAGAGGGAGTGTTTGTCCCTACGGAGCAGAGAGAGGGTCGCTGAGCCAGAGAGGAGCACTTTCTCCGGGCCTCTGTCCCTGTAGGACCAGGCCCCCTCTGCTGTCCCCAGAGAAAGAATGAGACGCGAGAGAAACACAGACAGACAGAGAGAGAGAGAGAGAGAGAGAGAGAGAGAGAGAGAGAGAGAGAGAGAGAGAGAGAGAGGGACATGGGAGAGAAAGAGAACATTCAGCCTCTCCTCAACACCCCCTTGCACATCCAGACACTGATTTATAATTTTAATATCTCTAATTTCCACAGCAGCGGCCGCTTTCCAAATGTCATTTTCCAATTTATGTCAAAGCGTGTGACCATTTTTCTTAATACGGCTTATGACAAGCCTGGTCGCCAGGCGGATATGCAATTCAGATTGAGTGTTTTACAGGGGCGGGAGCCAACAGGCTGGGGTGTTTGTGTGTTTATCTTTATCAGTGCCCGTTCAACATTTTTGAGGGGGGAGACCGAGAACGCCATACACAAGGGAAAATTTGGTTTTACGGGGAGGAAATGGCTGCAGGGAACAAAATAATAATTCTGTCATAAATCGAATAATTACAGTTACCATAATAAGAATTATGATGGCGGTAATGATAATGTATTAAAATAGGTATTAACACTAAGAGCCTGAAATGGAACGTGGGATGGCTTCACGTCATTATACTAATATTTATGTTAATTAAAACAGGGCCTCCCCTTTTATGTACCACTATATCTCAGTACTAATCGTTTGAGTGGAACACAATGGGGATCGCTGCGGAGGGGCAGGATGCAGTTCGGGGCTCACCCTGAGGATGGCGCTGTGAAGCTCCTCTCTGGCAAGGCCCGGCTGGCCCTGCAGGGCGGATGTCTCCCTCTCCCACTCCATTTCTCGTTCGATGTAGCTCAGCCAATGACCTCTGGAGCTTCTGCACCTCAGCACTTCTGTCCTGCAGCTAGAGGACATAGAAAGAAGAATAATGTCAATCACACACACACACTGTACAGACAACTTTTGCTCATGGGAGGTAAGGTATGGTCACACATCCTGGTCGAAACCACAACCAACAGCATCCTGCTAAACTAAAGGCTTGACAACAAGCAGCTCATCAGACTAGAGAACATCATCAGACTAGAGAACATCATCAGACTAGAGAACATCATCAGACTAGAGAACATCATCAGACTAGAGAACATCATCAGACTAGAGAACATGTTGGGTAGTTCCTCACAAGACTCTTCATTTGGCTATAAAACTCCATACGATCCATATGATTGAGAGGTCTGGATGTTGGCGCTGAGGTCCAGCTCTCTCTGTGGGTGTTGGCTGGCTCTGTGATGTAGCTGTGACTCTCCATTCAGCTGGCTGCTGAGAGGCCTGAGAGAGACCCGGGCAGGCTGGCCTACGGCAGGCCCTAATAGCCCATAATGATCACTGGGAGCTTATTCAACGAGGAATTCATTCCTGGCTAGGGCCTGTGTGTGTGGCTGGCCTGTTTATGGTTGTACATTACGGTGCGGTCTGGTATGACATAGCGAGCCTCGCCCCACTGCTCCTCCCTCTGCCAACCACCTATCGTCTCGCCAGCGCAAGTTCCCCACCCTCAAAAAATGGGTAGAAATAACAGGAACAAGTTGTCGGAAATGAAATTTCAATTCATCCAGTCCCTTTATACACTGGTGCGGGTAGCCTGCCGTCGAGAGGGAGGGATCAATAGTGTTTAGACAGCAGAGCAGATTTCCTAAGCGCCGGATCAATAGGAAAGAGAGAGGGGAAAAAACCCCGGCTTTTCTTTGGGTGTTGTAGTAAATACGAACAAATCAGTGGCCTTAGGCTAAATGGATTGACCAGCTGTTTCCAACTTCTGTGCTGTAAATAAAGATCTATTCTGAAGTCTCTGACGGAGGCCCAAAGGGGAGAGTGCCACCAACAGCACTAGGCTGCCTCAGACACACACCTGACAGTACAAGGGGAACAGGGGACATAGGGGTAGTGGGGGAGCTATAGAGAGGCTTCAAAGCCAGGGGGCCTGGAGCAACTAGGACTAATAAAATGCTGCTAGAAGAGCTACCCTCCGTAGGACAGGTGAAACAAAAGGGTTCCCAGAGCTAATCAGACGGGCCAGTGAAATCATGGAGGGCGATATATTTTGATGATGTGTATTTTAGTACGTCTGTGACCTTATCTACTGAAAACTCTGAAAATGCCACAACAAAGAGATGGATGTTTTTCTTCTTTTCGTAAGAGATGAATCCGATAAACAAACTTGATTCACGATAGGTCACAAAAGATGACTTTTTGGCTAACTTAAAAATAGTCATCAGGTGAACCGGAGTCAGTCGTTTGACATCGTGGAGTGTGGCAGGTCAGATATGTCAGCCAGAGTACTGGGCTAATCAGAGTCGAGCATCCTGACAGGATGACTGATCACATGGTGTGTTCCCCTCACCTCTAGACTTATTAAAGAAAAACACCACCGGGCACATTACCCTAGACCCACACCACTCATTGGTCAACCACCCTGGAAAATGTGAAATTCATCAGCAAGACCTCAGCCCAAACAAAACACACATTGGACGACAAAACAAGAAAATAACCCCTGGTCACTCCTGATTGCCTACAAACACAGTGAAACGACACATTAAAAGAGAACGAGAGTGTGTAAGGAGGGCTGTTGACTCTAGCTGCAGGACGAGGGGGGGGGGGGGGGGGCTGAGGAATGATTGGCTTGGCTGTGCTTGGACACTAAGACAGGGGTTGACTAAACCCCCCTCATGGTCTTCTCCCTGGCAGGGGTGCTGCTGATGGAAGAGGGTTACAGCAACAGAGGCACCGGTGCTGCTGGTCTGGTCCAACGGTCCATCTGATACTGGAACACACACTCACTAAGTGATTTATAATTGCTCTCATTCTGCCACTCTGTCAGGGAGAATGCCGGTGACATGAAAGGACTCCGCTCTGCATATCAGCTGACAGACAACCTGGAGTTTGGTGACGCTGTGGAGGCTGCAACACTCCAGACTAACTGATCCCAGACAGACACAAACCTCCAATTACACACTCATATCCACACTGGACGGATCTTTATCTCGAAACAAATAAAACAGTCATCATTTAGAAGCCATTTAACACAATAATCTATATGTTAAATGTGTACATTATATTTGTTGTTCAATATGTCTGGTGGGCTGTGTGTGTGTTTGTGTGTGAGTTCCTAAGCTCTCTCCTCTCTCTGCGGTAAAGGTCACTGTAGATTGGCCATTTAAAGCTTCTGGTGGCTGAGCCGAGGAACCTGCCCACGTTAGATCTCAACTCATTCCCAGGCACATTACCTTAATGATGCTATTCCTCACACCTCCATCTCGGCAGGTGGGGAGATACAGAAATGAGAAAGGCAGTAAAGACATTCTAATGTCCTTCCCAGCCATTCAATTGCGTCTCTCTCTGCCTGCATCCACACAAAGGAGCAGTGAAGCAATACTCCTTGTTTTTCCCTCAACAACCAACCAAGCTATATATGTAGATACAAAAGCTGTATGCAGAAACTGCCATTAAACATTTATATTGCAGGTTTCCCGGTATCCTTGCTCTATTTTTGTTCGGTAATAGGATTGTTTTTTAAAATATTAAAACTGTTGGTCTTGACAAATGATAAAGCCGGCCTATGAAAGCAGCTTATTCTGCTCCTTCCTGGCGCCTGATCAAAACCCATTTACTCCACCGGGGGGATTGAACGAGACGTCTGATCGTTAACCCCGTCTCACCCTCTGCCGAGGCCTCACCCATGGGGGAGATGTTTACTGCCTGTTGTGTCTGCTGTTCACCCCCAAGATGTCAGCCCAGTGCACCCTGTACACTGCACAGTCCCAGCTCCTTCTCATACGCCCCCGTTTAGTCTATGCTGTCTTTGATGCCACATGTCAAAAAGCGCGCCCCATCTTCTTCTCCCTCCGCCCCTCACCCATCCTCTCAGCATTTAAGTGTTCATTATTTCCACAAGTGCTTTTCAATTTCCACTAGATGAAGCTCATTAAGTAGTGTATTTGTTAGCAGACATCTGCCGTGTTCTGAGACGTACTAGGTGTTTGTCTGCTGGGACAGGCTACATAAGTAAGAAGGGGTTACTGTGCTAAGCTAGGTAGGTAAAAGTCACAATGCTTTGAATTGGACTGAATATCTCCTCATTCTCTAGAGAAAAGCTCTTGAATGCTTTTTAAATATGTAATGGCAATTTAATTTAATCTAGGCATTTTCTCCATATTGTCTATGAAAGCTCACCTCAGGGTTGAGCTGAGGAGGTTCTCAGAGAGTGGTCATTAACGTAGTCACGTCCCTAAAGACCATCTGATCCACACTGTGGCCTGTCTGTGTGAGCCGTTTCCCCTCTCTGTCTTTGAGGTATTTGGGGTATCCGGGGCGGAGGGGGAGACAGAGGCTGTTGAGAGTGTTTATGTTGCTGACCTGGACACAGGCTTCTAACACAGGACACTCCAGTATGCAGATGCCCCGGGCTATTCTCTAAGTGGTCTTTACTTTGAAAACACAGGTACCCTCCAGGGGGATGGGGTGGGGCTGCTGATGCAGGATGGGATGGGGGGCAAGAGCCCTGCTCAGAGCCCCATGCAACGCTCGGAATAATATATCCATACATCATCAGTCCGTGTCAGACTTTGATTCACGGCAGAGGACTTGCCGAAACCACTGTGGTATTAGCTTTAATAATGCAAGATGGGGTTAGGCGCTTACTCTTTTCTGACAAATATGGGCAAATCAATTAATTCCACTGACATTCCCCCAAAGCACACATATAAATCCAACATGGACGCTTGCTTTCGTGTCTTTGTTTTATCAAGCAAAGCAAGCAAGAATAATTTCACATTTTTATGTTCTAATTCTAAAATACCCCGACAGGATAGGGCATTTGTTATCGTTACAAACACAGACTCATTTGAGTTACAAGATTTTGAAAGTAGATATTGACTTTAAAATCTCAAATGAGGTCTGGAACGCTTTGATGAGAAAATATGTTTTATATGCTAGTGCATTATGAGAATCATTCAAAGCAGCAGGACGTGATAATATGACACATATCGACCAAGTCCAGAATGCACTCAATGCACCTAACATAACAAGCACACTAATATCCCCACCCCACTTTAATTATGCACATAGAACATATCCAACATCTTGTCAATAACCTCAGTAAACAAATGCTACCACAGCCAATTAAAGAAATGCATCATTCTTATTCACTTCAGTAGCTGGCTTTCACAGCTTTCTGGCTTTCACAGCTTGCTGTCAATTTCAAGCTATACAGTGAGAATGAGACCAGCTCTCTCTCTCAGGCCAATAATGAACACAGCACCGTGACAAAGGACATTACGTTTGCTGGTCTTATCAATACTTCTAAAAGCACAACATCAATAGTTGTGAGGGTCACAGGATGTTTAGGACGTTTCGGCTAGCGAGACTGTCTTGTAGAACTGATTAAGCAGAGAGATGCTCACCAGAGAGGCGACATGGAGGAGAGGGTGACCCAATTAAAACAATGGAAATTCAGACTCCGCTGCCAGTCACACAGGCAATGAGCTAAAGCCCGTGAGACAAAAGGGAACAAGCTTTATCAGTCCCAAAAAGGCCTTGTCCCTGCATTAATATTCTATCCTAATGAAACCTTTCTACATTTCTTCATCTCTCTACACTTGTCTGTCAGTCATTTGGCTCATAAATATTGTCTTATTATTATCATCATCGTAATTTCTTCCGTGATGCGCTGGAAAATTCTGTGGCAATTATCGAAGTGACAGGTGAAATAGGAACACGCTGAAAAATAAATGAAGCGTTGCCATGACGACACGGCCGGCGAGAGGGAATCAGATGTGCGTGTGGGCGTGCGCGTTGGTCACGTGACCCAGCCAGCCTCGGCTGCACAGCGCTACATTGAAGCCCCGCAGACCAAAGGACACTTAACCTCAATAGCTGGCAGCAATCGGAGGCCCATTTATTAGCTATTTCTGTCCAAAGGTCAGTGTGGCTGTATGTCTGGGGCTGGGGCTCCAAGCAGGCAGGACGCTCTTCTCTCCCCAAAGACAGGCTCTGTGGGCTGGGCTGGCTAGAGTCAGGCATCGGGGCAGGCCGGTGTGCTGTGGCGTATTTACAGCCTTAAGGGATAATCTGCATTTAAAGCAGATTGACAGTGTTATAACATAGCTGGGCTGGGAATGCAGTAAATCAGACAATGTGGGCAGGTGGAATGTATACGCTCATGAACAGACAAACACATATGTCTGCGGTACAGGACAGCCTGCTACAGTGATATGCAGTGAGTCAACAGGGTTGAGGAGGGCGAGATGTTGAATATGACAGAGACAGATTGAAGTGGCTTGTGAAAGAGCAAGGATGAGAGCCAGGTGCCTAAGGGTGCTGTTAGGAGTTGAATTATGGATCAGGGTCAAGCCATATAATAAATGTATATGTTCCATTAACATGACAACCCCGTGGATGTCAATACCTTATGCACAGACCAGGCTTAATATTTGAGGACGTGTAAAATGGAATTGGAAACTACATTTCTTGGATCAGATGTTAGTGAATACAGTGAAAGGCCACATAAACAATCTTCCATATAGACAAAGACTTTGTGGAGGAGTGTTTTTCTTCCAACCACAATTACCACTGATTAGCATTGACTTAAAAACGCAAAACAACAACATAACAAAACAATTCTGTCGATTCTGACGCCGGAGCGAATGGAGAAGCTTAAAATATACATATATATAAAAGAAACAAAATTCAAACGAACGGGAGAAATGCTTTCATCCCACTGAAGCAATTATGGATCTAATCAGAGCTTTCTGCATGAAGGTACCGCTCTCCTATCTCGCTCCCATTTGCATCATAACACAGCGTGCAATATTAATTTCCGAGTTTACTGCTTATTGGAAGTGCAAAGTATGAAAAGCCATTAAGGGCCGCAAATGGGAAAGCTATTTGCTGTTACACGGATTCGGCTCTATTAAAAAGAAAAATCTTGTTAACTATTTGGAATTAGAGTCATTTGGCAAAAGGCATTCTGCCGCACTCCACTAAAATACGTAATTATGCTTCTCTTCTTTCTCTCCCCTATTCCTCTTTCATTTGCACAAGCGACGGAGGCAAGAACGGTGGATGGAGTTTGAGGGCATCAGGGGTGAGTAAGTGGAAGCAAAGGTAATTAAAGTTGGTGGCTATCTGTTTGGTTAATGCATGGAGCAGGCCAACAGAGACAGAGGCACTCACACACACACAGCCTGGGGGGTTGAAGGAGAGAGATGAGGAGAATCAGCCTTCTGTCTCTCTCTGTCTCTGGCAGGTCCCCAGGCTCTCATCTGGAACACATCTTACCCACTCCAACCCTGCTGTAGCCCAGCATACTAGCACAATCCAACCCTGATGTAGCCCAGCACACTAGCACCATCCAGCCCTGCTGTAGCCCAGCATACTAGCACCATCCAGCCCTGCTGTAGCCCAGCATACTAGCACAATCCAACCCTGCTGTAGCCCAGCATACTAGCACCATCCAGCCCTGCTGTAGCCCAGCATACTGAGCATACTGGCACAATCCAGCCCTGCTGTAGCCCAGCATACTAGCACCATCCAGCCCTGCTGTAGCCCAGCATACTAGCACAATCCAGCCCTGTAACCCAGTCCACAGTAAAACACTCCAGACTAGCGATCCCAACACAAGAACTAAACAAGTGTGCTTGTTCTGGCCCAAATCAAGGAGTGTATGTTTATTTTCCAAAGACACAACACAAATCCCAACCTGTCCTTTCCCTGGCCAATGCTTATTGATTATAGGTCTCTAAGGATACAGATTAACAGCTGGAACCACCCTAGTGTCATACTCCCTAACCTCTAGACCTCTGTTCATGGACCACCCTATCCTAACCCAGCCCTGCTACTCTTGGCTCGCTCCAATAGAAATAAAAAAAACTGTATGGATTTATGGGTCCGCCAGGCTGGCCTGTGAGGTGTTTTATAGTGGGACCTGCAGGGCCTATTTAGGAGGCGTAGCACAGCAAAGCACGGCGTGCTCCGTCCTGACCACAGGTATTGATCTGCAGCGATGGCCTGGTTGCGGCCGCATGGCTAACTTAGAGCCCTGATCTCAGCCTCAGCCTGCCTGGCCGCGAGATGAAAACCAGGCCTCTGTGTGTAATGATGTGTGTATGAACAAAGTGAGTAGGCCACTGAGACAAAAAGGAGACGAAATTAAATCATTATTTTTCCTCTTTCAGGATAGCCACTGCAGCCAACCATGCTTGGCCACTTGATGGGAGATCTTTTTTTTCAGAGGAGATGAATGGTAGGATCTGGAGGAGGTAAATGAGAGCATCCTGATGCAGAGAGATGTGTGGATGTCCCTAATGGGGCCCTGCTCTGACGAGCTGTGTGCTGCCTCTGTCAGTCTGGGAAGCTGGCAGACGGACGGACGTGGTTAGGGCGGAGGCTCAGCGCCTGCCCGCCTGCTCCCTACCAGGGCTCTCCGAGCGTCACGTCGGGCACGCTCCGCGCTAATTGTCGGAGGTCGACAGAGCATAACAAGTAGAGGAGGCATCGGCTTTCATTTGAGAGGAGAAGAAAGGGTGGAGAAAATGCATCTAATCATGTGAAGTGTTTTGCTGTCTGAGAGAGCTAGGGGCTCTCTCTCCCCTGGTGGACCATGCCCAGCATCACCAACCACCCACCCCCCAGCCCCTGGCCTGGCTAACAGCTCTGACCACACAGAGGTATGGATTACCCAGAACTTTACTGCTACGTTACTGTATCTTACTGCTCACACAGGACCAGAGCTAAATAAACAAGAGAGCAGTCTAGTGGAACAGGAGCCCCCACAGAAAACACATGGACACACAGTCATGAGGGGAAAGATAGGAGAAATGCTGATAGGAGAAACAGACAGACACATAGACACACAGACAGCAAGGCATACAGACAGAAAGACAAATGGACGCACAGACAACCACACAGACAGACACCAAGGCTGCAAATGAAACCGAGGTGGTGTGTGGTGAGGGGAGGTGGGAAGGAGGGGTGAAGGGGTGTGCCTGAAAGTGCCCTTGTCAGGCTGGACCCCCCCACCCCTACCTCTCCACCACCAGAGCACTGCTCCCTGAGCCAGGGTCATTGACACAGACCTCTGACATCATTAAGACGTTTCCAGGAAAATGTATTGAAAGACAGATTAAAATAAATTAAGAAAAATGTGTAGCAGAATGCCTACGCGCACTTCATAAATCATTGGGCCAGGCCAGGAGCTGGCTCCCCATGATTAACTGTAGACTATTTATTTTATCCTGACGGTATAAATTAGTATTCAGACACATAGATTATATTAGGGATATCTGCGATGCGGAACTGCTGCGGGATGTGCAGAATATTTTAAGGATACAAAGAGGAGTGGAGAGGGGGAGAGGGAAACGGAGAGAGGGAAAAGAGGGGGCAAGGAGGGATAGGGTTTTGAAAAGCAAACACTATTTAAATGCACACATACCAGGGAGATAGCATTTTACCCATGAAGCATCTGTTTATTCAAGCATTGACACTGAGAAAGGAGAAACAACTGAGTGAATGAAAAACAACAACCTCTGAACAGACTAGCAGCAGTATTATTTGAGACTATAAACGACTGCATAAATAGCATTAATTGCTCAAAATCCCCATTGTCCACTACAGTCTGCATATGTTCCATGCATCGAAAAATGCACAGACACTAAATAGGCAATGATGTCCATGGAGTCGCTAAGGCACATAATGACATGGCATGATCCAACATCAGCCATTTCTCTCTCTTCTCAATGCAATTCAATTTAAAGGCATTAATGGCATGGGAAACATATGTTTACATTGCCAAAGCAAGTGAAATAGCCACTACACTCACAAAAGTTCCAGAAGAATAAAGACATTTCAAATGTCATATTACAGTGGGGCAAAAAAGTATTTAGTCAGCCACCAATTGTGCAAGTTCTCCCACTTAAAAAGATGACAGAGGCCTGTATTTTTCATCATAGGTACACTTCAACTATGACAGACAAAATGAGAAGAAAAAAATCCAGAAAATCACATTGTAGGATTTTGAATGAATTTATTTGCAAATTATGGTGGAAAATAAGTATTTGGTCACCTACAAACAAGCAAGATTTCTGGCTCTCACAGACCTTCTTTAAGAGGCTCCTCTGTCCTCCACTCGTTACCTGTATTAATGGCACCTGATTCAAGTATAAAGACACTTGTCCACAACCTCAAACAGTCACACTCCACACTCCACTATGGCCAAGACCAAAGAGCTGTCAAAGGACACCAGAAACAAAATTGTAGACCTGCACCAGGCTGGGAAGACTGAATCTGCAATAAGTAAGCAGCTTGGTTTGAAGAAATCAACTGTGGGAGCAATTATTAGGAAATGGAAGACATACAAGACCACTGATGATCTCCCTCGATCTGGGGCTCCACGCAAGATCTTTTTATTTTATTTTATTTCACCTTTAAGTTCTCATTTGCAACTGCGACCTGGCCAAGATAAAGCATAGCAGTGTGAGCATACAACAAAGAGTTACACATGGAGTAAACAATTAACAAGTCAATAACACAGTAGAAAACAAAGGGGGGGTCTATATACAATGTGTGCAAAAGGCATGAGGAGGTAGGCAAATAAATACAATTTTGCAGATTAACACTGGAGTGATAAATGATCAGATGGTCATGTACAGGTAGAGATATTGGTGTGCAGAAGAGCAGAAAAGTAAATAAATAAAAACAGTATGGGGATGAGGTAGGTGAAAAGGGTGGGCTATTTACCAATAGACTATGTACAGCTGCAGCGATCGGTTAGCTGCTCAGATAGCTGATGTTTGAAGTTGGTGAGGGAGATAAAAGTCTCCAACTTCAGCGATTTTTGCAATTCGTTCCAGTCACAGGCAGCAGAGTACTGGAACGAAAGGCGGCCAAATGAGGTGTTGGCTTTAGGGATGATCAGTGAGATACACCTGCTGGAGCGCGTGCTACGGATGGGTGTTGCCATCGTGACCAGTGAGCTGAGATAAGGCGGAGCTTTACCTAGCATAGACTTGTAGATGACCTGGAGCCAGTGGGTCTGGCGACGAATATGTAGCGAGGGCCAGCCGACTAGAGCATACAAGTCGCAGTGGTGGGTGGTATAAGGTGCTTTAGTGACAAAACGCCCCGTGGGGTCAAAATGATCACAAGAACGGTGAGCAAAAATCCCAGAACCACACGGGGGACCTAGTGAATGACCTGCAGAGAGCTGGGACCAAAGTAACAAAGCCTACCATCAGTAACACACTACGCCGCCAGGGACTCAAATCCTGCAGTGCCAGACGTGTCCCCCTGCTTAAGCCAGTACATGTCCAGGCCCGTCTGAAGTTTGCTAGAGAGCATTTGGATGATCCAGAAGAAGATTGGGAGAATGTCATATTGTCAGATGAAACCAAAATAGTACTTTCTGGTAAAAACTCAACCCGTCGTGTTTGGAGGACAAAGAATGCTGAGTTGCATCCAAAGAACACCATACCTACTGTGAAGCATGGGGGTGGAAACATCATGCTTTGGGGCTGTTTTTCTGCAAAGGGACCAGGACGACTGATCCGTGTAAAGGAAAGAATGAATGGGGCCATGTATCGTGAGATTTTGAGTGAAAACCTCCTTCCATCAGCAAGGGCATTGAAGATGAAACATGGCTGGGTCTTTCAGCATGACAATGATCCCAAACACACCGCCCGGGCAACGAAGGAGTGGCTTCGTAAGAAGCATTTCAAGGTCCTGGAGTGGCCTAGCCAGTCTCCAGATCTCAACCCCATAGAAAATCTTTGGAGGGAGTTGAAAGTCCATGTTGCCCAGCAACAGCCCCAAAACATCACTGCTCTAGAGGAGATCTGCATGGAGGAATGGGACAAAATACCAGCAACAGTGTGTGAAAACCTCGTGACTTACAGAAAACGTTTGACCTCTGTCATTGCCAAAAAGGGTATATAACAAAGTATTGAGATAAACTTTTGTTATTGACCAAATACTTATTTTCCACCATCATTTGCAAATAAATAAATTAAAAATCCTACAATGTGATATTTTTTTCTCATTTTGTCTGTCATAGTTGAAGTGTACCTATGATGAAAATTACAGGCCTCTCTCATATTTTTAAGTGGGAGAACTTGCACAATTGGTGGCTGACTAAATACTTTTTTGCCCCACTGTATGTGCAATAAGTACAAAAGTGAAAATAAATGTGGGTTGTATTTACAATGGTGTTTGTTCTGCACTGGTTAGTCTTTTCTAGTGGCAACAGGTCACATATCTTGCTGCTGTGATGGCACACTATGGTATTTCACCCAATAGATATGTGAGTCTCTCTCTCTCTCTCACGCTGGTCCTGCCCACCCATCACACCCCAGGGGGGAGTGTCACTTCAACCCAGACTCCCCTGACAGTCAGTCAGTCCTCTTACCAGCCTCTCCCAATGTCTCTATGCCTCTCTGTCTGTGGCACAGCGCTGGCTACACACTGCCTCCCCGTGGGCACACTGCCCAGGCTGGCACAGGGCCAGACACAACAGCTCTCCCACACTGGCCTGGCAAAACAACGCTCCCTATCTTCATCTCTCCACACTCCTCCCTCCATCAGAGAGCCCCCGGCCCCAGTCCTCTCCTCATTCTCCCTTCTTTACTCTCCACTACAGCTGAGAACAACACTTTGGAAGCATGCCCTCTAACCAAGCAATGAAACATAACAGTGCCAGGAACAAATAATACACTCATGTACCAAATAAAACCACCAGCCTTCAAACACGTTGCCAATATCTTATCATATGGTTAGAGTTCTTGCACTCAGTGAACCCCTACATTATCAAACTATCAATGAATTCTAGCAGATAGGAAATATAAAAGACAACAACATCGCGATTACATCTAATAGCTTCTGTACTTCCAGGAGAAAAAGCTTGTGTGTGAACTCCAGCCTGGTCCGGAAGGTCACTCTGATGTACACGCTGACTGTAGTGGTTTGTGTCATGGGTCCACGTCTGTCTCAACTGTCACACACACAGTGTCTCTGCTAAACCACAGAAACCCACGACGACCACGAGACAAACACTCAGGCACACCACTAAAACACAACTTCAAACACCAATACAAAGCCAGTATGAGAAAATAATCCTATAGAAACCAAGCCATAGAGTTGTAGCAAATATCAGAATACATTGTCGTACATAGTCTACTCAGAGAGAAAAAATTGTTCTGAGACCAGCATAGAAAAGGAGAGAGAACGGAGCAAATTAACAATGGAAAATCTTCCCACTTCACAAAGACCAACGGGAGAATGGGGAAGAGATGAGGAGTATAACGCACATATGAAATCTAAATACTACTAGAATGGGAGAGACATAGAGCTCAGCCACCAACAACAGTGTCCCATTGAAAAACACTTCATGCTTTTGACAGTGTACAATAAGAGGCTTTTGCGCGCGCACACACAGACACACTGAAAGAGCGGGACACGCCTGAGACGTTGTCCTCATGAAAGAGCAGAGCGGAGGCTGCCTCCATCTTTTTTCTTCCGGGGTGCATTAAGTCAGTCTTTTGAGGCCAGAAATGTTAAAACAAACCCACATAGCTGAGCTAATCAATGAACAGCATCAGACACACTAGACCAAAAGCTTCTACACTAGCATTTACTTCTGAAAAAACATTGTTTGATTTGATTTTCTTTGTTCTATTCAGTGGTGGTCTCACAGAGGGAGGTTTGCGCCACAAGGCTCAGAGCACAGAATACATTTAAAGCCTACTGTTTCATGGGATTAGATCTACTTCCCCTCAGAGTATAATGTCCATTTCAGGCTTCCATCAACCATGTGTGTTTGTGTTAGTGTTTTTATTTTAAACCTCTTTGCATGGCTCCATCAGATCTCACTCAGGGGGACAGGACTGAAGATGGGAGGGGGATTGTGTGTGTGTGTCAGTGTGTGTGTGTGTGTGTGCAGGTTAAAGACACAGGGGGCTCTATAGGGGGTGTAGGAACACAGGTGGACCAGGATGGGCAATCAGAATGGCAGGGTCCGAGCCCCACAGCTATCCTAAATATACTAAACTCTGCCTCACTGCCAGACAAGGTGGCATTAGACTGGTATTTAACCAAGCCAACACCGAACATCACCATCTGTAAACAAAAAAAACACCATGCTGGAATCGGGGCATTTCATTTATACACATCATAAAAAACATCCAAACCCTCTCTATCAACTGGATAATATTGTGCCTCCGGTGTGTAAAAAAGCCTCAGAGGTGAGTGCATACGCAGCAGTCATGTTCATTAAGATACACTGCTGCCCTCTTTTTCCCAAGCACCGGAAACACCAGTAAATCACCACCGCAGAAAATAAATGTACACTTATTACATTCTACACGCTGCATATATTCACCTCCTTAACATATTGCATATGCACAGTGCCACCGCACAATGCTGCACCCGAAAACACGCCGTGAAAAATGACAGCGGCGAGGGGGGAACTGCAGACCTGGGATATATGGTGCGGCAGAGCAGAGGAGAAATAATCCTACCTTAGAGCGGCGTGGGGAAGAAAGAAGGGAGAGGGGGCGGGGGAAGATGAGCCCCTGCACCACGCCGGAGGAATGGAGCCCCCCTATTCCTATCTCGGCTGCCTCAGTCTCCCCTGCAACGCTCCACCACAATTACTGAGAAGAGCGGATGAACACACATATACGTGGACATACTATCTTTAATAATAGATCTCTATATACTCTGTCTGTATATGAGTAAAATGTACATGAATGTTTGGAGGACACAAGGACATTCCTAGTGAATGGCTCATTGAGAAAATAGGAATCGCTGAAAGCTATTGTTCAACCTGAACTTGTGGAACACACATACTCTACCACAGACAAAGCAAATTACACAGCACAACAACACATGACTGACAGTGAACTGACAACCGCCTTCCTCCATTGATTGCCAACAGAGCACAACCTGCCTGCAGTCCATGCCGTGGCCATTAGGTGTCTCTCTTCCACTGTGCATGGCCGAAGCACTGCCTCTCTCCCAGCAGAGCCCCTCCCCTCCTCAAATTCCATCTCCATGTAATATATACACCATCGTTTGAAAATGGCAGCTTTTTGAAAATTCACCTTGATTATCAGACATTAAAAGTGACTTCTCCAGCGCTGAGTGTCTGGCTGGGGGGATGGCTGCAGACGGCAGAACAATGCGGCTGGCTTGGTATTAACGCCTAGCTGGGGTGTGCAGGGAGGGAACGAGAGGCAGCCCTTTGTTCTCTCCCACATCCAATTATTTTTAACATGTGCCTCTTTTTACAACAAGAGAGAATTTAATTTTAATGCACTGGAAAAAATACATCAGTATTCTTAAGCAGAGATGGCGATGTATACATGTACAGAGCCCTGCACAGGAAATGGACAAATGACAGAGATGACTAAAATCCTCTCAGCCCAAACATAGCCGACACCAACACAAAAACCTAACAGAATGTAAACCCACACACCACCATACTATACACAGACCTGCACTATGTAGCAGTGCCTCCAGCCCCACCCTTCATTAGAAACCACACTGAGACAGACAACATTCACTACATAACTACATGGTAAATGGTTCATCAACATTCCATGGCCGTGCAATAAAATGTATATACACAATGGTAGGAAAACATACAATAAAAATAGCAAGGATTCCAGATCAAATGGCTTGAAAAATACAAGCCCAAGCTCCATTGGTAGGTAGGTGACCAAATATTTTTCTAATTGGATGAGCACTTTATCTTGCTGTCAGAGCGGCAGTAAAAAGCAGCGCTGTTGCCAGAAGCAGAGGAGCTCCAACATGGTTGGCCTTTTATTAGTTCTGCCTGGGCTGGAGTCTGATATATGCTTCTAACCCTTTCATTACCCTTTCATACCCCAGCCCCACTCCCCAATACATGGTTATTCCAGTATATACCCCACACACCCCAATACACCGGTGTTACACCCAACCACACCAACACCCCACCACACTGATGGTATATAACCCCCTCAGACGCTCAACTACCCCAACACACCCATTATGCATTTTATACACCCTGCAAAGAACCAACATACACCAGCATTAAACATAGTGGTCTTATACTGTATCAAGCTATATACCCAACACAGCAATCATAGAGCACCTTAAACACACACCAGGAATGCACATTTGTCCAACACACTGGCAACACACACCAACAAGACCCATCAATCCCATGCATCCATGCAGAATACTGTAGTAGAAATACATTCCAGTAAGCATAACAGCCTCTCAGGTTCACTCAGCAACAGCAACCAGCCATACAGTATGTGCCCTACCAAGACACTGTCAATAACCGCCATACAATATCTCTAACATAAAGAGCCCACAACATGCTGGTAAATGACTGTAGAAGAGCCACATCCTGTAGTCAAACACAGTAGCTAAACACTAGCCTGTACAATAGCTCATCACGACAGACCTGCCTCACAAACATGTAACACAAAGAGCAGAATGAGGGGAGATTGCAGAAGGCTCAGCAGTGCATTCACAGCTCTGCAGTGGACATCTTGGTAACTCTATGGTAATTTCCCCACTGCAGTATGAAATGACTGTTTTCTCTCCTTATCTGTAGCAGCACTGCTGCACCTATAGGGACGGGAGATTTCAAACCTAGAAAAACCCTGGCTCATTTCTATAAAATAGGAAAGTATAAAATACGCACACCGCATTACACCCGTACCCACATGCACATGAGCTCGTACACACGCACTAAATTAAATTCCAGTCCTAGGGAAGACAACTAACTGCTTGTGTGTGAGTCGCTCTGCGGCACAGCAAAACCAATTCTCTGGAGATGGCAAAATGAAAGGGCAGAATCCAGGATGTTTATGGTTCTCACTCTGTTCTCCTCTCAATCAAATGTTTTATTAGCAATCATTCGCTGTCCGCCTGGCCCTAACAGTCATCTAACCTGGGAGGGGCCTGCGTGATGCCAGCAGGCAGGTTCAGCAACCAGCCCAGTTACAGAGGAGACCATTTGGGTTCGCACAACTCTGGAGCAGGACAGAGCTGCTGGGGCAGGATGGAGCTGCTGGGGCAGGATGGAGCTTCTGGGGAAGGATGGAGCTGCTGGAGCAGGATGGAGCTGCTGGGGAAGGATGGAGCTGCTGGAGCAGGATGGAGCTGCTGGGGCAGGATGTAGCTGCTGGAGCAGGATGGGACTGCTGGGGCAGGATAGAGCTGCTGGGGCAGGATGGGGCTGGTGGAGCAGGATGGGGCTGCTGGGGCAGGATGGAGCTGGTGGAGCAGGATGGGGCTGGTAGAGCAGGATGGGGCTGGAGTGTTAATTAACCCCCAGGGCAGCCGGGCTGGGGAAGGGGCTCGCTCACTCAGACCCCATGCTCCGGTAATCTCCACAGGCCTGGACAGCGCCAACAGAGAGTGTGTGTGTGTTGTGTGTAGGTGCGTGCACACTGTGTGTGTGAGAGGGAGACAGACAGACAGATAGGTCCTAAATGGCAGCTGATCCTTCATGTTTCACAGTCTGTGAAATACATGACAAGCCGCATGGAGTCTGAAACAAGCTGAGCTGGGGATGTGTGTCTGTGATAGACAACACATAGTGTGAGAGAGAGATCAAACAAAGACATGTTTCACAAGGTATTAATGTTATATAAGAAAAGACATGTTTCATAAGACAAAAATCCTCAATAAATGACTTATTTGTTCAGAAACAGTGAGAATGGAAAAAGGCAACACAGAAGGTAAAAGCAGGGTGTGGTAGGGATGGTAACAGTAGGGTGTGACAGGGATGGTAACAGCAGGGTGTGGTAGGGATAGTAACAGCAGGGTGTGGTAGGGATGGTAACAGCAGGGTGTGGAAGGGATGGTAACAGCAGGGTGTGGTAGGGATTAGGTATTTTAACAGTAGGGTGTGGTAGGGATGGTAACAGCATGGCGTGGTAGGGATGGTAACAGCAGGGTGTGGTAGGCATGGTAACAGCAGGGTGTGGTTGAGATGGTAACAGTAGGGTGTGGTAGGGATGGTAACAGTAGGGTGTGGTAGGGATGGTAACAGCAGGGTGTGGAAGGGATTAGGTATTTTAACAGTAGGGTGTGGTAGGGATGGTAACAGCAGGGTGTGGTAGGGATGGTAACAGTAGGGTGTGGTAGGGATTAGGTATTTTAACAGTAGGGTGTGGTAGGGAGGGTAACAGCAGGGTGTGGTAGGGATGGTAACAACAGGGTGTGACAGGGATGGTAACAGCAGGGTGTGGTAGGGATAGTAACAGCAGGGTGTGGTAGGGATGGTAACAGCAGGGTGTGGAAGGGATGGTAACAGCAGGGTGTGGTAGGGATTAGGTATTTTAACAGTAAGGTGTGGTAGGGATGGTAACAGCAGGGTGTGGTAGGCACGGTAACAGCAGGGTGTGGTTGAGATGGTAACAGTAGGGTGTGGTAGGGATGGTAACAGTAGGGTGTGGTAGGGATGGTAACAGCAGGGTGTGGTAGGGATGGTAACAGTAGGGTGTGGTAGGGATTAGGTATTTTAACAGTAGGGTGTGGTAGGGAGGGTAACAGCAGGGTGTGGTAGGGATGGTAACAACAGGGCGTGGTAGGGATGGTAACCGCAGGGTGTGGTAGGGATGGTAACAGCAGGGTGTGGTTGAGATGGTAACAGTAGGGTGTGGTAGGGATGGTAACAACAGGGTGAGGTAGGGTTGGTAATAACAGGGTGCGGTAGGGCTGGTAATAACAGGGTGAGGTAGGGATGGTAACAGCAGGATGTGGTAGGGATGGTAACCGCAGGGTGTGGTAGGGCTGGTAACAATAGGGTGTGGTAGGGATGGTAACAGCAGCATGTGGTAGGGATTAGGGATGGTAACAACAGGGTGTGATAGGGATGGTAACAGCAGGGTGTGATAGGGATGGTAACAGCAGGGTGTGATAGGGATGGTAACATCAGGGTGTGATAGGGATGGTAACAGCAGGGTGTGGTAGGGATGGTAACAGCAGGGTGTGATAGGGATGGTAACAGCAGGGTGTGGTAGGGATGGTAACAGCAGGGTGTGGTAGGGATGGTAACAGCAGGGTGTGGTAGGGATGGTAACTGCAGGATGTGGTAGGGATGGTAACAGCAGGGTGTGGTAGGGATGGTAACCGCAGGGTGTGGTAGGGATGGTAACAGCAGGGTGTGGTAGGGATGGTAACAGCAGGGTGAGGTAGGGCTGGTAAACAGCAGCATGTAATAGGGCTGGTAACCGCAGGGTGAGGTAGGGCTGGTAACAACAGGGTGAGGTAGGGTGGTAACAACAGAGTGAAGTAGGGATGGTAACAGCAGGGTGTGGTAGAGCTGGTAACAGCAGGGTGTGGTAGGGCTGGTAACAGCATGGTGTGGTAGGAATGGTAACCGCAGGGTGTGGTAGGGATTAGGGATGGTAACAGCAGGGTGTGATAGGGATGGTAACAGCAGCATGTGGTAGGGATTAGGGATGGTAAAAGCAGGGTGTGATAGGGATGGTAACAGCAGCATGTGGTAGGGATTAGGGATGGTAACAGCAGGGTGTGATAGGGATGGTAACAGCAGGGTGTGGTAGGGATGGTAACCGCAGGGTGTGGTAGGGATGGTAACCTAAGGGTGTGGTAGGGATGGTAACGGCAGGGTGTGGTAGGGATGGTAACTGCAGGGTGTGGTAGGGATGGTAACAACAGGGTGAGGTAGGGATGGTAACAACATGGTGATGTAGGGCTGGTAACATCATGGTGAGGTAGGGCTGATAACAACTGGGTGAGGAAGGGCTGGTAACAACATGGTGAGGTAGGGATGGTAACAACAGGGTGAGGTAGGGATGGTAACCGCAGGGTGTGATAGGGATGGTAACAGCAGGGTGTGGTAGGGATGGTAACAACAGGGTGTGATAGGGATGGTAACATCAGGGTGTGATAGGGATGGTAACAGCAGGGTGTGGTAGGGATGGTAACAGCAGCATGTGGTAGGGATTAGGTATTTTAACAGTAGGGTGTGGTAGGGATGGTAACAGCAGGGTGTGGTAGGGATGGTAACATCAGGGTGTGATAGGGATGGTAACAGCAGGGTGTGGAAGGGATGGTAACAGCAGGGTGTGGTTGGGATGGTAACAGCAGGATGTGGTAGGGATGGTAACAGCAGGGTGTGGTAGGGATGGTAACCGCAGGGTGTGGTAGGGATGGTAACAGTAGGGTGTGGTAGGGATGGTAACAGCAGGGTGTGGTAGGGATTAGGTATTTTAACAGTCGGGTGTGGTAGGGATGGTAACAGCAGGGTGTGGTAGGGATGGTAACAGTAGGGTGTGGTAGGGATTAGGTATTTTAACAGTAGGGTGTGGTAGGGAGGGTAACAACAGGGCGTGGTAGGGATGGTAACCGCAGGGTGTGGTAGGGATGGTAACAGCAGGGTGTGGTTGAGATGGTAACAGTAGGGTGTGGTAGGGATGGTAACAACAGGGTGAGGTAGGGTTGGTAATAACAGGGTGCGGTAGGGCTGGTAATAACAGGGTGAGGTAGGGATGGTAACCGCAGGGTGTGGTAGGGCTGGTAACAATAGGGTGTGGTAGGGATGGTAACAGCAGCATGTGGTAGGGATTAGGGATGGTAACAACAGGGTGTGATAGGGATGGTAACAGCAGGGTGTGATAGGGATGGTAACAGCAGGGTGTGATAGGGATGGTAACATCAGGGTGTGATAGGGATGGTAACAGCAGGGTGTGGTAGGGATGGTAACAGCAGGGTGTGGTAGGGATGGTAACAGCAGAGTGTGGTAGGGATGGTAACTGCAGGATGTGGTAGGGATGGTAACAGCAGGGTGTGGTAGGGATGGTAACCGCAGGGTGTGGTAGGGATGGTAACAGCAGGGTGTGGTAGGGATGGTAACAGCAGGGTGAGGTAGGGCTGGTAAACAGCAGCATGTAATAGGGCTGGTAACCGCAGGGTGAAGTAGGGCTGGTAACAACAGGGTGAGGTAGGGTGGTAACAACAGAGTGAAGTAGGGATGGTAACAGCAGGGTGTGGTAGAGCTGGTAACAGCAGGGTGTGGTAGGGCTGGTAACAGCATGGTGTGGTAGGAATGGTAACCGCAGGGTGTGGTAGGGATTAGGGATGGTAACAGCAGGGTGTGATAGGGATGGTAACAGCAGCATGTGGTAGGGATTAGGGATGGTAAAAGCAGGGTGTGATAGGGATGGTAACAGCAGCATGTGGTAGGGATTAGGGATGGTAACAGCAGGGTGTGATAGGGATGGTAACAGCAGGGTGTGGTAGGGATGGTAACCGCAGGGTGTGGTAGGGATGGTAACCTAAGGGTGTGGTAGGGATGGTAACGGCAGGGTGTGGTAGGGATGGTAACTGCAGGGTGTGGTAGGGATGGTAACAACAGGGTGAGGTAGGGATGGTAACAACATGGTGATGTAGGGCTGGTAACAACATGGTGAGGTAGGGCTGATAACAACTGGGTGAGGAAGGGCTGGTAACAACATGGTGAGGTAGGGATGGTAACAACAGGGTGAGGTAGGGATGGTAACAGCAGGGTGTGATAGGGATGGTAACTGCAGGGTGTGATAGGGATGGTAACAATAGGGTGTGGTAGGGATAGTAACAGCAGGGTGTGGTAGGGCTGGTAACAGCAGCATGTAATAGGGCTGGTAACAGCGAGATGAGGTAGGGCTGGTAACAACAGGGTGAGGTAGGGATGGTAACAACAGGGTGAGGTAGAGATGGTAACAGCAGGGTGTGGTAGGGTTGGTAACAACAGGGTAAGGTAGGGCTGGTAACAACAGGGTGAGGTAGGGATGGTAACAGCAGGGTGTGGTAGGGATGGTAACAACAGGGTAAGGTAGGGCTGGTAACAACAGGGTGAGGGAGGGATGGTAACAGCAAGGTGTGATAGGGATGGTAACAGCAGGGTGTGATAGGGATGGTAACAGCAGGGTGTGGTAGGGATGGTAACAGCATGGTGAGGTAGGGATGGTAACAATAGGGTGTGGTAGGGATAGTAACAGCAGGGTGTGGTAGGGCTGGTAACAGCAGCATGTAATAGGGCTGGTAACAGTGAGATGAGGTAGGGCTGGTAACAACAGGGTGAGGTAGGGATGGTAACAACAGGGTAAAGTAGGGATGGTAACAGCAGGGTGTGGTAGGGATGGTAACAACAGGGTAAGGTAGGGCTGGTAACAACAGGGTGAGGTAGGGATGGTAACAACAGGGTGAGTTAGGGATGGTAACAGCAGGGTGTGGTAGGGATGGTAACAACAGGGTAAGGTAGGGCTGGTAACAACAGGGTGAGGTAGGGATGGTAACAGCAGGGTGTGGTAGGGATGGTAACAGCAGGGTGTGGTAGGGATGGTAACTGCAGGGTGTGGTAGGGATGTTAACAGCAGGGTGTGGTAGGGATGGTAACCGCAGGGTGTGGTAGGGGTGGTAACTGCAGCATGTGGTAGGGATTAGGGATGGTAACAACAGGGTGTGATAGGGATGGTAACAGCAGGGTGTGATAGGGATGGTAATAGCAGGGTGTGATAGGGATGGTAACATCAGGGTGTGATAGGGATGGTAACAGCAGCATGTGGTAGGGATTAGGTATTTAAACAGTAGGGTGTGGTAGGGATGGTAACAACAGGGTAAGGTAGGGCTGGTAACAACAGGGTGAGGTAGGGATGGTAACAGCAGGGTGTGGTAGGGATGGTAACAGCAGGGTGTGGTAGGGCTGGTAACAGCAGGGTGTGGTAGGGCTGGCAACAACAGGGTGTGGTAGGGCTGGTAACAGCATAGTGTGGTAGGGATGGTAACCGCAGGGTGTGGTAGGGATGGTAACAGCAGCATGTGGAAGGGATTAGGGATGGTAACAGCAGGAAGTGATAGGGATGGTAACAGCAGCATGTGGTAGGGATTAGGTATTTTAACAGTAGGATGTGGTAGGGAGGGTAACAGCAGGGTGTGGTAGGGATGGTAACAGCAGGGTGTGGTAGGGATGGTAACTGCAGGGTGTGATAGGGATGGTAACAGCAGCATGTGGTAGGGATTAGGTATTTAAACAGTAGGGTGTGGTAGGGATGGTAACAACAGGGTAAGGTAGGGCTGGTAACAACAGGGTGAGGTAGGGATGGTAAGAGCAGGGTGTGGTAGGGATGGTAACAACAGGGTAAGGTAGGGCTGGTAACAACAGGGTGAGGAAGGGATGGTAACAACAGGGTAAGGTAGGGATGGTAACAGCAGGGTGTGGTAGGGATGGTAACAACAGGGTAAGGTAGGGCTGGTAACAACAGGGTGAGGTAGGGATGGTAACAGCAAGGTGTGGTAGGGCTGGTAACAGCAGGGTGTGGTAGGGCTGGGAACAACAGGGTGTGGTAGGGCTGGTAACAGCATGGTGTGGTAAGGATGGTAACCGCAGGGTGTGGTAGGGATGGTAACCGCAGGGTGTGGTAGAGATGGTAACAGCAGCATGTGGTAGGGATTAGGGATGGTAACAGCAGGGTGTGATAGGGATGGTAACAGCAGCATGTGGTAGGGATTAGGGATGGTAACAGCAGGGTGTGATAGGGATGGTAACAGCAGGGTGTGATAGAGATGGTAACAGCAGCATGTGGTAGGGATTAGGGATGGTAACAGCAGGGTGTGATAGGGATGGTAACAGCAGGGTGTGGTAGGGATGGTAACCGCAGGGTGTGGTAGGGAGAGTAACCTAAGGGTGTTGTAGGGATGGTAACGGCAGGGTGTGGTAGGGATGGTAACCGCAGGGTGTGGTAGAGATGGAAACAACAGGGTGAGGTAGGGATGGTAACAACAGGGTGAGGTGGGGATGGTAACACAGGGTGTGGTAGGGATAATAACAACGGGGTGAGGTAGGGCTGGTAACAACAGGGTGAGGTAGGGATGGTAACAACATGGTGATGTAGGGCTGGTAACAACTGGGTGAGGAAGGGCTGGTAAAAACATGGTGAGGTAGGGATGGTAACAACAGGGTGAGGTAGGGATGGTAACAGCAGGGTGTGATAGGGATGGTAACAGCAGGGTGTGGTAGGGATGGTAACAACAGGGTGCGGTAGGCCTGGTAATAACAGGGTGAGGTAGGGATGGTAACAGCAGGATGTGGTAGGGATGGTAACAGCAGGGTGTGGTAGGGATGGTAACAGCAGCATGTGGTAGGGATTAGGTGTTTTAACAGTAGGATGTGGTAGGGATGGTAACAGCAGGGTGTGGTAGGGATGGTAACAGCATGGTGTGGTAGGGATGGTAACTGCAGGGTGTGGTAGGGATGGTAACAGCAGGGTGTGGTAGGGATGGTAACCGCAGGGTGTGGTAGGGCTGGTAACAGTAGGGTGTGGTAGGGATGGTAACAGCAGCATGTGGTAGGGATTAGGGATGGTAACAGCAGGGTGTGATAGGGATGGTAACAGCAGGGTGTGATAGGGATGGTAACATCAAGGTGTGATAGGTATGGTAACAGCAGGGTTTGGTAGGGATGGTAACAGCAGGGTGTGGTAGGGATGGTAACAGCAGCATGTGGTAGGGATTAGGTATTTTAACAGTAGGATGTGGTAGGGAGGGTAACAGCAGGGTGTGGTGGGGATGGTAACAGCAGGGTGTGGTAGGGATGGTAACTGCAGGATGTGGTAGGGATGGTAACAGCAGGGTGTGGTAGGGATGGTAACCGCAGGGTGTGGTAGGGATGGTAACAGCAGGGTGTGGTAGGGATGGTAACCGCAGGGTGTGGTAGGGATGGTAACAGCAGGGTGTGGTTGAGATGGTAACAGTAGGGTGTGGTAGGGATGGTAACAACAGGGTGAGGTAGGGTTGGTAATAACAGGGTGCGGTAGGGCTGGTAATAACAGGGTGAGGTAGGGATGGTAACAGCAGGATGTGGTAGGGATGGTAACCGCAGGGTGTGGTAGGGCTGGTAACAATAGGGTGTGGTAGGGATGGTAACAGCAGCATGTGGTAGGGATTAGGGATGGTAACAACAGGGTGTGATAGGGATGGTAACAGCAGGGTGTGATAGGGATGGTAACAGCAGGGTGTGATAGGGATGGTAACATCAGGGTGTGATAGGGATGGTAACAGCAGGGTGTGGTAGGGATGGTAACAGCAGGGTGTGATAGGGATGGTAACAGCAGGGTGTGGTAGGGATGGTAACAGCAGGGTGTGGTAGGGATGGTAACAGCAGGGTGTGGTAGGGATGGTAACTGCAGGATGTGGTAGGGATGGTAACAGCAGGGTGTGGTAGGGATGGTAACCGCAGGGTGTGGTAGGGATGGTAACAGCAGGGTGTGGTAGGGATGGTAACAGCAGGGTGAGGTAGGGCTGGTAAACAGCAGCATGTAATAGGGCTGGTAACCGCAGGGTGAGGTAGGGCTGGTAACAACAGGGTGAGGTAGGGTGGTAACAACAGAGTGAAGTAGGGATGGTAACAGCAGGGTGTGGTAGAGCTGGTAACAGCAGGGTGTGGTAGGGCTGGTAACAGCATGGTGTGGTAGGAATGGTAACCGCAGGGTGTGGTAGGGATTAGGGATGGTAACAGCAGGGTGTGATAGGGATGGTAACAGCAGCATGTGGTAGGGATTAGGGATGGTAAAAGCAGGGTGTGATAGGGATGGTAACAGCAGCATGTGGTAGGGATTAGGGATGGTAACAGCAGGGTGTGATAGGGATGGTAACAGCAGGGTGTGGTAGGGATGGTAACCGCAGGGTGTGGTAGGGATGGTAACCTAAGGGTGTGGTAGGGATGGTAACGGCAGGGTGTGGTAGGGATGGTAACTGCAGGGTGTGGTAGGGATGGTAACAACAGGGTGAGGTAGGGATGGTAACAACATGGTGATGTAGGGCTGGTAACATCATAGTGAGGTAGGGCTGATAACAACTGGGTGAGGAAGGGCTGGTAACAACATGGTGAGGTAGGGATGGTAACAACAGGGTGAGGTAGGGATGGTAACCGCAGGGTGTGATAGGGATGGTAACAGCAGGGTGTGGTAGGGATGGTAACAACAGGGTGTGATAGGGATGGTAACATCAGGGTGTGATAGGGATGGTAACAGCAGGGTGTGGTAGGGATGGTAACAGCAGCATGTGGTAGGGATTAGGTATTTTAACAGTAGGGTGTGGTAGGGATGGTAACAGCAGGGTGTGGTAGGGATGGTAACATCAGGGTGTGATAGGGATGGTAACAGCAGGGTGTGGAAGGGATGGTAACAGCAGGGTGTGGTTGGGATGGTAACAGCAGGATGTGGTAGGGATGGTAACAGCAGGGTGTGGTAGGGATGGTAACCGCAGGGTGTGGTAGGGATGGTAACAGTAGGGTGTGGTAGGGATGGTAACAGCAGGGTGTGGTAGGGATTAGGTATTTTAACAGTCGGGTGTGGTAGGGATGGTAACAGCAGGGTGTGGTAGGGATGGTAACAGTAGGGTGTGGTAGGGATTAGGTATTTTAACAGTAGGGTGTGGTAGGGAGGGTAACAACAGGGCGTGGTAGGGATGGTAACCGCAGGGTGTGGTAGGGATGGTAACAGCAGGGTGTGGTTGAGATGGTAACAGTAGGGTGTGGTAGGGATGGTAACAACAGGGTGAGGTAGGGTTGGTAATAACAGGGTGCGGTAGGGCTGGTAATAACAGGGTGAGGTAGGGATGGTAACCGCAGGGTGTGGTAGGGCTGGTAACAATAGGGTGTGGTAGGGATGGTAACAGCAGCATGTGGTAGGGATTAGGGATGGTAACAACAGGGTGTGATAGGGATGGTAACAGCAGGGTGTGATAGGGATGGTAACAGCAGGGTGTGATAGGGATGGTAACATCAGGGTGTGATAGGGATGGTAACAGCAGGGTGTGGTAGGGATGGTAACAGCAGGGTGTGGTAGGGATGGTAACAGCAGAGTGTGGTAGGGATGGTAACTGCAGGATGTGGTAGGGATGGTAACAGCAGGGTGTGGTAGGGATGGTAACCGCAGGGTGTGGTAGGGATTAGGTATTTTAACAGTAGGGTGTGGTAGGGATGGTAACAGCAGGGTGAGGTAGGGCTGGTAAACAGCAGCATGTAATAGGGCTGGTAACCGCAGGGTGAAGTAGGGCTGGTAACAACAGGGTGAGGTAGGGTGGTAACAACAGAGTGAAGTAGGGATGGTAACAGCAGGGTGTGGTAGAGCTGGTAACAGCAGGGTGTGGTAGGGCTGGTAACAGCATGGTGTGGTAGGAATGGTAACCGCAGGGTGTGGTAGGGATTAGGGATGGTAACAGCAGGGTGTGATAGGGATGGTAACAGCAGCATGTGGTAGGGATTAGGGATGGTAAAAGCAGGGTGTGATAGGGATGGTAACAGCAGCATGTGGTAGGGATTAGGGATGGTAACAGCAGGGTGTGATAGGGATGGTAACAGCAGGGTGTGGTAGGGATGGTAACCGCAGGGTGTGGTAGGGATGGTAACCTAAGGGTGTGGTAGGGATGGTAACGGCAGGGTGTGGTAGGGATGGTAACTGCAGGGTGTGGTAGGGATGGTAACAACAGGGTGAGGTAGGGATGGTAACAACATGGTGATGTAGGGCTGGTAACATCATGGTGAGGTAGGGCTGATAACAACTGGGTGAGGAAGGGCTGGTAACAACATGGTGAGGTAGGGATGGTAACAACAGGGTGAGGTAGGGATGGTAACCGCAGGGTGTGATAGGGATGGTAACAGCAGGGTGTGGTAGGGATGGTAACAACAGGGTGTGATAGGGATGGTAACATCAGGGTGTGATAGGGATGGTAACAGCAGGGTGTGGTAGGGATGGTAACAGCAGCATGTGGTAGGGATTAGGTATTTTAACAGTAGGGTGTGGTAGGGATGGTAACAGCAGGGTGTGGTAGGGATGGTAACATCAGGGTGTGATAGGGATGGTAACAGCAGGGTGTGGAAGGGATGGTAACAGCAGGGTGTGGTTGGGATGGTAACAGCAGGATGTGGTAGGGATGGTAACAGCAGGGTGTGGTAGGGATGGTAACCGCAGGGTGTGGTAGGGATGGTAACAGTAGGGTGTGGTAGGGATGGTAACAGCAGGGTGTGGTAGGGATTAGGTATTTTAACAGTCGGGTGTGGTAGGGATGGTAACAGCAGGGTGTGGTAGGGATGGTAACAGTAGGGTGTGGTAGGGATTAGGTATTTTAACAGTAGGGTGTGGTAGGGAGGGTAACAACAGGGCGTGGTAGGGATGGTAACCGCAGGGTGTGGTAGGGATGGTAACAGCAGGGTGTGGTTGAGATGGTAACAGTAGGGTGTGGTAGGGATGGTAACAACAGGGTGAGGTAGGGTTGGTAATAACAGGGTGCGGTAGGGCTGGTAATAACAGGGTGAGGTAGGGATGGTAACCGCAGGGTGTGGTAGGGCTGGTAACAATAGGGTGTGGTAGGGATGGTAACAGCAGCATGTGGTAGGGATTAGGGATGGTAACAACAGGGTGTGATAGGGATGGTAACAGCAGGGTGTGATAGGGATGGTAACAGCAGGGTGTGATAGGGATGGTAACATCAGGGTGTGATAGGGATGGTAACAGCAGGGTGTGGTAGGGATGGTAACAGCAGGGTGTGGTAGGGATGGTAACAGCAGAGTGTGGTAGGGATGGTAACTGCAGGATGTGGTAGGGATGGTAACAGCAGGGTGTGGTAGGGATGGTAACCGCAGGGTGTGGTAGGGATTAGGTATTTTAACAGTAGGGTGTGGTAGGGAGGGTAACAACAGGGCGTGGTAGGGATGGTAACCGCAGGGTGTGGTAGGGATGGTAACAGCAGGGTGTGGTTGAGATGGTAACAGTAGGGTGTGGTAGGGATGGTAACAACAGGGTGAGGTAGGGTTGGTAATAACAGGGTGCGGTAGGGCTGGTAATAACAGGGTGAGGTAGGGATGGTAACCGCAGGGTGTGGTAGGGCTGGTAA
The DNA here is from genome assembly GCF_002021735.2 of Oncorhynchus kisutch. Lineage (NCBI taxonomy): Eukaryota > Metazoa > Chordata > Actinopteri > Salmoniformes > Salmonidae > Oncorhynchus > Oncorhynchus kisutch. The sequence continues at coordinate 65,302,351 of NC_034176.2, forward strand.
CAATAGGGTGTGGTAGGGATGGTAACAGCAGCATGTGGTAGGGATTAGGGATGGTAACAACAGGGTGTGATAGGGATGGTAACAGCAGGGTGTGATAGGGATGGTAACAGCAGGGTGTGATAGGGATGGTAACATCAGGGTGTGATAGGGATGGTAACAGCAGGGTGTGGTAGGGATGGTAACAGCAGGGTGTGGTAGGGATGGTAACAGCAGAGTGTGGTAGGGATGGTAACTGCAGGATGTGGTAGGGATGGTAACAGCAGGGTGTGGTAGGGATGGTAACCGCAGGGTGTGGTAGGGATGGTAACAGCAGGGTGTGGTAGGGATGGTAACAGCAGGGTGAGGTAGGGCTGGTAAACAGCAGCATGTAATAGGGCTGGTAACCGCAGGGTGAAGTAGGGCTGGTAACAACAGGGTGAGGTAGGGTGGTAACAACAGAGTGAAGTAGGGATGGTAACAGCAGGGTGTGGTAGAGCTGGTAACAGCAGGGTGTGGTAGGGCTGGTAACAGCATGGTGTGGTAGGAATGGTAACCGCAGGGTTGTGGTAGGGATTAGGGATGGTAACAGCAGGGTGTGATAGGGATGGTAACAGCAGCATGTGGTAGGGATTAGGGATGGTAAAAGCAGGGTGTGATAGGGATGGTAACAGCAGCATGTGGTAGGGATTAGGGATGGTAACAGCAGGGTGTGATAGGGATGGTAACAGCAGGGTGTGGTAGGGATGGTAACCGCAGGGTGTGGTAGGGATGGTAACCTAAGGGTGTGGTAGGGATGGTAACGGCAGGGTGTGGTAGGGATGGTAACTGCAGGGTGTGGTAGGGATGGTAACAACAGGGTGAGGTAGGGATGGTAACAACATGGTGATGTAGGGCTGGTAACAACATGGTGAGGTAGGGCTGATAACAACTGGGTGAGGAAGGGCTGGTAACAACATGGTGAGGTAGGGATGGTAACAACAGGGTGAGGTAGGGATGGTAACAGCAGGGTGTGATAGGGATGGTAACTGCAGGGTGTGATAGGGATGGTAACAATAGGGTGTGGTAGGGATAGTAACAGCAGGGTGTGGTAGGGCTGGTAACAGCAGCATGTAATAGGGCTGGTAACAGCGAGATGAGGTAGGGCTGGTAACAACAGGGTGAGGTAGGGATGGTAACAACAGGGTGAGGTAGAGATGGTAACAGCAGGGTGTGGTAGGGTTGGTAACAACAGGGTAAGGTAGGGCTGGTAACAACAGGGTGAGGTAGGGATGGTAACAGCAGGGTGTGGTAGGGATGGTAACAACAGGGTAAGGTAGGGCTGGTAACAACAGGGTGAGGGAGGGATGGTAACAGCAAGGTGTGATAGGGATGGTAACAGCAGGGTGTGATAGGGATGGTAACAGCAGGGTGTGGTAGGGATGGTAACAGCATGGTGAGGTAGGGATGGTAACAATAGGGTGTGGTAGGGATAGTAACAGCAGGGTGTGGTAGGGCTGGTAACAGCAGCATGTAATAGGGCTGGTAACAGTGAGATGAGGTAGGGCTGGTAACAACAGGGTGAGGTAGGGATGGTAACAACAGGGTAAAGTAGGGATGGTAACAGCAGGGTGTGGTAGGGATGGTAACAACAGGGTAAGGTAGGGCTGGTAACAACAGGGTGAGGTAGGGATGGTAACAACAGGGTGAGTTAGGGATGGTAACAGCAGGGTGTGGTAGGGATGGTAACAACAGGGTAAGGTAGGGCTGGTAACAACAGGGTGAGGTAGGGATGGTAACAGCAGGGTGTGGTAGGGATGGTAACAGCAGGGTGTGGTAGGGATGGTAACTGCAGGGTGTGGTAGGGATGTTAACAGCAGGGTGTGGTAGGGATGGTAACCGCAGGGTGTGGTAGGGGTGGTAACTGCAGCATGTGGTAGGGATTAGGGATGGTAACAACAGGGTGTGATAGGGATGGTAACAGCAGGGTGTGATAGGGATGGTAATAGCAGGGTGTGATAGGGATGGTAACATCAGGGTGTGATAGGGATGGTAACAGCAGCATGTGGTAGGGATTAGGTATTTAAACAGTAGGGTGTGGTAGGGATGGTAACAACAGGGTAAGGTAGGGCTGGTAACAACAGGGTGAGGTAGGGATGGTAACAGCAGGGTGTGGTAGGGATGGTAACAGCAGGGTGTGGTAGGGCTGGTAACAGCAGGGTGTGGTAGGGCTGGCAACAACAGGGTGTGGTAGGGCTGGTAACAGCATAGTGTGGTAGGGATGGTAACCGCAGGGTGTGGTAGGGATGGTAACAGCAGCATGTGGAAGGGATTAGGGATGGTAACAGCAGGAAGTGATAGGGATGGTAACAGCAGCATGTGGTAGGGATTAGGTATTTTAACAGTAGGATGTGGTAGGGAGGGTAACAGCAGGGTGTGGTAGGGATGGTAACAGCAGGGTGTGGTAGGGATGGTAACTGCAGGGTGTGATAGGGATGGTAACAGCAGCATGTGGTAGGGATTAGGTATTTAAACAGTAGGGTGTGGTAGGGATGGTAACAACAGGGTAAGGTAGGGCTGGTAACAACAGGGTGAGGTAGGGATGGTAAGAGCAGGGTGTGGTAGGGATGGTAACAACAGGGTAAGGTAGGGCTGGTAACAACAGGGTGAGGAAGGGATGGTAACAACAGGGTAAGGTAGGGATGGTAACAGCAGGGTGTGGTAGGGATGGTAACAACAGGGTAAGGTAGGGCTGGTAACAACAGGGTGAGGTAGGGATGGTAACAGCAAGGTGTGGTAGGGCTGGTAACAGCAGGGTGTGGTAGGGCTGGGAACAACAGGGTGTGGTAGGGCTGGTAACAGCATGGTGTGGTAAGGATGGTAACCGCAGGGTGTGGTAGGGATGGTAACCGCAGGGTGTGGTAGAGATGGTAACAGCAGCATGTGGTAGGGATTAGGGATGGTAACAGCAGGGTGTGATAGGGATGGTAACAGCAGCATGTGGTAGGGATTAGGGATGGTAACAGCAGGGTGTGATAGGGATGGTAACAGCAGGGTGTGATAGAGATGGTAACAGCAGCATGTGGTAGGGATTAGGGATGGTAACAGCAGGGTGTGATAGGGATGGTAACAGCAGGGTGTGGTAGGGATGGTAACCGCAGGGTGTGGTAGGGAGAGTAACCTAAGGGTGTTGTAGGGATGGTAACGGCAGGGTGTGGTAGGGATGGTAACCGCAGGGTGTGGTAGAGATGGAAACAACAGGGTGAGGTAGGGATGGTAACAACAGGGTGAGGTGGGGATGGTAACACAGGGTGTGGTAGGGATAATAACAACGGGGTGAGGTAGGGCTGGTAACAACAGGGTGAGGTAGGGATGGTAACAACATGGTGATGTAGGGCTGGTAACAACTGGGTGAGGAAGGGCTGGTAAAAACATGGTGAGGTAGGGATGGTAACAACAGGGTGAGGTAGGGATGGTAACAGCAGGGTGTGATAGGGATGGTAACAGCAGGGTGTGGTAGGGATGGTAACAACAGGGTGCGGTAGGCCTGGTAATAACAGGGTGAGGTAGGGATGGTAACAGCAGGATGTGGTAGGGATGGTAACAGCAGGGTGTGGTAGGGATGGTAACAGCAGCATGTGGTAGGGATTAGGTGTTTTAACAGTAGGATGTGGTAGGGATGGTAACAGCAGGGTGTGGTAGGGGTGGTAACAGCATGGTGTGGTAGGGATGGTAACTGCAGGGTGTGGTAGGGATGGTAACAGCAGGGTGTGGTAGGGATGGTAACCGCAGGGTGTGGTAGGGCTGGTAACAGTAGGGTGTGGTAGGGATGGTAACAGCAGCATGTGGTAGGGATTAGGGATGGTAACAGCAGGGTGTGATAGGGATGGTAACAGCAGGGTGTGATAGGGATGGTAACATCAAGGTGTGATAGGTATGGTAACAGCAGGGTTTGGTAGGGATGGTAACAGCAGGGTGTGGTAGGGATGGTAACAGCAGCATGTGGTAGGGATTAGGTATTTTAACAGTAGGATGTGGTAGGGAGGGTAACAGCAGGGTGTGGTGGGGATGGTAACAGCAGGGTGTGGTAGGGATGGTAACTGCAGGGTGTGGTAGGGATGGTAACAGCAGGGTGTGGTAGGGATGGTAACCGCAGGGTGTGGTAGGGATGGTAACAGCAGGGTGTGGTAGGGATGGTAACCGCAGGGTGTGGTAGGGATGGTACAACAGGGTGTGGTAGGGATGGTAACAGCAGCATGTGGTAGGGATTAGGTATTTTAACAGTAGGGTGTGATAGGGATGGTAACAGCAGCATGTGGTAGGGATTAGGGATTTTAAAATACCAGCAGGGTGTGATAGGGATGGTAACAGCAGGGTGTGATAGGGATGGTAACAGCAGGTATTTTAACAGTAGGGTGTGGTAGGGATGGTAACAGTAGGGTGTGGTAGGGATGGTAACAGCAGCATGTGGTAGTGATGAGGTATTTTAACAGTAGGGTGTGGTAGGGATGGTAACAGCAGGGTGTGGTAGGGGTGGTAACCGCTGGGTGTGGTAGGGATGGTAACACCAGGGTGTGATAGGGATGGTAACAGCAGGCTGTGGTAGGGATGGTAACAGCAGGGTGTGGTAGGGATGGTAACAGCAGCATGTGGTAGGGATGGTAACAGCAGCATATGGTAGGGATGGTAATAGCAGCATATGGTAGGGTTAGGTATTTTAACAGTAGGGTGTGGTAGGGATGGTAACAGCAGCATGTGGTAGGGATTAGGTATTTTAACAGTAGGGTGTGATAGGGATGGTAACAGCAGCATGTGGTAGGGATTAGGTATTTTAACAGTAGGGTGTGGTAGGGATTAGGTATTTTAACAGTAGGGTGTGGTGGGGATGGTAACAGCAGAATGTGGTAGGGATTAGGTATTTTAACAGTAGGGTGTGATAGGGATGGTAACAGCAGCATGTGGTAGGGATTAGGTATTTTAACAGTAGGGTGTGATAGGGATGGTAACAGCAGCATGTGGTAGGGATTAGGTATTTTAACAGTAGGGTGTGGTAGGGATTAGGTATTTTAACAGTAGGGTGTGGTGGGGATGGTAACAGCAGCATGTGATAGGGATTAGGTATTTTAACAGTAGGGTGTGGTAGGGATTAGGTATTTTAACAGCAGGGTGTGATAGGGATGGTAACAGCAGCATGTGGTAGGGATTAGGTATTTTAACAGTAGGGTGTGGTAGGGATGGTAACAGTAACATGTGGTAGGGATTAGGTATTTTAACAGTAGGGTGTGATAGGGATGGTAACAGCAGCATGTGGTAGGGATAAGGTATTTTAACAGTAGGGTGTGGTAGGGATTTTAACAGCAGGGTGTGGTAGGGATGGTAAGAGCAGCATGTGGTAGGGATGGTAACAGCAGCATGTGGTAGTGATTAGGTATTTTAACAGCAGGGTGTGGTAGGGATTTTAACAGCAGGGTGTGGTAGGGATGCTAACAGCAGCATGTGGTAGGGATTAGGTATTTTAACAGCAGGGTGTGGTAGGGATTAGGTATTTTAACAGTAGGGTGTGGTAGGGATGGTAACAGTAACATGTGGTAGGGATTAGGTATTTTAACAGTAGGGTGTGATAGGGATGGTAACAGCAGCATGTGGTAGGGATAAGGTATTTTAACAGTAGGGTGTGGTAGGGATTTTAACAGCAGGGTGTGGTAGGGATGGTAAGAGCAGCATGTGGTAGGGATGGTAACAGCAGCATGTGGTAGTGATTAGGTATTTTAACAGCAGGGTGTGGTAGGGATTTTAACAGCAGGGTGTGGTAGGGATGCTAACAGCAGCATGTGTTAGGGATTAGGTATTTTAACAGTAGGGTGTGATAGGGATGGTAACAGCAGCATGTGGTAGGGATTAGGTATTTTAAAATACCAGCAGGGTGTGATAGGGATGGTAACAGCAGGGTGTGATAGGGATGGTAACAGCAGGTATTTTAACAGTAGGGTGTGGTAGGGATGGTAACAGTAGGGTGTGGTAGGGATGGTAACAGCAGCATGTGGTAGTGATTAGGTATTTTAACAGTAGGGTGTGATAGGGATGGTAACAGCAGCATGTGGTAGGGATTAGGTATTTTAACAGTAGGGTGTGGTAGGGATTAGGTATTTTAACAGTAGGGTGTGGTGGGGATGGTAACAGCAGCATGTGATAGGGATTAGGTATTTTAACAGTAGGGTGTGGTAGGGATTAGGTATTTTAACAGCAGGGTGTGATAGGGATGGTAACAGCAGCATGTGGTAGGGATTAGGTATTTTAACAGTAGGGTGTGGTAGGGATGGTAACAGTAACATGTGGTAGGGATTAGGTATTTTAACAGTAGGGTGTGATAGGGATGGTAACAGCAGCATGTGGTAGGGATAAGGTATTTTAACAGTAGGGTGTGGTAGGGATTTTAACAGCAGGGTGTGGTAGGGATGGTAAGAGCAGCATGTGGTAGGGATGGTAACAGCAGCATGTGGTAGTGATTAGGTATTTTAACAGCAGGGTGTGGTAGGGATTTTAACAGCAGGGTGTGGTAGGGATGCTAACAGCAGCATGTGGTAGGGATTAGGTATTTTAACAGCAGGGTGTGGTAGGGATTAGGTATTTTAACAGTAGGGTGTGGTAGGGATGGTAACAGTAACATGTGGTAGGGATTAGGTATTTTAACAGTAGGGTGTGATAGGGATGGTAACAGCAGCATGTGGTAGGGATAAGGTATTTTAACAGTAGGGTGTGGTAGGGATTTTAACAGCAGGGTGTGGTAGGGATGGTAAGAGCAGCATGTGGTAGGGATGGTAACAGCAGCATGTGGTAGTGATTAGGTATTTTAACAGCAGGGTGTGGTAGGGATTTTAACAGCAGGGTGTGGTAGGGATGCTAACAGCAGCATGTGTTAGGGATTAGGTATTTTAACAGTAGGGTGTGATAGGGATGGTAACAGCAGCATGTGGTAGGGATTAGGTATTTTAAAATACCAGCAGGGTGTGATAGGGATGGTAACAGCAGGGTGTGATAGGGATGGTAACAGCAGGTATTTTAACAGTAGGGTGTGGTAGGGATGGTAACAGTAGGGTGTGGTAGGGATGGTAACAGCAGCATGTGGTAGTGATTAGGTATTTTAACAGTAGGGTGTGGTAGGGATGGTAACAGCAGGGTGTGGTAGGGATGGTAACCGCAGGGTGTGGTAGGGATGGTAACACCAGGGTGTGATAGGGATGGTAACAGCAGGCTGTGGTAGGGATGGTAACAGCAGGGTGTGGTAGGGATGGTAACAGCAGCATGTGGTAGGGATGGTAACAGCAGCATATGGTAGGGATGGTAACAGCAGCATGTGGTAGGGATTAGGTATTTTAACAGTAGGGTGTGATAGGGATGGTAACAGCAGCATGTGGTAGGGATTAGGTATTTTAACAGTAGGGTGTGATAGGGATGGTAACAGCAACATGTGGTAGGGATTAGGTATTTTAACAGTAGGGTGTGGTAGGGATTAGGTATTTTAACAGTAGGGTGTGGTGGGGATGGTAACAGCAGCATGTGATAGGGATTAGGTATTTTAACAGTAGGGTGTGGTAGGGATTAGGTATTTTAACAGCAGGGTGTGATAGGGATGGTAACAGCAGCATGTGGTAGGGATTAGGTATTTTAACAGTAGGGTGTGGTAGGGATGGTAACAGCAGCATGTGGTAGGGATTAGGTATTTTAACAGTAGGGTGTGGTAGGGATGGTAACAGCAGCATGTGGTAGGGATTAGGTATTTTAACAGTAGGGTGTGGTTGGGATGGTAACAGCAGCATGTGGTAGGGATTAGGTATTTTAACAGTAGGGTGTGATAGGGATGGTAACAGCAGCATGTGGTAGTGATTAGGTATTTTAACAGTAGGGTGTGGTAGGGATGGTAACAGTAGTGTGTGGTAGGGATGGTAACAGTAGGGTGTGGTAGGGATAAGGTATTTTAACAGCAGGGTGTGATAGGGATGGTAACAGCAGGGTGTGATAGGGATGGTAACAGCAGGTATTTTAACAGCAGGGTGTGATAGGGATGGTAATAGCAGCATGTGGTAGGGATTAGGTATTTTAACAGCAGGGTGTGATAGGGATGGTAACAGCAGGGTGTGATAGGGATGGTAACAGCATTGTGAGGTAGGGATGGCAACAGTAGGGTGTGGTAGGGATGGTAACAGCAGCATGTGGTAGTGATTAGATATTTTAACAGTAGGGTGTGGAAGGGATGGTAACAGCAGGGTGTGGTAGGGATGGTAACCGCAGGGTGTGGTAGGGATGGTAACACCAGGGTGTGATAGGGATGGTAACAGCAGGCTGTGGTAGGGATGGTAACAGCAGGGTGTGGTAGGGATGGTAACAGCAGCATGTGGTAGGGATGGTAACAGCAGCATATGGTAGGGATGGTAACAGCAGCATATGGTAGGGATTAGGTATTTTAACAGTAGGGTGTGGTAGGGATGGTAACAGCAGCATGTGGTAGGGATTAGGTATTTTAACAGTAGTGTGTGATAGGGATGGTAACAGCAGCATGTGGTAGGGATTAGGTATTTTAACAGTAGGGTGTGATAGGGATAAGGTATTTTAACAGCAGGGTGTGATAGGGATGGTAACAGCAGCATGTGGTAGGGATTAGGTATTTTAACAGTAGGGTGTGATAGGGATGGTAACAGCAGCATGTGGTAGGGATTAGGTATTTTAACAGTAGGGTGTGATAGGGATGGTAACAGCAGGGTGTGGTAGGGATGGTAACCGCAGGGTGTGGTAGGGCTGGTAACAGCAGGGTGTGGTAGGGATGGTAACAGCAGCATGTGGTAGGGATTAGGGATGGTAACAGCAGGGTGTGATAGGGATGGTAACAGCAGGGTGTGATAGGGATGGTAACAGCAGCATGTGGTAGGGATTAGGTATTTTAACAGTAGGATGTGGTAGGGATGGTAACAGCAGGGTGTGGTAGGGATAGTAACAGCAGGGTGTGGTAGGGATGGTAACTGCAGGGTGTGGTAGGGATGGTAACACCAGGGTGTGATAGGGATGGTAACAGCAGGCTGTGGTAGGGATGGTAACAGCAGGGTGTGGTAGGGATGGTAACAGCAGCATGTGGTAGGGATGGTAACAACAGCATATGGTAGGGATGGTAACAGCAGCATATGGTAGGGATTAGGTATTTTAACAGTAGGGTGTGGTAGGGATGGTAACAGCAGCATGTGGTAGGGATTAGGTATTTTAACAGTAGGGTGTAATAGGGATGGTAACAGCAGCATGTGGTAGGGATTAGGTATTTTAACAGTAGGGTGTGATAGGGATGGTAACAGCAGCATGTGGTAGGGATTAGGTATTTTAACAGCAGGGTGTGATAGGGATGGTAACAGCAGGGTGTGATGTGTATGGTAACAGCATTGTGAGGTAGGGATGGCAACAGTAGGGTGTGGTAGGGATGGTAACAGCAGCATGTGGTAGGGATTAGGTATTTTAACAGTAGGGTGTGAAAAGGAGGGATAACAGCAGCATGTGGTAGGGATGGTAACAGCAGCATGTGGTAGTGATTAGGTATTTTAACAGTAGGGTGTGATAGGGATTGTAACAGCAGGGTGTGGTAGGGATGGTAACAGCAGCATGTGGTAATGATTAGGTATTTTAACAGCAGGGTGTGGTAGGGATTAGGTATATTAACAGTAGGGTGTGATAGGGATGGTAACAGCAGCATGTGGTAGGGATGGTAACAGCAGCATGTGGTAATGATTAGGTATTTTAACAGCAGGGTGTGGTAGGGATGGTAACAGCAGCATGTGGTAGTGATTAGGTATTTTAACAGCAGGGTGTGGTAGGGATGGTAACAGCAGCATGTGGTAGTGATTAGGTATTTTAACAGCAGGGTGTGGTAGGGATGGTAACAGCAGCATGTGGTAGGGATGGTAACAGCAGCATGTGGTAATGATTAGGTATTTTAACAGCAGGGTGTGGTAGGGATGGTAACAGCAGCATGTGGTAGTGATTAGGTATTTTAACAGCAGGGTGTGGTAGGGATGGTAACAGCAGCATGTGGTAGGGATGGTAACAGCAGCATGTGGTAATGATTAGGTATTTTAACAGTAGGGTGTGATAGGGATGGTAACAGCAGCATGTGGTAGGGATGGTAACAGCAGCATGTGGTAGTGATTAGGTATTTTAACAGCAGGGTGTGGTAGGGATGGTAACAGCAGCATGTGGTAGGGATGGTAACAGCAGCATGTGGTAGGGATGGTAACAGCAGCATGTGGTAGGGATGGTAACAGCAGCATGTGGTAGGGATTATGTATTTTAACAGTAGGGTGTGGTAGGGATGGTAACAGCAGCATATGGTAGGGATTATGTCTTTTAACAGCAGGGTGTGGTAGGGATGGTAACAGCAGGGTGTGGTAGGGATTAGGTATTTTAACAGCAGGGTGTGGTAGGGATGGTAACAGCAGCATGTGGTAGTGATTAGGTATTTTAACAGCAGGGTGTGGTAGGGATGGTAACAGCAGCATGTGGTAGGGATGGTAACAGCAGCATGTGGTAATGATTAGGTATTTTAACAGCAGGGTGTGGTAGGGATGGTAACAGCAGCATGTGGTAGGGATGGTAACAGCAGCATGTGGTAGGGATGGTAACAGTAGCATGTGGTAATGATTAGGTATTTTAACAGCAGGGTGTGGTAGGGGTGGTAACAGCAGCATGTGGTAGGGATGAGGTATTTTAACAGTAGGGTGTGATAGGGATGGTAACAGCAGCATGTGGTAGGGATTAGGTATTTTAACAGTAGGGTGTGGTAGGGATTAGGTATTTTAACAGTAGGGTGTGGTGGGGATGGTAACAGCAGCATGTGATAGGGATTAGGTATTTTAACAGTAGGGTGTGGTAGGGATTAGGTATTTTAACAGCAGGGTGTGATAGGGATGGTAACAGCAGCATGTGGTAGGGATTAGGTATTTTAACAGTAGGGTGTGGTAGGGATGGTAACAGCAGCATGTGGTAGGGATTAGGTATTTTAACAGTAGGGTGTGGTAGGGATGGTAACAGCAGCATGTGGTAGGGATTAGGTATTTTAACAGTAGGGTGTGGTTGGGATGGTAACAGCAGCATGTGGTAGGGATTAGGTATTTTAACAGTAGGGTGTGATAGGGATGGTAACAGCAGCATGTGGTAGTGATTAGGTATTTTAACAGTAGGGTGTGGTAGGGATGGTAACAGTAGTGTGTGGTAGGGATGGTAACAACAGCATATGGTAGGGATGGTAACAGCAGCATATGGTAGGGATTAGGTATTTTAACAGTAGGGTGTGGTAGGGATGGTAACAGCAGCATGTGGTAGGGATTAGGTATTTTAACAGTAGGGTGTAATAGGGATGGTAACAGCAGCATGTGGTAGGGATTAGGTATTTTAACAGTAGGGTGTGAAAAGGAGGGATAACAGCAGCATGTGGTAGGGATGGTAACAGCAGCATGTGGTAGTGATTAGGTATTTTAACAGTAGGGTGTGATAGGGATGGTAACAGCAGCATGTGGTAGTGATTAGGTATTTTAACAGTAGGGTGTGGTAGGGATGGTAACAGTAGTGTGTGGTAGGGATGGTAACAACAGCATATGGTAGGGATGGTAACAGCAGCATATGGTAGGGATTAGGTATTTTAACAGTAGGGTGTGATAGGGATTGTAACAGCAGGGTGTGGTAGGGATGGTAACAGCAGCATGTGGTAATGATTAGGTATTTTAACAGCAGGGTGTGGTAGGGATTAGGTATATTAACAGTAGGGTGTGATAGGGATGGTAACAGCAGCATGTGGTAGGGATGGTAACAGCAGCATGTGGTAATGATTAGGTATTTTAACAGCAGGGTGTGGTAGGGATGGTAACAGCAGCATGTGGTAGTGATTAGGTATTTTAACAGCAGGGTGTGGTAGGGATGGTAACAGCAGCATGTGGTAGTGATTAGGTATTTTAACAGCAGGGTGTGGTAGGGATGGTAACAGCAGCATGTGGTAGGGATGGTAACAGCAGCATGTGGTAATGATTAGGTATTTTAACAGCAGGGTGTGGTAGGGATGGTAACAGCAGCATGTGGTAGTGATTAGGTATTTTAACAGCAGGGTGTGGTAGGGATGGTAACAGCAGCATGTGGTAGGGATGGTAACAGCAGCATGTGGTAATGATTAGGTATTTTAACAGTAGGGTGTGATAGGGATGGTAACAGCAGCATGTGGTAGGGATGGTAACAGCAGCATGTGGTAGTGATTAGGTATTTTAACAGCAGGGTGTGGTAGGGATGGTAACAGCAGCATGTGGTAGGGATGGTAACAGCAGCATGTGGTAGGGATGGTAACAGCAGCATGTGGTAGGGATGGTAACAGCAGCATGTGGTAGGGATTATGTATTTTAACAGTAGGGTGTGGTAGGGATGGTAACAGCAGCATATGGTAGGGATTATGTCTTTTAACAGCAGGGTGTGGTAGGGATGGTAACAGCAGGGTGTGGTAGGGATTAGGTATTTTAACAGCAGGGTGTGGTAGGGATGGTAACAGCAGCATGTGGTAGTGATTAGGTATTTTAACAGCAGGGTGTGGTAGGGATGGTAACAGCAGCATGTGGTAGGGATGGTAACAGCAGCATGTGGTAATGATTAGGTATTTTAACAGCAGGGTGTGGTAGGGATGGTAACAGCAGCATGTGGTAGAGATGGTAACAGCAGCATGTGGTAGGGATGGTAACAGTAGCATGTGGTAATGATTAGGTATTTTAACAGCAGGGTGTGGTAGGGGTGGTAACAGCAGCATGTGGTAGGGATGAGGTATTTTAACAGTAGGGTGTGATAGGGATGGTAACAGCAGCATGTGGTAGGGATTAGGTATTTTAACAGTAGGGTGTGGTAGGGATTAGGTATTTTAACAGTAGGGTGTGGTGGGGATGGTAACAGCAGCATGTGATAGGGATTAGGTATTTTAACAGTAGGGTGTGGTAGGGATTAGGTATTTTAACAGCAGGGTGTGATAGGGATGGTAACAGCAGCATGTGGTAGGGATTAGGTATTTTAACAGTAGGGTGTGGTAGGGATGGTAACAGCAGCATGTGGTAGGGATTAGGTATTTTAACAGTAGGGTGTGGTAGGGATGGTAACAGCAGCATGTGGTAGGGATTAGGTATTTTAACAGTAGGGTGTGGTTGGGATGGTAACAGCAGCATGTGGTAGGGATTAGGTATTTTAACAGTAGGGTGTGATAGGGATGGTAACAGCAGCATGTGGTAGTGATTAGGTATTTTAACAGTATGGTGTGGTAGGGATGGTAACAGTAGTGTGTGGTAGGGATGGTAACAACAGCATATGGTAGGGATGGTAACAGCAGCATATGGTAGGGATTAGGTATTTTAACAGTAGGGTGTGGTAGGGATGGTAACAGCAGCATGTGGTAGGGATTAGGTATTTTAACAGTAGGGTGTAATAGGGATGGTAACAGCAGCATGTGGTAGGGATTAGGTATTTTAACAGTAGGGTGTGAAAAGGAGGGATAACAGCAGCATGTGGTAGGGATGGTAACAGCAGCATGTGGTAGTGATTAGGTATTTTAACAGTAGGGTGTGATAGGGATGGTAACAGCAGCATGTGGTAGTGATTAGGTATTTTAACAGTAGGGTGTGGTAGGGATGGTAACAGTAGTGTGTGGTAGGGATGGTAACAACAGCATATGGTAGGGATGGTAACAGCAGCATATGGTAGGGATTAGGTATTTTAACAGTAGGGTGTGGTAGGGATGGTAACAGCAGCATGTGGTAGGGATTAGGTATTTTAACAGTAGGGTGTAATAGGGATGGTAACAGCAGCATGTGGTAGGGATTAGGTATTTTAACAGTAGGGTGTGATAGGGATGGTAACAGCAGCATGTGGTAGGGATTAGGTATTTTAACAGCAGGGTGTGATAGGGATGGTAACAGCAGGGTGTGATGTGTATGGTAACAGCATTGTGAGGTAGGGATGGCAACAGTAGGGTGTGGTAGGGATGGTAACAGCAGCATGTGGTAGGGATTAGGTATTTTAACAGTAGGGTGTGAAAAGGAGGGATAACAGCAGCATGTGGTAGGGATGGTAACAGCAGCATGTGGTAGTGATTAGGTATTTTAACAGTAGGGTGTGATAGGGATTGTAACAGCAGGGTGTGGTAGGGATGGTAACAGCAGCATGTGGTAATGATTAGGTATTTTAACAGCAGGGTGTGGTAGGGATTAGGTATATTAACAGTAGGGTGTGATAGGGATGGTAACAGCAGCATGTGGTAGGGATGGTAACAGCAGCATGTGGTAATGATTAGGTATTTTAACAGCAGGGTGTGGTAGGGATGGTAACAGCAGCATGTGGTAGTGATTAGGTATTTTAACAGCAGGGTGTGGTAGGGATGGTAACAGCAGCATGTGGTAGTGATTAGGTATTTTAACAGCAGGGTGTGGTAGGGATGGTAACAGCAGCATGTGGTAGGGATGGTAACAGCAGCATGTGGTAATGATTAGGTATTTTAACAGCAGGGTGTGGTAGGGATGGTAACAGCAGCATGTGGTAGTGATTAGGTATTTTAACAGCAGGGTGTGGTAGGGATGGTAACAGCAGCATGTGGTAGGGATGGTAACAGCAGCATGTGGTAATGATTAGGTATTTTAACAGTAGGGTGTGGTAGGGATTAGGTATATTAACAGTAGGGTGTGATAGGGATGGTAACAGCAGCATGTGGTAGGGATGGTAACAGCAGCATGTGGTAATGATTAGGTATTTTAACAGCAGGGTGTGGTAGGGATGGTAACAGCAGCATGTGGTAGTGATTAGGTATTTTAACAGCAGGGTGTGGTAGGGATGGTAACAGCAGCATGTGGTAGTGATTAGGTATTTTAACAGCAGGGTGTGGTAGGGATGGTAACAGCAGCATGTGGTAGGGATGGTAACAGCAGCATGTGGTAATGATTAGGTATTTTAACAGCAGGGTGTGGTAGGGATGGTAACAGCAGCATGTGGTAGTGATTAGGTATTTTAACAGCAGGGTGTGGTAGGGATGGTAACAGCAGCATGTGGTAGGGATGGTAACAGCAGCATGTGGTAATGATTAGGTATTTTAACAGTAGGGTGTGATAGGGATGGTAACAGCAGCATGTGGTAGGGATGGTAACAGCAGCATGTGGTAGTGATTAGGTATTTTAACAGCAGGGTGTGGTAGGGATGGTAACAGCAGCATGTGGTAGGGATGGTAACAGCAGCATGTGGTAGGGATGGTAACAGCAGCATGTGGTAGGGATGGTAACAGCAGCATGTGGTAGGGATTATGTATTTTAACAGTAGGGTGTGGTAGGGATGGTAACAGCAGCATATGGTAGGGATTAGGTATTTTAACAGTAGGGTGTAATAGGGATGGTAACAGCAGCATGTGGTAGGGATTAGGTATTTTAACAGTAGGGTGTGATAGGGATGGTAACAGCAGCATGTGGTAGGGATTAGGTATTTTAACAGCAGGGTGTGATAGGGATGGTAACAGCAGGGTGTGATGTGTATGGTAACAGCATTGTGAGGTAGGGATGGCAACAGTAGGGTGTGGTAGGGATGGTAACAGCAGCATGTGGTAGGGATTAGGTATTTTAACAGTAGGGTGTGAAAAGGAGGGATAACAGCAGCATGTGGTAGGGATGGTAACAGCAGCATGTGGTAGTGATTAGGTATTTTAACAGTAGGGTGTGATAGGGATTGTAACAGCAGGGTGTGGTAGGGATGGTAACAGCAGCATGTGGTAATGATTAGGTATTTTAACAGCAGGGTGTGGTAGGGATTAGGTATATTAACAGTAGGGTGTGATAGGGATGGTAACAGCAGCATGTGGTAGGGATGGTAACAGCAGCATGTGGTAATGATTAGGTATTTTAACAGCAGGGTGTGGTAGGGATGGTAACAGCAGCATGTGGTAGTGATTAGGTATTTTAACAGCAGGGTGTGGTAGGGATGGTAACAGCAGCATGTGGTAGTGATTAGGTATTTTAACAGCAGGGTGTGGTAGGGATGGTAACAGCAGCATGTGGTAGGGATGGTAACAGCAGCATGTGGTAATGATTAGGTATTTTAACAGCAGGGTGTGGTAGGGATGGTAACAGCAGCATGTGGTAGTGATTAGGTATTTTAACAGCAGGGTGTGGTAGGGATGGTAACAGCAGCATGTGGTAGGGATGGTAACAGCAGCATGTGGTAATGATTAGGTATTTTAACAGTAGGGTGTGATAGGGATGGTAACAGCAGCATGTGGTAGGGATGGTAACAGCAGCATGTGGTAGTGATTAGGTATTTTAACAGCAGGGTGTGGTAGGGATGGTAACAGCAGCATGTGGTAGGGATGGTAACAGCAGCATGTGGTAGGGATGGTAACAGCAGCATGTGGTAGGGATGGTAACAGCAGCATGTGGTAGGGATTATGTATTTTAACAGTAGGGTGTGGTAGGGATGGTAACAGCAGCATATGGTAGGGATTATGTCTTTTAACAGCAGGGTGTGGTAGGGATGGTAACAGCAGGGTGTGGTAGGGATTAGGTATTTTAACAGCAGGGTGTGGTAGGGATGGTAACAGCAGCATGTGGTAGTGATTAGGTATTTTAACAGCAGGGTGTGGTAGGGATGGTAACAGCAGCATGTGGTAGGGATGGTAACAGCAGCATGTGGTAATGATTAGGTATTTTAACAGCAGGGTGTGGTAGGGATGGTAACAGCAGCATGTGGTAGGGATGGTAACAGCAGCATGTGGTAGGGATGGTAACAGTAGCATGTGGTAATGATTAGGTATTTTAACAGCAGGGTGTGGTAGGGGTGGTAACAGCAGCATGTGGTAGGGATGAGGTATTTTAACAGTAGGGTGTGATAGGGATGGTAACAGCAGCATGTGGTAGGGATTAGGTATTTTAACAGTAGGGTGTGGTAGGGATTAGGTATTTTAACAGTAGGGTGTGGTGGGGATGGTAACAGCATCATGTGATAGGGATTAGGTATTTTAACAGTAGGGTGTGGTAGGGATTAGGTATTTTAACAGCAGGGTGTGATAGGGATGGTAACAGCAGCATGTGGTAGGGATTAGGTATTTTAACAGTAGGGTGTGGTAGGGATGGTAACAGCAGCATGTGGTAGGGATTAGGTATTTTAACAGTAGGGTGTGGTAGGGATGGTAACAGCAGCATGTGGTAGGGATTAGGTATTTTAACAGTAGGGTGTGGTTGGGATGGTAACAGCAGCATGTGGTAGGGATTAGGTATTTTAACAGTAGGGTGTGATAGGGATGGTAACAGCAGCA
Source organism: Oncorhynchus kisutch (assembly GCF_002021735.2). Lineage (NCBI taxonomy): Eukaryota > Metazoa > Chordata > Actinopteri > Salmoniformes > Salmonidae > Oncorhynchus > Oncorhynchus kisutch. Next base: position 65,319,641 of record NC_034176.2, read on the forward strand.
TGTGGTAGTGATTAGGTATTTTAACAGTAGGGTGTGGTAGGGATGGTAACAGTAGTGTGTGGTAGGGATGGTAACAGTAGGGTGTGGTAGGGATAAGGTATTTTAACAGCAGGGTGTGATAGGGATGGTAACAGCAGGGTGTGATAGGGATGGTAACAGCAGGTATTTTAACAGCAGGGTGTGATAGGGATGGTAACAGCAGCATGTGGTAGGGATTAGGTATTTTAACAGCAGGGTGTGATAGGGATGGTAACAGCAGGGTGTGATAGGGATGGTAACAGCATTGTGAGGTAGGGATGGCAACAGTAGGGTGTGGTAGGGATGGTAACAGCAGCATGTGGTAGTGATTAGGTATTTTAACAGTAGGGTGTGGTAGGGATGGTAACAGCAGGGTGTGGTAGGGATGGTAACCGCAGGGTGTGGTAGGGATGGTAACACCAGGGTGTGATAGGGATGGTAACAGCAGGCTGTGGTAGGGATGGTAACAGCAGGGTGTGGTAGGGATGGTAACAGCAGCATGTGGTAGGGATGGTAACAGCAGCATATGGTAGGGATGGTAACAGCAGCATATGGTAGGGATTAGGTATTTTAACAGTAGGGTGTGGTAGGGATGGTAACAGCAGCATGTGGTAGGGATAAGGTATTTTAACAGCAGGGTGTGACAGGGATGGTAACAGCAGCATGTGTTAGGGATTAGGTATTTTAACAGTAGGGTGTGATAGGGATGGTAACAGCAGCATGTGGTAGGGATTAGGTATTTTAACAGTAGGGTGTGATAGGGATGGTAACAGCAGGGTGTGGTAGGGATGGTAACCGCAGGGTGTGGTAGGGCTGGTAACAGCAGGGTGTGGTAGGGATGGTAACAGCAGCATGTGGTAGGGATTAGGGATGGTAACAGCAGGGTGTGATAGGGATGGTAACAGCAGGGTGTGATAGGGATGGTAACATCAGGGTGTGGTAGTGATTAGGTATTTTAACAGCAGGGTGTGGTAGGGATGGTAACAGCAGCATGTGGTAGGGATGGTAACAGCAGCATGTGGTAGGGATGGTAACAGCAGCATGTGGTAGGGATGGTAACAGCAGCATGTGGTAGGGATTATGTATTTTAACAGTAGGGTGTGGTAGGGATGGTAACAGCAGCATATGGTAGGGATTATGTCTTTTAACAGCAGGGTGTGGTAGGGATGGTAACAGCAGGGTGTGGTAGGGATTAGGTATTTTAACAGCAGGGTGTGGTAGGGATGGTAACAGCAGCATGTGGTAGTGATTAGGTATTTTAACAGCAGGGTGTGGTAGGGATGGTAACAGCAGCATGTGGTAGGGATGGTAACAGCAGCATGTGGTAATGATTAGGTATTTTAACAGCAGGGTGTGGTAGGGATGGTAACAGCAGCATGTGGTAGGGATGGTAACAGCAGCATGTGGTAGGGATGGTAACAGTAGCATGTGGTAATGATTAGGTATTTTAACAGCAGGGTGTGGTAGGGGTGGTAACAGCAGCATGTGGTAGGGATGAGGTATTTTAACAGTAGGGTGTGATAGGGATGGTAACAGCAGCATGTGGTAGGGATTAGGTATTTTAACAGTAGGGTGTGGTAGGGATTAGGTATTTTAACAGTAGGGTGTGGTGGGGATGGTAACAGCAGCATGTGATAGGGATTAGGTATTTTAACAGTAGGGTGTGGTAGGGATTAGGTATTTTAACAGCAGGGTGTGATAGGGATGGTAACAGCAGCATGTGGTAGGGATTAGGTATTTTAACAGTAGGGTGTGGTAGGGATGGTAACAGCAGCATGTGGTAGGGATTAGGTATTTTAACAGTAGGGTGTGGTAGGGATGGTAACAGCAGCATGTGGTAGGGATTAGGTATTTTAACAGTAGGGTGTGGTTGGGATGGTAACAGCAGCATGTGGTAGGGATTAGGTATTTTAACAGTAGGGTGTGATAGGGATGGTAACAGCAGCATGTGGTAGTGATTAGGTATTTTAACAGTAGGGTGTGGTAGGGATGGTAACAGTAGTGTGTGGTAGGGATGGTAACAGTAGGGTGTGGTAGGGATAAGGTATTTTAACAGCAGGGTGTGATAGGGATGGTAACAGCAGGGTGTGATAGGGATGGTAACAGCAGGTATTTTAACAGCAGGGTGTGATAGGGATGGTAACAGCAGCATGTGGTAGGGATTAGGTATTTTAACAGCAGGGTGTGATAGGGATGGTAACAGCAGGGTGTGATAGGGATGGTAACAGCATTGTGAGGTAGGGATGGCAACAGTAGGGTGTGGTAGGGATGGTAACAGCAGCATGTGGTAGTGATTAGGTATTTTAACAGTAGGGTGTGGTAGGGATGGTAACAGCAGGGTGTGGTAGGGATGGTAACCGCAGGGTGTGGTAGGGATGGTAACACCAGGGTGTGATAGGGATGGTAACAGCAGGCTGTGGTAGGGATGGTAACAGCAGGGTGTGGTAGGGATGGTAACAGCAGCATGTGGTAGGGATGGTAACAGCAGCATATGGTAGGGATGGTAACAGCAGCATATGGTAGGGATTAGGTATTTTAACAGTAGGGTGTGGTAGGGATGGTAACAGCAGCATGTGGTAGGGATAAGGTATTTTAACAGCAGGGTGTGACAGGGATGGTAACAGCAGCATGTGTTAGGGATTAGGTATTTTAACAGTAGGGTGTGATAGGGATGGTAACAGCAGCATGTGGTAGGGATTAGGTATTTTAACAGTAGGGTGTGATAGGGATGGTAACAGCAGGGTGTGGTAGGGATGGTAACCGCAGGGTGTGGTAGGGCTGGTAACAGCAGGGTGTGGTAGGGATGGTAACAGCAGCATGTGGTAGGGATTAGGGATGGTAACAGCAGGGTGTGATAGGGATGGTAACAGCAGGGTGTGATAGGGATGGTAACATCAGGGTGTGGTAGGGATGGTAACAGCAGCATGTGGTAGGGATTAGGTATTTTAACAGTAGGATGTGGTAGGGATGGTAACAGCAGGGTGTGGTAGGGATAGTAACAGCAGGGTGTGGTAGGGATGGTAACTGCAGGGTGTGGTAGGGATGGTAACACCAGGGTGTGATAGGGATGGTAACAGCAGGCTGTGGTAGGGATGGTAACAGCAGGGTGTGGTAGGGATGGTAACAGCAGCATGTGGTAGGGATGGTAACAACAGCATATGGTAGGGATGGTAACAGCAGCATATGGTAGGGATTAGGTATTTTAACAGTAGGGTGTGGTAGGGATGGTAACAGCAGCATGTGGTAGGGATTAGGTATTTTAACAGTAGGGTGTAATAGGGATGGTAACAGCAGCATGTGGTAGGGATTAGGTATTTTAACAGTAGGGTGTGATAGGGATGGTAACAGCAGCATGTGGTAGGGATTAGGTATTTTAACAGCAGGGTGTGATAGGGATGGTAACAGCAGGGTGTGATGTGTATGGTAACAGCATTGTGAGGTAGGGATGGCAACAGTAGGGTGTGGTAGGGATGGTAACAGCAGCATGTGGTAGGGATTAGGTATTTTAACAGTAGGGTGTGAAAAGGAGGGATAACAGCAGCATGTGGTAGGGATGGTAACAGCAGCATGTGGTAGTGATTAGGTATTTTAACAGTAGGGTGTGATAGGGATTGTAACAGCAGGGTGTGGTAGGGATGGTAACAGCAGCATGTGGTAATGATTAGGTATTTTAACAGCAGGGTGTGGTAGGGCTTAGGTATATTAACAGTAGGGTGTGATAGGGATGGTAACAGCAGCATGTGGTAGGGATGGTAACAGCAGCATGTGGTAGTGATTAGGTATTTTAACAGCAGGGTGTGGTAGGGATGGTAACAGCAGCATGTGGTAGGGATGGTAACAGCAGCATGTGGTAATGATTAGGTATTTTAACAGCAGGGTGTGGTAGGGATGGTAACAGCAGCATGTGGTAGTGATTAGGTATTTTAACAGCAGGGTGTGGTAGGGATGGTAACAGCAGCATGTGGTAGTGATTAGGTATTTTAACAGCAGGGTGTGGTAGGGATGGTAACAGCAGCATGTGGTAGGGATGGTAACAGCAGCATGTGGTAATGATTAGGTATTTTAACAGCAGGGTGTGGTAGGGATGGTAACAGCAGCATGTGGTAGGGATTAGGTATTTTAACAGTAGGGTGTGGTAGGGATGGTAACAGCAGCATGTGGTAGGGATTAGGTATTTTAACAGTAGGGTGTGGTTGGGATGGTAACAGCAGCATGTGGTAGGGATTAGGTATTTTAACAGTAGGGTGTGGTAGGGATGGTAACAGCAGCATGTGGTAGGGATTAGGTATTTTAACAGTAGGGTGTGGTTGGGATGGTAACAGCAGCATGTGGTAGGGATTAGGTATTTTAACAGTAGGGTGTGATAGGGATGGTAACAGCAGCATGTGGTAGTGATTAGGTATTTTAACAGTAGGGTGTGGTAGGGATGGTAACAGTAGTGTGTGGTAGGGATGGTAACATCAGGGTGTGGTAGGGATGGTAACAGCAGCATGTGGTAGGGATTAGGTATTTTAACAGTAGGATGTGGTAGGGATGGTAACAGCAGGGTGTGGTAGGGATAGTAACAGCAGGGTGTGGTAGGGATGGTAACTGCAGGGTGTGGTAGGGATGGTAACACCAGGGTGTGATAGGGATGGTAACAGCAGGCTGTGGTAGGGATGGTAACAGCAGGGTGTGGTAGGGATGGTAACAGCAGCATGTGGTAGGGATGGTAACAACAGCATATGGTAGGGATGGTAACAGCAGCATATGGTAGGGATTAGGTATTTTAACAGTAGGGTGTGGTAGGGATGGTAACAGCAGCATGTGGTAGGGATGAGGTATTTTAACAGTAGGGTGTAATAGGGATGGTAACAGCAGCATGTGGTAGGGATTAGGTATTTTAACAGTAGGGTGTGATAGGGATGGTAACAGCAGCATGTGGTAGGGATTAGGTATTTTAACAGCAGGGTGTGATAGGGATGGTAACAGCAGGGTGTGATGTGTATGGTAACAGCATTGTGAGGTAGGGATGGCAACAGTAGGGTGTGGTAGGGATGGTAACAGCAGCATGTGGTAGGGATTAGGTATTTTAACAGTAGGGTGTGAAAAGGAGGGATAACAGCAGCATGTGGTAGGGATGGTAACAGCAGCATGTGGTAGTGATTAGGTATTTTAACAGTAGGGTGTGATAGGGATTGTAACAGCAGGGTGTGGTAGGGATGGTAACAGCAGCATGTGGTAATGATTAGGTATTTTAACAGCAGGGTGTGGTAGGGCTTAGGTATATTAACAGTAGGGTGTGATAGGGATGGTAACAGCAGCATGTGGTAGGGATGGTAACAGCAGCATGTGGTAGTGATTAGGTATTTTAACAGCAGGGTGTGGTAGGGATGGTAACAGCAGCATGTGGTAGGGATGGTAACAGCAGCATGTGGTAATGATTAGGTATTTTAACAGCAGGGTGTGGTAGGGATGGTAACAGCAGCATGTGGTAGTGATTAGGTATTTTAACAGCAGGGTGTGGTAGGGATGGTAACAGCAGCATGTGGTAGTGATTAGGTATTTTAACAGCAGGGTGTGGTAGGGATGGTAACAGCAGCATGTGGTAGGGATGGTAACAGCAGCATGTGGTAATGATTAGGTATTTTAACAGCAGGGTGTGGTAGGGATGGTAACAGCAGCATATGGTAGGGATTATGTCTTTTAACAGCAGGGTGTGGTAGGGATGGTAACAGCAGGGTGTGGTAGGGATTAGGTATTTTAACAGCAGGGTGTGGTAGGGATGGTAACAGCAGCATGTGGTAGTGATTAGGTATTTTAACAGCAGGGTGTGGTAGGGATGGTAACAGCAGCATGTGGTAGGGATGGTAACAGCAGCATGTGGTAATGATTAGGTATTTTAACAGCAGGGTGTGGTAGGGATGGTAACAGCAGCATGTGGTAGGGATGGTAACAGCAGCATGTGGTAGGGGTGGTAACAGTAGCATGTGGTAATGATTAGGTATTTTAACAGCAGGGTGTGGTAGGGGTGGTAACAGCAGCATGTGGTAGGGATGAGGTATTTTAACAGTAGGGTGTGATAGGGATGGTAACAGCAGCATGTGGTAGGGATTAGGTATTTTAACAGTAGGGTGTGGTAGGGATTAGGTATTTTAACAGTAGGGTGTGGTGGGGATGGTAACAGCAGCATGTGATAGGGATTAGGTATTTTAACAGTAGGGTGTGGTAGGGATTAGGTATTTTAACAGCAGGGTGTGATAGGGATGGTAACAGCAGCATGTGGTAGGGATTAGGTATTTTAACAGTAGGGTGTGGTAGGGATGGTAACAGCAGCATGTGGTAGGGATTAGGTATTTTAACAGTAGGGTGTGGTAGGGATGGTAACAGCAGCATGTGGTAGGGATTAGGTATTTTAACAGTAGGGTGTGGTTGGGATGGTAACAGCAGCATGTGGTAGGGATTAGGTATTTTAACAGTAGGGTGTGATAGGGATGGTAACAGCAGCATGTGGTAGTGATTAGGTATTTTAACAGTAGGGTGTGGTAGGGATGGTAACAGTAGTGTGTGGTAGGGCTGGTAACATCAGGGTGTGGTAGGGATGGTAACAGCAGCATGTGGTAGGGATTAGGTATTTTAACAGTAGGATGTGGTAGGGATGGTAACAGCAGGGTGTGGTAGGGATAGTAACAGCAGGGTGTGGTAGGGATGGTAACTGCAGGGTGTGGTAGGGATGGTAACACCAGGGTGTGATAGGGATGGTAACAGCAGGCTGTGGTAGGGATGGTAACAGCAGGGTGTGGTAGGGATGGTAACAGCAGCATGTGGTAGGGATGGTAACAACAGCATATGGTAGGGATGGTAACAGCAGCATATGGTAGGGATTAGGTATTTTAACAGTAGGGTGTGGTAGGGATGGTAACAGCAGCATGTGGTAGGGATGAGGTATTTTAACAGTAGGGTGTAATAGGGATGGTAACAGCAGCATGTGGTAGGGATTAGGTATTTTAACAGTAGGGTGTGATAGGGATGGTAACAGCAGCATGTGGTAGGGATTAGGTATTTTAACAGCAGGGTGTGATAGGGATGGTAACAGCAGGGTGTGATGTGTATGGTAACAGCATTGTGAGGTAGGGATGGCAACAGTAGGGTGTGGTAGGGATGGTAACAGCAGCATGTGGTAGGGATTAGGTATTTTAACAGTAGGGTGTGAAAAGGAGGGATAACAGCAGCATGTGGTAGGGATGGTAACAGCAGCATGTGGTAGTGATTAGGTATTTTAACAGTAGGGTGTGATAGGGATTGTAACAGCAGGGTGTGGTAGGGATGGTAACAGCAGCATGTGGTAATGATTAGGTATTTTAACAGCAGGGTGTGGTAGGGCTTAGGTATATTAACAGTAGGGTGTGATAGGGATGGTAACAGCAGCATGTGGTAGGGATGGTAACAGCAGCATGTGGTAGTGATTAGGTATTTTAACAGCAGGGTGTGGTAGGGATGGTAACAGCAGCATGTGGTAGGGATGGTAACAGCAGCATGTGGTAATGATTAGGTATTTTAACAGCAGGGTGTGGTAGGGATGGTAACAGCAGCATGTGGTAGTGATTAGGTATTTTAACAGCAGGGTGTGGTAGGGATGGTAACAGCAGCATGTGGTAGTGATTAGGTATTTTAACAGCAGGGTGTGGTAGGGATGGTAACAGCAGCATGTGGTAGGGATGGTAACAGCAGCATGTGGTAATGATTAGGTATTTTAACAGCAGGGTGTGGTAGGGATGGTAACAGCAGCATGTGGTAGTGATTAGGTATTTTAACAGCAGGGTGTGGTAGGGATGGTAACAGCAGCATGTGGTAGGGATGGTAACAGCAGCATGTGGTAATGATTAGGTATTTTAACAGTAGGGTGTGATAGGGATGGTAACAGCAGCATGTGGTAGGGATGGTAACAGCAGCATGTGGTAGTGATTAGGTATTTTAACAGCAGGGTGTGGTAGGGATGGTAACAGCAGCATGTGGTAGGGATGGTAACAGCAGCATGTGGTAGGGATGGTAACAGCAGCATGTGGTAGGGATGGTAACAGCAGCATGTGGTAGGGATTATGTATTTTAACAGTAGGGTGTGGTAGGGATGGTAACAGCAGCATATGGTAGGGGTTATGTCTTTTAACAGCAGGGTGTGGTAGGGATGGTAACAGCAGGGTGTGGTAGGGATTAGGTATTTTAACAGCAGGGTGTGGTAGGGATGGTAACAGCAGCATGTGGTAGTGATTAGGTATTTTAACAGCAGGGTGTGGTAGGGATGGTAACAGCAGCATGTGGTAGGGATGGTAACAGCAGCATGTGGTAATGATTAGGTATTTTAACAGCAGGGTGTGGTAGGGATGGTAACAGCAGCATGTGGTAGTGATTAGGTATTTTAACAGCAGGGTGTGGTAGGGATGGTAACAGCAGCATGTGGTAGGGATGGTAACAGCAGCATGTGGTAATGATTAGGTATTTTAACAGTAGGGTGTGATAGGGATGGTAACAGCAGCATGTGGTAGGGATGGTAACAGCAGCATGTGGTAGTGATTAGGTATTTTAACAGCAGGGTGTGGTAGGGATGGTAACAGCAGCATGTGGTAGGGATGGTAACAGCAGCATGTGGTAGGGATGGTAACAGCAGCATGTGGTAGGGATGGTAACAGCAGCATGTGGTAGGGATTATGTATTTTAACAGTAGGGTGTGGTAGGGATGGTAACAGCAGCATATGGTAGGGGTTATGTCTTTTAACAGCAGGGTGTGGTAGGGATGGTAACAGCAGGGTGTGGTAGGGATTAGGTATTTTAACAGCAGGGTGTGGTAGGGATGGTAACAGCAGCATGTGGTAGTGATTAGGTATTTTAACAGCAGGGTGTGGTAGGGATGGTAACAGCAGCATGTGGTAGGGATGGTAACAGCAGCATGTGGTAATGATTAGGTATTTTAACAGCAGGGTGTGGTAGGGATGGTAACAGCAGCATGTGGTAGTGATTAGGTATTTTAACAGCAGGGTGTGGTAGGGATGGTAACAGCAGCATGTGGTAGGGATGGTAACAGCAGCATGTGGTAATGATTAGGTATTTTAACAGTAGGGTGTGATAGGGATGGTAACAGCAGCATGTGGTAGGGATGGTAACAGCAGCATGTGGTAGTGATTAGGTATTTTAACAGCAGGGTGTGGTAGGGATGGTAACAGCAGCATGTGGTAGGGATGGTAACAGCAGCATGTGGTAGGGATGGTAACAGCAGCATGTGGTAGGGATGGTAACAGCAGCATGTGGTAGGGATTATGTATTTTAACAGTAGGGTGTGGTAGGGATGGTAACAGCAGCATGTGGTAGGGATTAGGTATTTTAACAGTAGGGTGTGGTAGGGATGGTAACAGCAGCATGTGGTAGGGATTAGGTATTTTAACAGTAGGGTGTGGTAGGGATGGTAACAGCAGCATGTGGTAGGGATTAGGTATTTTAACAGTAGGGTGTGGTTGGGATGGTAACAGCAGCATGTGGTAGGGATTAGGTATTTTAACAGTAGGGTGTGATAGGGATGGTAACAGCAGCATGTGGTAGTGATTAGGTATTTTAACAGTAGGGTGTGGTAGGGATGGTAACAGTAGTGTGTGGTAGGGCTGGTAACATCAGGGTGTGGTAGGGATGGTAACAGCAGCATGTGGTAGGGATTAGGTATTTTAACAGTAGGATGTGGTAGGGATGGTAACAGCAGGGTGTGGTAGGGATAGTAACAGCAGGGTGTGGTAGGGATGGTAACTGCAGGGTGTGGTAGGGATGGTAACACCAGGGTGTGATAGGGATGGTAACAGCAGGCTGTGGTAGGGATGGTAACAGCAGGGTGTGGTAGGGATGGTAACAGCAGCATGTGGTAGGGATGGTAACAACAGCATATGGTAGGGATGGTAACAGCAGCATATGGTAGGGATTAGGTATTTTAACAGTAGGGTGTGGTAGGGATGGTAACAGCAGCATGTGGTAGGGATGAGGTATTTTAACAGTAGGGTGTAATAGGGATGGTAACAGCAGCATGTGGTAGGGATTAGGTATTTTAACAGTAGGGTGTGATAGGGATGGTAACAGCAGCATGTGGTAGGGATTAGGTATTTTAACAGCAGGGTGTGATAGGGATGGTAACAGCAGGGTGTGATGTGTATGGTAACAGCATTGTGAGGTAGGGATGGCAACAGTAGGGTGTGGTAGGGATGGTAACAGCAGCATGTGGTAGGGATTAGGTATTTTAACAGTAGGGTGTGAAAAGGAGGGATAACAGCAGCATGTGGTAGGGATGGTAACAGCAGCATGTGGTAGTGATTAGGTATTTTAACAGTAGGGTGTGATAGGGATTGTAACAGCAGGGTGTGGTAGGGATGGTAACAGCAGCATGTGGTAATGATTAGGTATTTTAACAGCAGGGTGTGGTAGGGCTTAGGTATATTAACAGTAGGGTGTGATAGGGATGGTAACAGCAGCATGTGGTAGGGATGGTAACAGCAGCATGTGGTAGTGATTAGGTATTTTAACAGCAGGGTGTGGTAGGGATGGTAACAGCAGCATGTGGTAGGGATGGTAACAGCAGCATGTGGTAATGATTAGGTATTTTAACAGCAGGGTGTGGTAGGGATGGTAACAGCAGCATGTGGTAGTGATTAGGTATTTTAACAGCAGGGTGTGGTAGGGATGGTAACAGCAGCATGTGGTAGTGATTAGGTATTTTAACAGCAGGGTGTGGTAGGGATGGTAACAGCAGCATGTGGTAGGGATGGTAACAGCAGCATGTGGTAATGATTAGGTATTTTAACAGCAGGGTGTGGTAGGGATGGTAACAGCAGCATGTGGTAGTGATTAGGTATTTTAACAGCAGGGTGTGGTAGGGATGGTAACAGCAGCATGTGGTAGGGATGGTAACAGCAGCATGTGGTAATGATTAGGTATTTTAACAGTAGGGTGTGATAGGGATGGTAACAGCAGCATGTGGTAGGGATGGTAACAGCAGCATGTGGTAGTGATTAGGTATTTTAACAGCAGGGTGTGGTAGGGATGGTAACAGCAGCATGTGGTAGGGATGGTAACAGCAGCATGTGGTAGGGATGGTAACAGCAGCATGTGGTAGGGATGGTAACAGCAGCATGTGGTAGGGATTATGTATTTTAACAGTAGGGTGTGGTAGGGATGGTAACAGCAGCATATGGTAGGGGTTATGTCTTTTAACAGCAGGGTGTGGTAGGGATGGTAACAGCAGGGTGTGGTAGGGATTAGGTATTTTAACAGCAGGGTGTGGTAGGGATGGTAACAGCAGCATGTGGTAGTGATTAGGTATTTTAACAGCAGGGTGTGGTAGGGATGGTAACAGCAGCATGTGGTAGGGATGGTAACAGCAGCATGTGGTAATGATTAGGTATTTTAACAGCAGGGTGTGGTAGGGATGGTAACAGCAGCATGTGGTAGTGATTAGGTATTTTAACAGCAGGGTGTGGTAGGGATGGTAACAGCAGCATGTGGTAGGGATGGTAACAGCAGCATGTGGTAATGATTAGGTATTTTAACAGTAGGGTGTGATAGGGATGGTAACAGCAGCATGTGGTAGGGATGGTAACAGCAGCATGTGGTAGTGATTAGGTATTTTAACAGCAGGGTGTGGTAGGGATGGTAACAGCAGCATGTGGTAGGGATGGTAACAGCAGCATGTGGTAGGGATGGTAACAGCAGCATGTGGTAGGGATGGTAACAGCAGCATGTGGTAGGGATTATGTATTTTAACAGTAGGGTGTGGTAGGGATGGTAACAGCAGCATATGGTAGGGGTTATGTCTTTTAACAGCAGGGTGTGGTAGGGATGGTAACAGCAGGGTGTGGTAGGGATTAGGTATTTTAACAGCAGGGTGTGGTAGGGATGGTAACAGCAGCATGTGGTAGTGATTAGGTATTTTAACAGCAGGGTGTGGTAGGGATGGTAACAGCAGCATGTGGTAGGGATGGTAACAGCAGCATGTGGTAATGATTAGGTATTTTAACAGCAGGGTGTGGTAGGGATGGTAACAGCAGCATGTGGTAGTGATTAGGTATTTTAACAGCAGGGTGTGGTAGGGATGGTAACAGCAGCATGTGGTAGGGATGGTAACAGCAGCATGTGGTAATGATTAGGTATTTTAACAGTAGGGTGTGATAGGGATGGTAACAGCAGCATGTGGTAGGGATGGTAACAGCAGCATGTGGTAGTGATTAGGTATTTTAACAGCAGGGTGTGGTAGGGATGGTAACAGCAGCATGTGGTAGGGATGGTAACAGCAGCATGTGGTAGGGATGGTAACAGCAGCATGTGGTAGGGATGGTAACAGCAGCATGTGGTAGGGATTATGTATTTAACAGTAGGGTGTGGTAGGGATGGTAACAGCAGCATATGGTATGGGTTATGTCTTTTAACAGCAGGGTGTGGTAGGGATGGTAACAGCAGGGTGTGGTAGGGATTAGGTATTTTAACAGCAGGGTGTGGTAGGGATGGTAACAGCAGCATGTGGTAGTGATTAGGTATTTTAACAGCAGGGTGTGGTAGGGATGGTAACAGCAGCATGTGGTAGGGATGGTAACAGCAGCATGTGGTAATGATTAGGTATTTTAACAGCAGGGTGTGGTAGGGATGGTAACAGCAGCATGTGGTAGGGATGGTAACAGCAGCATGTGGTAGGGATGGTAACAGTAGCATGTGGTAATGATTAGGTATTTTAACAGCAGGGTGTGGTAGGGGTGGTAACAGCAGCATGTGGTAGGGATTAGGTATTTTAACAGTAGGGTGTGATAGGGATGGTAACAGCAGCATGTGGTAGGGATTAGGTATTTTAACAGTAGGGTGTGGTAGGGATTAGGTATTTTAACAGTAGGGTGTGGTGGGGATGGTAACAGCAGCATGTGATAGGGATTAGGTATTTTAACAGTAGGGTGTGGTAGGGATTAGGTATTTTAACAGCAGGGTGTGATAGGGATGGTAACAGCAGCATGTGGTAGGGATTAGGTATTTTAACAGTAGGGTGTGGTAGGGATGGTAACAGCAGCATGTGGTAGGGATTAGGTATTTTAACAGTAGGGTGTGGTAGGGATGGTAACAGCAGCATGTGGTAGGGATTAGGTATTTTAACAGTAGGGTGTGGTTGGGATGGTAACAGCAGCATGTGGTAGGGATTAGGTATTTTAACAGTAGGGTGTGATAGGGATGGTAACAGCAGCATGTGGTAGTGATTAGGTATTTTAACAGTAGGGTGTGGTAGGGATGGTAACAGTAGTGTGTGGTAGGGATGGTAACAGTAGGGTGTGGTAGGGATAAGGTATTTTAACAGCAGGGTGTGATAGGGATGGTAACAGCAGGGTGTGATAGGGATGGTAACAGCAGGTATTTTAACAGCAGGGTGTGATAGGGATGGTAACAGCAGCATGTGGTAGGGATTAGGTATTTTAACAGCAGGGTGTGATAGGGATGGTAACAGCAGGGTGTGATAGGGATGGTAACAGCATTGTGAGGTAGGGACGGCAACAGTAGGGTGTGGTAGGGATGGTAACAGCAGCATGTGGTAGTGATTAGGTATTTTAACAGTAGGGTGTGGTAGGGATGGTAACAGCAGGGTGTGGTAGGGATGGTAACCGCAGGGTGTGGTAGGGATGGTAACACCAGGGTGTGATAGGGATGGTAACAGCAGGCTGTGGTAGGGATGGTAACAGTAGCATATGGTAGGGATGGTAACAGCAGCATGTGGTAGGGATGGTAACAGTAGCATATGGTAGGGATGGTAACAGCAGCATATGGTAGGGATTAGGTATTTTAACAGTAGGGTGTGGTAGGGATGGTAACAGCAGCATGTGGTAGGGATTAGGTATTTTAACAGTAGTGTGTGATAGGGATGGTAACAGCAGCATGTGGTAGGGATTAGGTATTTTAACAGTAGGGTGTGATAGGGATAAGGTATTTTAACAGCAGGGTGTGATAGGGATGGTAACAGCAGCATGTGGTAGGGATTAGGTATTTTAACAGTAGTGTGTGATAGGGATGGTAACAGCAGCATGTGGTAGGGATTAGGTATTTTAACAGTAGGGTGTGATAGGGATAAGGTATTTTAACAGCAGGGTGTGATAGGGATGGTAACAGCAGCATGTGGTAGGGATGGTAACAGCAGCATATGTTAGGGATGGTAACAGCAGCATATGGCAGGGATTAGGTATTTTAACAGTAGGGTGTGGTAGGGATGGTAACAGCAGCATGTGGTAGTGATTAGGTATTTTAACAGCAGGGTGTGGTAGGGATGGTAACAGCAGCATGTGGTAGGGATGGTAACAGCAGCATGTGGTAATGATTAGGTATTTTAACAGTAGGGTGTGATAGGGATGGTAACAGCAGCATGTGGTAGGGATGGTAACAGCAGCATGTGGTAGTGATTAGGTATTTTAACAGCAGGGTGTGGTAGGGATGGTAACAGCAGCATGTGGTAGGGATGGTAACAGCAGCATGTGGTAGGGATGGTAACAGCAGCATGTGGTAGGGATGGTAACAGCAGCATGTGGTAGGGATTATGTATTTTAACAGTAGGGTGTGGTAGGGATGGTAACAGCAGCATATGGTAGGGATTATGTCTTTTAACAGCAGGGTGTGGTAGGGATGGTAACAGCAGGGTGTGGTAGGGATTAGGTATTTTAACAGCAGGGTGTGGTAGGGATGGTAACAGCAGCATGTGGTAGGGATGGTAACAGCAGCATGTGGTAGGGATGGTAACAGCAGCATGTGGTAGGGATTATGTATTTTAACAGTAGGGTGTGGTAGGGATGGTAACAGCAGCATACGGTAGGGGTTATGTCTTTTAACAGCAGGGTGTGGTAGGGATGGTAACAGCAGGGTGTGGTAGGGATTAGGTATTTTAACAGCAGGGTGTGGTAGGGATGGTAACAGCAGCATGTGGTAGTGATTAGGTATTTTAACAGCAGGGTGTGGTAGGGATGGTAACAGCAGCATGTGGTAGGGATGGTAACAGCAGCATGTGGTAATGATTAGGTATTTTAACAGCAGGGTGTGGTAGGGATGGTAACAGCAGCATGTGGTAGGGATGGTAACAGCAGCATGTGGTAGGGATGGTAACAGTAGCATGTGGTAATGATTAGGTATTTTAACAGCAGGGTGTGGTAGGGGTGGTAACAGCAGCATGTGGTAGGGATTAGGTATTTTAACAGTAGGGTGTGATAGGGATGGAAACAGCAGCATGTGGTAGGGATTAGGTATTTTAACAGTAGGGTGTGGTAGGGATTAGGTATTTTAACAGTAGGGTGTGGTGGGGATGGTAACAGCAGCATGTGATAGGGATTAGGTATTTAACAGTAGGGTGTGGTAGGGATTAGGTATTTTAACAGCAGGGTGTGATAGGGATGGTAACAGCAGCATGTGGTAGGGATTAGGTATTTTAACAGTAGGGTGTGGTAGGGATGGTAACAGCAGCATGTGGTAGGGATTAGGTATTTTAACAGTAGGGTGTGGTAGGGATGGTAACAGCAGCATGTGGTAGGGATTAGGTATTTTAACAGTAGGGTGTGGTTGGGATGGTAACAGCAGCATGTGGTAGGGATTAGGTATTTTAACAGTAGGGTGTGATAGGGATGGTAACAGCAGCATGTGGTAGTGATTAGGTATTTTAACAGTAGGGTGTGGTAGGGATGGTAACAGTAGTGTGTGGTAGGGATGGTAACAGTAGGGTGTGGTAGGGATAAGGTATTTTAACATCAGGGTGTGATAGGGATGGTAACAGCAGGGTGTGATAGGGATGGTAACAGCAGGTATTTAACAGCAGGGTGTGATAGGGATGGTAACAGCAGCATGTGGTAGGGATTAGGTATTTTAAACAGCAGGGTGTGATAGGGATGGTAACAGCAGGGTGTGATAGGGATGGTAACAGCATTGTGAGGTAGGGATGGCAACAGTAGGGTGTGGTAGGGATGGTAACAGCAGCATGTGGTAGTGATTAGGTATTTTAACAGTAGGGTGTGGTAGGGATGGTAACAGCAGGGTGTGGTAGGGATGGTAACCGCAGGGTGTGGTAGGGATGGTAACACCAGGGTGTGATAGGGATGGTAACAGCAGGCTGTGGTAGGGATGGTAACAGCAGGGTGTGGTAGGGATGGTAACAGCAGCATGTGGTAGGGATGGTAACAGCAGCATATGGAAGGGATGGTAACAGCAGCATATGGTAGGGATTAGGTATTTTAACAGTAGGGTGTGGTAGGGATGGTAACAGCAGCATGTGGTAGGGATTAGGTATTTTAACAGTAGTGTGTGATAGGGATGGTAACAGCAGCATGTGGTAGGGATTAGGTATTTTAACAGTAGGGTGTGATAGGGATAAGGTATTTTAACAGCAGGGTGTGATAGGGATGGTAACAGCAGCATGTGGTAGGGATTAGGTATTTTAACAGTAGGGTGTGATAGGGATGGTAACAGCAGCATGTGGTAGGGATTAGGTATTTTAACAGTAGGGTGTGATAGGGATGGTAACAGCAGGGTGTGGTAGGGATGGTAACCGCAGGGTGTGGTAGGGCTGGTAACAGCAGGGTGTGGTAGGGATGGTAACAGCAGCATGTGGTAGGGATTAGGGATGGTAACAGCAGGGTGTGATAGGGATGGTAACAGCAGGGTGTGATAGGGATGGTAACATCAGGGTGTGGTAGGGATGGTAACAGCAGCATGTGGTAGGGATTAGGTATTTTAACAGTAGGATGTGGTAGGGATGGTAACAGCAGGGTGTGGTAGGGATAGTAACAGCAGGGTGTGGTAGGGATGGTAACTGCAGGGTGTGGTAGGGATGGTAACACCAGGGTGTGATAGGGATGGTAACAGCAGGCTGTGGTAGGGATGGTAACAGCAGGGTGTGGTAGGGATGGTAACAGCAGCATGTGGTAGGGATGGTAACAACAGCATATGGTAGGGATGGTAACAGCAGCATTTGGTAGGGATTAGGTATTTTAACAGTAGGGTGTGGTAGGGATGGTAACAGCAGCATGTGGTAGGGATTAGGTATTTTAACAGTAGGGTGTAATAGGGATGGTAACAGCAGCATGTGGTAGGGATTAGGTATTTTAACAGTAGGGGTGTGATAGGGATGGTAACAGCAGCATGTGGTAGGGATTAGGTATTTTAACAGCAGGGTGTGATAGGGATGGTAACAGCAGGGTGTGATGTGTATGGTAACAGCATTGTGAGGTAGGGATGGCAACAGTAGGGTGTGGTAGGGATGGTAACAGCAGCATGTGGTAGGGATTAGGTATTTTAACAGTAGGGTGTGAAAAGGAGGGATAACAGCAGCATGTGGTAGGGATGGTAACAGCAGCATGTGGTAGTGATTAGGTATTTTAACAGTAGGGTGTGATAGGGATTGTAACAGCAGGGTGTGGTAGGGATGGTAACAGCAGCATGTGGTAATGATTAGGTATTTTAACAGCAGGGTGTGGTAGGGATTAGGTATATTAACAGTAGGGTGTGATAGGGATGGTAACAGCAGCATGTGGTAGGGATGGTAACAGCAGCATGTGGTAGTGATTAGGTATTTTAACAGCAGGGTGTGGTAGGGATGGTAACAGCAGCATGTGGTAGGGATGGTAACAGCAGCATGTGGTAATGATTAGGTATTTTAACAGCAGGGTGTGGTAGGGATGGTAACAGCAGCATGTGGTAGTGATTAGGTATTTTAACAGCAGGGTGTGGTAGGGATGGTAACAGCAGCATGTGGTAGTGATTAGGTATTTTAACAGCAGGGTGTGGTAGGGATGGTAACAGCAGCATGTGGTAGGGATGGTAACAGCAGCATGTGGTAATGATTAGGTATTTTAAGAGCAGGGTGTGGTAGGGATGGTAACAGCAGCATGTGGTAGTGATTAGGTATTTTAACAGCAGGGTGTGGTAGGGATAGTAACAGCAGCATGTGGTAGGGATGGTAACAGCAGCATGTGGTAATGATTAGGTATTTTAACAGTAGGGTGTGATAGGGATGGTAACAGCAGCATGTGGTAGGGATGGTAACAGCAGCATGTGGTAGTGATTAGGTATTTTAACAGCAGGGTGTGGTAGGGATGGTAACAGCAGCATGTGGTAGGGATGGTAACAGCAGCATGTGGTAGGGATGGTAACAGCAGCATGTGGTAGGGATGGTAACAGCAGCATGTGGTAGGGATTATGTATTTTAACAGTAGGGTGTGGTAGGGATGGTAACAGCAGCATATGGTAGGGATTATGTCTTTTAACAGCAGGGTGTGGTAGGGATGGTAACAGCAGGGTGTGGTAGGGATTAGGTATTTTAACAGCAGGGTGTGGTAGGGATGGTAACAGCAGCATGTGGTAGTGATTAGGTATTTTAACAGCAGGGTGTGGTAGGGATGGTAACAGCAGCATGTGGTAGGGATGGTAACAGCAGCATGTGGTAATGATTAGGTATTTTAACAGCAGGGTGTGGTAGGGATGGTAACAGCAGCATGTGGTAGGGATGGTAACAGCAGCATGTGGTAGGGATGGTAACAGTAGCATGTGGTAATGATTAGGTATTTTAACAGCAGGGTGTGGTAGGGGTGGTAACAGCAGGGTGTGGTAGGGATTAGGTATTTTAACAGCAGGGTTTGGTAGGGATGGTAACAGCAGCATGTGGTAGTGATTAGGTATTTTAACAGCAGGGTGTGGTAGGGATGGTAACAGCAGCATGTGGTAGGGATGGTAACAGCAGCATGTGGTAATGATTAGGTATTTTAACAGCAGGGTGTGGTAGGGATGGTAACAGCAGCATGTGGTAGGGATGGTAACAGCAGCATGTGGTAATGATTAGGTATTTTAACAGCAGGGTGTGATAGGGATGGTAACAGCAGCATGTGGTAGGGATGGTAACAGCAACATATGGTAGGGATAAGGTATTTTAACAGTAGGGTGTGGTAGGGATGGTAACAGCAGCATATGGTAGGGATTAGGTATTTTAACAGTAGGGTGTGGTAGGGATGGTAACAGCAGCATGTGGTAGGGATTAGGTATTTTAACAGTAGGGTGTGGTAGGGATGGTAACAGCAGCATGTGGTAGGGATGAGGTATTTTAACAGCAGGGTGTGGTAGGGATGGTAACAGCAGCATGTGGTAGGGATGAGGTATTTTAACAGTAGGGTGTGGTAGGGATGGTAACAGCAGCATGCGGTAGTGATTAGGTATTTTAACAGTAGGGTGTGGTAGGGATGGCAACAGTAGGGTGTGGTAGGGATTAGGTATTTTAACAGTAGGGTGTGATAGGGATTTTAACAGCAGGGTGTGTGATAGGGATTAGGTATTTTAACAGCAGGGTGTGGTAGGGATGGTAACAGCAGCATGTGGTAGGGATGAGGTATTTTAACAGTAGGGTGTGATAGGGATGGTAACAGCAGCATGTGGTAGGGATTAGGGATTTTAAAATACCAGCAGGGTGTGATAGGGATGGTAACAGCAGGTATTTTAACAGTAGGGTGTGGTAAAGATGGTAACAGTAGGGTGTGGTAGGGATGGTAACAGCAGCATGTGGTAGTGATTAGGTATTTTAACAGTAGGGTGTGGTAGGGATGGTAACAGCAGGGTGTGGTAGGGATGGTAACCGCAGGGTGTGGTAGGGATGGTAACACCAGGGTGTGATAGGGATGGTAACAGCAGGCTGTGGTAGGGATGGTAACAGCAGGGTGTGGTAGGGATGGTAACAGCAGCATGTGGTAGGGATGAGGTATTTTAACAGTAGGGTGTGGTAGGGATGGTAACAGCAGCATGCGGTAGTGATTAGGTATTTTAACAGCAGGGTGTGGTAGGGATGGCAACAGTAGGGTGTGGTAGGGATTAGGTATTTTAACAGTAGGGTGTGATAGGGATTTTAACAGCAGGGTGTGATAGGGATTAGGTATTTTAACAGCAGGGTGTGGTAGGGATGGTAACAGCAGCATGTGGTAGGGATGAGGTATTTTAACAGTAGGGTGTGATAGGGATGGTAACAGCAGCATGTGGTAGGGATTAGGGATTTTAAAATACCAGCAGGGTGTGATAGGGATGGTAACAGCAGGTATTTTAACAGTAGGGTGTGGTAAAGATGGTAACAGTAGGGTGTGGTAGGGATGGTAACAGCAGCATGTGGTAGTGATTAGGTATTTTAACAGTAGGGTGTGGTAGGGATGGTAACAGCAGGGTGTGGTAGGGATGGTAACCGCAGGGTGTGGTAGGGATGGTAACACCAGGGTGTGATAGGGATGGTAACAGCAGGCTGTGGTAGGGATGGTAACAGCAGGGTGTGGTAGGGATGGTAACAGCAGCATGTGGTAGGGATGGTAACAGCAGCATATGGTAGGGATTAGGTATTTTAACAGTAGGGTGTGGTAGGGATGGTAACAGCAGCATGTGGTAGGGATTAGGTATTTTAACAGTAGGGTGTGATAGGGATGGTAACAGCAGCATGTGGTAGGGATAAGGTATTTTAACAGTAGGGTGTGATAGGGATGGTAACAGCAGCATGTGGTAGGGATTAGGTATTTTAACAGTAGGGTGTGGTAGGGATTAGGTATTTTAACAGTAGGGTGTGGTGGGGATGGTAACAGCAGCATGTGATAGGGATTAGGTATTTTAACAGTAGGGTGTGGTAGGGATTAGGTATTTTAACAGCAGGGTGTGATAGGGATGGTAACAGCAGCATGTGGTAGGGATAAGGTATTTTAACAGTAGGGTGTGGTAGGGATGGTAACAGCAGCATGTGGTAGGGATTAGGTATTTTAACAGTAGGGTGTGGTAGGGATGGTAACAGCAGCATGTGGTAGGGATTAGGTATTTTAACAGTAGGGTGTGGTTGGGATGGTAACAGCAGCATGTGGTAGGGATTAGGTATTTTAACAGTAGGGTGTGATAGGGATGGTAACAGCAGCATGTGGTAGTGATTAGGTATTTTAACAGTAGGGTGTGGTAGGGATGGTAACAGTAGGGTGTGGTAGGGATAAGGTATTTTAACAGCAGGGTGTGATAGGGATGGTAACAGCAGGGTGTGATAGGGATGGTAACAGCAGGTATTTTAACAGCAGGGTGTGATAGGGATGGTAACAGCAGCATGTGGTAGGGATTAGGTATTTTAACAGCAGGGTGTGATAGGGATGGTAACAGCAGGGTGTGATAGGGATGGTAACAGCATTGTGAGGTAGGGATGGCAACAGTAGGGTGTGGTAGGGATGGTAACAGCAGCATGTGGTAGTGATTAGGTATTTTAACAGCAGGGTGTGATAGGGATGGTAACAGCATTGTGAGGTAGGGATGGCAACAGTAGGGTGTGGTAGGGATGGTAACAGCAGCATGTGGTAGGGATTAGGTATTTTAACAGTAGGGTGTGAAAAGGAGGGATAACAGCAGCATGTGGTAGGGATGGTAACAGCAGCATGTGGTAGTGATTAGGTATTTTAACAGTAGGGTGTGATAGGGATTGTAACAGCAGGGTGTGGTAGGGATGGTAACAGCAGCATGTGATAATGATTAGGTATTTTAACAGCAGGGTGTGGTAGGGATTAGGTATTTTAACAGTAGGGTGTGGTAGGGATTAGGTATTTTAACAGTAGGGTGTGATAGGGATGGTAACAGCAGCATGTGGTAGGGATGGTAACAGCAGCATGTGGTAATGATTAGGTATTTTAACAGCAGGGTGTGATAGGGATTAGGTATTTTAACAGCAGGGTGTGGTAGGGATGGTAACAGCAGCATGCGGTAGTGATTAGGTATTTTAACAGTAGGGTGTGGTAGGGATGGCAACAGTAGGGTGTGGTAGGGATGAGGTATTTTAACAGTAGGGTGTGATAAGGATGGTAACAGCAGCATGTGGTAGGGATTAGGGATGGTAACAGCAGGGTGTGGTAGGGATGGGGTATGGGTAGGGGGTGAGGAATCAAGGGGGAAAGGGTTAGGATTGGGGCGGTCACATGGGCCTGCGTACCTGCTGATTAACACAGCCATGCTGGCTCTTCAGACTGGACACCGTGGCTTGGAACTTCTGGGTCTGCTACTCAGCCTGGAGAGAGATGGGGAGAGGGAGGAAAAGAGAGGAGGTCAAAAACATGCAGTTTGAGCTCATAAAGGAGCTAGAGGTGAGATAGACATTGATAGAGAGGGCATTGATTAAAGTGATTAATCCTAACATGGAAAAAGTCAATTCTGAAACCCACTGCATACTCTGAGGGACTGTTGGTGTGAACCTGGACATGGTTCTCTGGCTGTACACAGAGTCCATCATAGCAAATGAGGATGAACAAAAGCAGTGGATGGAGTTTTAAAAATAATTTTCTGTCTGGGACAGGGTTGTGGGCATGTACACTTCCACATACATGTGCTGGACCCCTCTGTCTCCCTGTGGATCGTCTCATTGAGGCGTCTCTCTCTCTTTCTCTCCCTCCCTGCTCTTTACTTCTCTCATGTCTGGGAGCAGTAATCTGTTCCTGAGCCAGCACTGCTGGGATTAAGCAGTGACTGAAGATAGGATATATGCGTCATTAAAGCAGAGAGCACAGAGACGGAGACAAGAGAGACAAAATCAACAAAGGTGACATGGAGAGAAAGCAGACAAATAACACAGGCCGGCAGGCAGACAGACAGACTTCCATAGCCTCCTGTGAATAGTAATACAGCAGCAGTGAGGCAGCTTCATTTCCATGTGAGGAGCACGGCTGGCATGGCATCAGGTGGATTAATGCTGCTGTCCTGGAGAGCTGTAATGGATGCCTGGGCAGAGGAGCTGGGGCTCACAGTGGACTCAAACCCCACTACTAAAGGTTACAGGTAAATGCAGAGAAATTACAGTGGGAGAGCCTGCAGAGTGCAGAGGCCCAGGAAAATGACTAATTGTATTCAGATAAAGGCTCTGGCCGTATGCTGAGCACTAGAGGAAATGTGCCGGACTTCCACCACCTCACATGGAGAGGCTAGATCAGTGGGAGGCTTTTGAACAAGGTTCTGAGCCACGGCAAACACAATTCCAGCTTCTTCAACATGAGCGTAGCTGCCTTTACAATGGCATGTACTCTAGGAGTAATCCAGTATACCCAATAAGCACTGACATCAAGTATCTTACTGTGGGTGAGATGGTAAGACTAGAACTGAAGTAGACTCACTGAGCATAACAGTCAGGTCAACATGACATTATCTTATAGAGTGGTAGTGCCTGTGTGTCTGTATGTTTCTATCTGTACAGCTGGGTTGATGGTGATTCATAGCATGGTGGTCTCACCCTCCTCCAGGCTTCCCTTGGTCTCTGGGGAGTGGTCTCTGTCAGCTCCCCCTCCAGGTCCACACACCTCTGCTCGGCCTGGGCACACTCTGTGTCCTCTCTGACCCTGGCAGAGCTCTGCAGAGAACACACCACCGCTGCCAGTCTTTCCACCTGCAAGGTCCGCACACACACACACACACACACACACACACACACACACACACACACACACACACACACACACACACACACACACACACACACACACACACACACACACACACACACACACACACACACACACACACACACACACACACACACACACACACACACACATTACTGTAAGGTTATTGCAACATTAGGTCACAGCTCCATCTTCTCCCAGTGGGACACTAGGCTGGCCCGTCTCATTGTGACCCCTCACTAATACTGGAGGGAAATCCATGGCAATCAGGTAAGAGTGGCTCTCATTTCCCTCTCATTATACATCCTCATTCCCAGCACTAACAGAGCCCATATCCACCCAGCCCCTGAGCCATGTCTATGTTTAACTCATCCATATTCCCCTAGTCCCAGGGGAGAGCACAGTTTCCTGAGTGGGAATCTCTGTCTGTCTGTCTGCCCAGGTTAATGGAGAAGGAGTGGGTCTCTGTGAGGAAGAGACCATGGAAAGACACAATCGCATGTACACACACACACACACACACACATGTGCACACTCACATTATGTAGGCATGGATATGAGCAGACTCTCAATGGTAATAAACAACATCTTACAGAGACATAACAGGCAGAGACTCCAGAGTATACAGTAATGTGAATGTGAGCATCAAGGTCTCCATTGTCAACAGAGATGCACAGACTTGGAGGTCTCCAAGTCTGTGGAGAGATTTTTGTTACGGCGGACAATATGAATCCGGGTGTGAATCAGCGTGTATTGTTGCTGATGATGGACTTTGGGTTATGAAAGTGTTTCCACTGGGGTGTGTGTATTGTGTTAGCGGTGGACTCCAGTCACTGTGAACCACGACAGGCCCCCATTCTGACCTCGGCTCCCTGCTCCCGCTTATATCCCATGAGCGCCTCATTTTCTCCCTCTACCTGCACAAGACGCCCTTTGACCTCAGCCAGCTAGGGAGACAAAAGAGACATGATGTCAGAGAGGGAGGAATACTACAGTACTGCAGCGTAAACGAGGTCTACTTGTCTCTGAACAAACACTGGAATACGGTAAATATATATCCACACTATTCAATGTCTATTCAATACAGCATTTCATTATTTCTTACAGTAACACAGCTGTTACCAAAGCTTCTGTAGAAACTGCAAGAGTGAAATCATACGTGGCGAAAGTAAATTGTTAGTGTCATTATATAGCCTAATTAGCCTACTCCTGTCTACACAGAAATAAATAGGCTACTACACCAGAAAGCGCAATTTGACCACAGGGGATCATTCGATTCTTTAAATCGCATTTCATACAGTCGGAAGTGCCCACAATTTGGGCAGCGCGCGTTCAATTCCAAATAGATGACTGTTGAGTTGAGACTGTCAGTGAAAAGTAGAGAAGCCCAGCCAGGCATATCGCAATATTTCAAAATACAATTGCGGGAAAACATAGTTTGGAAAGCAAATGGCTATTGCTGTAAATAGAAGACAATGAAAACACTCTAATCTGTCTTTTAGTTATCTAAATTGTCTGTCACACCCTGATCTGTTTCACCTGTCCTTGTGCTTGTCTCCAACCCCTCCAGGTGTCACCCATCTTCCCCATTATCCCCTGGGTATTTATACCTGTGTTTTCTGTCTGTCTGTGCGGTCCGTGTGGTTTTGTCAAGTCAACCAGCGCGTTACTCTGCGGTCCTGCTTGTTCTGTTTCTCTGTTTTTGCCAGTCCTCCCAGTTTTGACCCTTGCCTGCCTTGACCCGCCTGCCTGACCATATTGCCTGCTCTGACCTCGAGCCTGCCTGTCACTCTGTACCTCCTGGACTTCATTCTCTTGCCTGCCACTTGGATACTAATAAATATCATAGACTCAAACCATCTGCCTCCCGTGTCTGCATCTGGGCCTCGCCCTGTGCCCTTATATTGTCATTGAGCGAACAGTAACCTATCTCATTGGCACCAGCGGAGAGCATCGACCATATCCCCGTGGTGAGTGTGCATATTCACTCTTTATCATTGCTGGCTCGGTGCCACCTGAACGTTTGTTATTCCCTCCCCCAGTTTAGCTGGACGTCATATTGTATTTGCGTCTCCCCTTCTCATAGGCCTATTATATGGATCAGACAACGTCATTTTTATTGATCTGTTTGCATTTTTATGGTCAAAATGTGTTTCCCCAAACTTAACTCGAGCGCCGCCTATGAGGGAACTTCTTTCAGGTTAGGCAGAAGCTTGTATGACTAATATAGACAGGGACCAGAGTCACCGCATTCAAATCTACTCAAAGGAGAAAGGACAGTGACACGTCATTATAGAGAGTAGAAAATGGCCTTTAAATTAAAGGTGGGCGAGACAGCGGTGATAATGACTATGGAGGGGCTGGAATGAAACACATAGGGAGTTAGGACAGGATTAGTTCATCATTAATGGACACTGATAGCACATGGAGGAAATAGGCTGGTGGTAACTTTAGCATTATGCCCAATTGGTGTCCAGAGCACTTGGATCTTAATACACAGCATCCATTAATTGGACATATCTGATGTAACCATCAGATCTAGCCATGACTATACAGTTACAGGAGGCTACAGAATATAATTATGCTATGAAGGAAAAGAAACTGACTCGTTCCTTTCATTCTATATAGATAGAAGGGGGAGATAAAGGCAGAGAGCTCAGGGAATGGTGCGGTCATTGATAGAGTGACAAGTGAGAATGAGATCTTTCATCAGGCATGTAGAGCAGATAGCTGCTGTGGGTACCTCCAGCTCAAGGCAGAGAGTCTGCCTAGATACCCAGCGACAGGTGACACAGGCGCTGACAGACAGCATTAGCTCTGAATCTGATTGGTTTGCAGTTTTATCCAGGAGAAGAAGTGTGGCTTGGCTCGGTTGTGTTTCGGAGGACGTACGGCTCTTGACCTTCGCCTCTCCCGAGTCCGTACGGGAGTTGCAGCGATGGGACAAGACTGTAACTACCAATTGGATATCACAAAATTGGGGAGAAAAAGGGCCCCCAAAAAGTATCTAACTACTGTATAAAGTACTGTATATTTATGGATGTCTATTTTTCAACATGTCTGTCTGGTCTGCCTTATTGTGTGCATGTCTGTCTGGTCTGCCTTATTGTCTGTCTGTCTGTCTGTCCCCCCAGTTCTCTGTAGTAAACAACATAGTCATCCTGCTCTGAATCATGTTTCCTGGCCTCTGCCAGTTAGACAGGAGAGAGGTGGTCTGGGCCAGAGGCAGACACAGACACAGACAGGGCCAGCTGCTCAGCACGTGTTCCCAAGCCACGACCCAGCATCAGAAAGCACAACTGTACTAATGGAACTAACACAGGGCTGTCCCGCTATGGCACTTTGGTCCATAAGGACAGGATGTTGTGCCTCCATCAACATGGAGGATTATCGCCCATTATGCTGCTATTGGATCATTATGCAGATTTAACCTAGGCCTACGTACCCTGATTATATAGTTTTGCTAGAAAGTGAGAAATCTTCAAGTTTCTAAAGGATGAGTTATTTTATGGTCAACAGATAAGCTCCTCTATAAGATGACGCACTTTCACAGTTTAGCTAAATACAATCCATCAATATGAATACCAGGCTACTTTACATTCAGCAACATATGCTTATGATGCTTTCTATACAAAACACATTTAAATGATAAAGACACAAAAGTGGACACGACCTGTATGATGAGTTAGTCTACATTTTTCAAGCACATTTGGATTAGATTCCTGGGGATAAATTGGTTGGTTCTTGACCGTGCACTAGTGAACAGACACTGAACACACACGTTCAAAGAACTGTAGACACAAAGCATCAAGGCTGAACAAGAGCTAACAGGGAGAGGAGGCCTGAGAAGCCTGAGACTGGCAGTGAGTTCTCTACCTGAGTGTGGAGCTCCTCTGCCTGCTGTGTCTGGGTCTGCAGGTCCCTCTGCTGCTGCTCTCTTCGGCTGTGTCCCCTCCGGAGCTCCAGTTGGCTCTCCTGTAGCTCCGTCTGCAGCTGAGAGATCCTCTGCCCATGGACATCCAGCTATCGAACCACAAAAGAAGGCAGGGCGGCAGAGGAGGAGAAAATCAATCCAGTACAAAGAGCCTCTCCTTTCGTCTTGGCTCTGCCTGCCTGCTTGTCTATCTGAGACAGGGCTACATCATGGATCCCAGATCAGACCCACCAGCTGCCCAAGTCCAGACACCCTGAGTCCCAGGACTGCTCTCCCAACACCAGCCCTGAGATTCGCTTGCCTCGGAGTAAGAAAGAATTAAATAAGCGCAAAAAATCTGACGAATACACCCTGCCGTATTGAAATGGCTGCCATTTATGCATTGTTCAAACCCAAAACGAGTACTGATGGTGAGAGATTGTCCAGTTCTTATTCTGAACAATAACAACGGGTCAATGATGGGTCAATAAAGTGTGGAATAATCACCATGGAACTAATCTAGTCTGATCTTAACTAATCAAATACCTTTTCAATTTCAACGGTATAATCCTGTAGAAGCGGAGGTTTGCGTCAGTGAGTGTCAACACACGATAACAGACTACATGTGTGTTTACATATAAATACTACAATGTTACTCATATGCAGTTAATGCATTGACAACCAACTGCTGAAGTGTCATTAAACGAAGAAAAAGGAAATAATGATTATAATACGAGCAACAGTAGAATTGATCATAGAATGTAAAACAACTTAGAACAGCAGAACAACTAAAAACAACATTTTAAATCATTGTAATAATCACAGGACAGGACTCCTGAGAAACCATACAGTCTTAGCACCTTGTTTTCTATCTACAACCTAATATGTTTTTTCGGCTGTCCCCATAGGAGAACCCTTTGAAGAACCCTTTTTGGTTCCATATAGAACCCTTTTTGGTTCCATAAAGAATATTTTCCCTGAGGGTTCTACCTGAAAAAGTATTTTCCTATGGGGATAGCCGAATAACCCTTTTTCACCTTTTTTTGTGTCTGGTGTTTTTACCATCAACATGTAACCAAACAAACTACTGGACCAGTGAGGGATCCCACTGATCCCGGTCTGACACCTGCAGAAGGCTGGCCCGGCACGCCAACACAGCACTAACTCTAATAAACTACCTCTAATTAACACAACACAGTCACCTGCTAAATCATATGAGAGAGAGAGAGGGAGAAGGGAGGGAGGGAGGAGGAAAAGAAGGGAGAGTGGGATAGAACAAGAGAGAGGAGGGAAAGGAAAGACCCATGCAGGTACTGGTCCAGTTGGTCAGAGACAGAGACATAGTCTTGTTTCTGTGTGTGAGATGGTGGTAGCTCATCACAACAGCAGCAGCAGCGAGAGGAGGAGGAGGAAAGGAAAACAGACAAGATGGAGTCCCAGACGAGTCCCAGGACGACCCATTAATCAAACATCTGCATACAGGCTGAGAGATAATCCACAAATCCACCCAGAACAGGACCCTCGCGGGCGTTTCTCCCCTTCTTTCTCTGTTGAAAAGCATAATGGCTGCCTCCACCTATCTCCCTTTTGGAAAGCCTGATGAGGTGACTGCTGCTTATTCCTCAATTAGAAAGTAGCATTGATATAGGAATCGTTTCCACAGAATCCCACCGAAAACCTGTCTCATCCCTTTAGCTCTCTCTTTCTGTGTGCGATCCACGCCGATAACCCTGCTCTTGCTTTCTTTCCCTCACAATCGCTCCCTCTCTCTATTCTCCCCTCCTAAACTGATCAATACTTCATTTAAATCATGACATTAGCACACTACAACTGGAGAAAAACCGAGAGTAGGAAGGCAAATGCGCTTCGTATGTTAAGCGGATAACAGATAACAGTATATTTTTTGGGGGGTGAAGTTTAAATATCTGTTTTAACAAGAAGTAAAAACAAAAGGTAGAAATGTATGCAAGTGCGCGGGGCTGTAGCACTGTTATGATTTGAGCTCCCGAGCCTCACACTGATCAATAGCACATTTAAATCCCAGACAGAGGAGCACTATCATCACATCAGAAGGAAAGAGAAACACGCTTTCCTAATTATCATGTCAAATAACCAACACTGCGGATGCCCTAGTTAGACGGTGCTGATAGAGACATATTTCATATTTATTCAAGCAGAAATCTTTAATATTTTCCATTTGGACCTGAATGAGTAATATCGTTATATATATGCACTCTCACGCATTTATCTATTCACGTAATTCACGATGAGCCCAATCAATAGTGCCCTGTCCACAGCCGGCTTTCTGGCCATATACGTCTACGTAGGATCACATAATAAACTGTTCAGAATGCCAAAACGAGCCCATCTGATTTCCTGCCGCTGATTGGAATAGCTGGCGCTGCAAATGACTGGCTAATTTTGGTGCTGGTCATTAATCCTAGCTAGATATTTACCTGAGCAGACTGGGAGTCGCGGGCCTGGTGGGAGAGCAGTACATCTCGCCGGAGCCTCTGGATGGTTGCGTCCCGACATGATAACTGGGGTGCAGCCAGCCCAACAGGTCAGGTTTTACCCATCCCGAACGTGGGTGAACAGAGGAGAGGAGAGAGGGGCAGAGTGTGAACCCAACACTAGGCGTGAGGTGGGACAGAGAGGCAAATGCCAGACGATCACTAGAGAACATGCACTTACATATAGCCTGGCGCCAATGTCAACCAATGAGCAATTAGACAGACAAGACTAACACTATTGATCGTGGGTTCTAGCTCTTTTTATCCAGGGCTAACTAGGCTGCCTGAGGTTGTGTGACGGCTGCTGTGGCTGCAGACTGGGAGGGGAGGGTGGGATGGAGGAAGGTGGAGGGCGACGGACAGGGTAGGGCAGGTCCTTCTCTCCCCAGGCCTTGAGCTCTGAGTTGGGGACTGGTCATTACCATTTAGCCTGCTATTGATCTGCCTGCTAAATAAGCCTGGACTCCATGCAGTCACACACAGCTACACACAGCTACACACACACAATCCTAGAGACACATACTCAAATACACACACAATCCTAGAGACACATACTCAAATACACACACAATCCCAAAGACACATACTCAAAACACACACACAATCCCAGGGACACATACTCAAACAAAACACACAATCCCAGAGACACCATGGCACGCACCACAATAACATTACTAGTAATTAATCAATAGTTAAGGGTCTGGTTTCCAATCAACAAATTATTTGACAACATCAGTACAATGGAAAGACTAGATTACTTCATTGTGTACATTGCATTTTGGTCGTGTTTGGGGGACACTGGGAAATAAAAAATGGGTGATTATTGCTACATGACAGTAGCTATTGACTTGATGGGTGTGACTACCTCAGTCTTCAGCAGTTCTCTGCCCCTCTGTTCTGTAAGATGTGGGACTGGACTGGATCCTGTCGGGTCAGTAGTGCTCCCCTGGAAAATAATGTTTTTATTTTTACTGTTCTAATTACATTGGTAACCAGTTTATAATAGCAATAAGGCACCTCTGGGTTTTGTGGTATATGGTCAATATACCACGGCTAAGGGCTGTATCCAGGCACTCTGCGTTGCGTTGTGCCTAAGAACAGCCCTTAGCCGTGGTATATTGGCCATATTCCACACCCCCCTCAATACGGCACAACACCAGTCCTACCATATCAGGACTGACAGACACTCAGTAGTACATGACAGACAGACAGAGAGACAGAGAGATAGACAGAGAGAGACAGACAGAAAGAGGGACAGACAGAGAGACAGAGAGATAGACAGAAAGAGGGACAGACAGACAGACAGACAGAGAGAGAGAGAGAGAGAGAGAGAGAGAGAGGACAGACAGACAGACAGACAGACAGACAGACAGACAGACAGACAGACAGACAGACAGACAGACAGACAGACAGACAGACAGACAGACAGACAGACAGACAGACAGACAGACAGGCAGACAGGCAGGCAGGCAGGCAGGCAGGCAGGCAGGCAGGCAGGCAGGCAGGCAGGCAGGCAGACAGGCAGGCAGACAGGCAGACAGAGTGGTTTGGACAGCCAGTTGATGGCTGAGAAAGACAACAGTTAAACAGAGACAGAGAGTACTGCCTGGTGCTGGAAAACCCACCCTCCAGTCAGACCATGAGCAACCGGGAAACATGTATTTTGTGAGCATTCCTTCATTGTGAAGAAAAAGGTTAAGTTGAATTCATGAAAGCTGGCGGGGATCATGATGGGGACACCTGATCTGCTCTCCATGCCGGAGACGTTTGCCACCACATTAGCGTCTACAGTGTGGAGCCCAGTTAACTAATGCTGAGAGCGTTTAACCCTGTTTACAATGCATCCCCACCACCCCACCCGGTTCTCAGCCTCCGCTTCTACATCCTCAATTATATCCTGACCTCCAACTACCAAGGACATTCTCTCAGCTAGCACACAATCACGGGCCGTCGCCTTCAGAGACTCAGTGCATTAGATGTGAGGAAAGCACATTAGGACCTCTGCTATTTTACAAGAACGTGGAGAATCTGCTGTCCTTGGTCATTTATACACAACTGGCTGCTTTCACACAGATGAGATGGTACACACTGTTTAGTATGAGCAGCGTGATGTTAGAGATGCATAGACATGTGGAAATGAGGAAATTAATGAACAACCAATCATACTGAAAAGGCAGTCAGTGTGTTGTTTCTCTTTTTCTTCCTGTGGCAAAGTGTTTTTTATCCAGTCCACCCTTTGGTGTGTGTTTGAAAATCAATCCTGATATTCCAAAGAGAGAGACAAAATAGTCTCTCAGAAGTGATTGCTCATTCCTCACAGCTTCAAACAGCACTGCATCAGAAGGACACCTTTAATATTCAGACTTTTCACGTCACTCTAGGGTAAATCCCTAGCAACCACCATAGCAACACACTCTGAGTTGGACGTGAAATGCATGGCAAGTTCCCTCCTGCCACCAGGCAGAGACGGGGTAAAGAGAAGAAAAAAGAGAGAGACGGATATGCCTCAAAGAGCTGAATTAAAGCATAAATGAGAAACAGACACACAGGAACAAACCAGACGAATACTCATATCAATAATCTCATGCATGTCTGTGTGACTCCTCGATAGCCACCTTTTATCAGAGGATACTCGTGTATCCAACCGCGGAAGAGTTTTGTAATCTGCCACACCACCTTCCTTTCAATCAGCTTTAAAAACAATATGCTACTTATTGTTTTATTTCTAAAATGTATTGCACAACTAACTCAATTTGTTTTGATCACTTTACACATTTATCCACCCCTGTAAACGTCATTTGCCTATTGACGCATGAGTGGAGAAGGACCATCTCATTTCACACAAACGCATTTCAATCCACGTTCACTTCCCTCACCGACTTTGTCAAAAAGAGGCGAGAGAGGATGGAGGAGAGAGGACGTAGGAAATGAGGAAATGTAATTGACAAAAAGCCATTGGCTAGTTAAAATGTATTTTGCAGGTTCTCCTGCAAGGGACAACAACAGCATCTCTGTCTCATCTGGGCCGAGCTGGATCGCAAGTGTGTAAATCAATATAAATATATGTTTTATTATCACACACCGGATAGGTGCACTGAAATGTGTTGTTTTACGGGGGGGTTAAGTGCCTAGCTCAAGGGCACATAGACAGATCACCTAGCCGGGTTGGGGAATCAAACCAGTGACCTTTCGGTTACTGGCCCAACCCTCTCTTAAACGCTAGTCTACCTGCCACCCCAGGTATGTGTGACATCAGGGTCATGCGTGGGTTGTGGGGGGCAAAGCAGATGTGCCGCCCCTGTCCACCTCCCGCATCCATAGACACTTCCTGTACTACAGTAATGACCTCTTAGTGAGCCTCTTCCAACAAAAATTTCAGCCCCCACCCCCGCATCTGGTTTCCTAGTCTCTGAGATTCTAGCTCTCAGAAGCTGATGAGTTCAGTCAAACTTCATTAAGTTTATAGCCGCAGCCCAGCGGTCCCTGGTGGCACTCTACACAGAACAAGCCCCTCGTCTGGCAGAGAGTGATGGGGCTGCTCTGCCTGAGAGAGGCCCTTTACTGCCTCAGCTCACAGGTGGAGGGGAGAGCTCTTTACCCCCCCGCCTCTGTCTATATCTATCTCAGTCCTCTCTGTCTGTCTCACCGCACTCCTCTCTGTCTCCCCCACTGCCCTCTCTGTCTCCCCCTCTCTCTGACTCTATACATCTCATTCCTCTGCATCACTCTCTGACGACCCCTCTCCGCCTCTCCCTTTCTCTCCCTCTATCTGTCTCTCTCACTACCCTCACTCCTTCTCAATCTTTCTCTCGATCTCTCCCAGTCTCCCTCCTTCTTATTCTCCCTGCCTTTCTCTCTGGGGGTCGCCTGGGTGAGGAGTCCACAGTACTGCTCATCATTCTCCACTTGGGCAGTAATACATGCAGGACAATAGTACATTTATAAATGTATTCATGGGTCTCCAGCAGCTGTCATGTCCACAGAGAGGTGAGTTGCTGATGCTCCTCCATACAGGAAGGACATACAACCAAATACTGACCAATATAAACCAACAGTCTTCCCTTTCCCCAAGACTTCATATTACCCAAACATGTGCAACAGCTTCACAGTCCACCACCTCAACTATTCCATCCGAACTGGGTAGAGGCTCACTGGGGAGGGAGAGGGGAGGAAGAAGATGGGCCAGAAAGCAAGAGGTGTCCCTTTAAAGGGCCCGGTGGGGAAAGGTAAACATGGGCCCATCCAGTGAGTATTTATTGCGAGTCGGGGCAGACACACACTCGCTTAGGTTCTCTGAGTAGCTATTAAACAAGTCTGGGACTGACCTCTGGTTTTAAGCGGCCGTGTGTCTGACAGCGAAGGCTGCCAAGGCCGCCATAAATGGATTTCTTAAAGTTTCATTCAGGAAAATAAAAAAGGCTGTAGTGTGCAGGAGGGTGATTCAGAGGCAGGGCTGCGTGAGAGAACAGTGTTTCTATCCCACGCTGGGCTAGACTCGGCTGCCTGAGTGGTTCTCTCTCCACAATACAGAGGAATACTGGAGGAGCAGGAACCCAAGTAGAAACACGCTTTATCCAAATAGAATGCAAGAGCCGGGAAAGGGTTTCTGTAAAAAGTGTTTTTACTTCCTCTATTGTGAGCGGAGTGGAATAGAAAATGATCTGCCACGTGTGTATACCCAGGCCATTAAAACACTACATCCCTCAAACACAAATGTCTGCAGCAGCTGCTCCGACCGAGAGGCTGCCTGCCTGTTCAATTCATTTTACCACAGAAACAATGTGACCATACTGCTGTAAAACTCACAGATAAAAAGCACTGTAAATTTAAATAAAAAATCTGAAAACACGCTTAGGCCAGTCCCTTTAACCTTTGAAGTAACAGAGGCTTTATGTGGGGAGAGGAGCTGAGGCTGGCTCAAAGGCAGGCCCTGAATCAGCTAAATTGAATGCAATGTTAAGTGCAATTAATGAACCCCACAAAGGAGGATTATGCTGACAGGATTATTCTGAACAACAATGCAGCACCCGCTGCCAATTACACACCACAGCAGGACCTCAGAGCTCCTCTTCTGCTGGACTGCAGATTAGCATTATGCACACACACGCAAATACACAACAACATAAACAGACACACACATCCAAATTACATACATTGGATTTGCTGAGCTGATTACCTGCTGTTTCAGTTTCTTTATCCTTCCTGCTACAGGTACCCTAACTCATGTTTACTAACTCTCTCATTTCAACTAAATCTATCCTTTCTCTACTTCCACCACCCCATCTCTAGTTTCTCTATCCTATCTCTACTTCCTCCACCCTATCTCTACTTTCTCCACCCCATCTCTAGTTTCTCCACCCCATCTCCAGTTTCTCCACCCCATCTCTACTTTCTCCACCCTATCTCTACTTTCTCTATCCCATCTCTACTTCCTCCACCCCATCTCTAGTTTCTCTATCCCATCTCTACTTTCTCCACCCCATCTCTAGTTTCTCTATCCCATCTCTACTTTCTCTATCCTATCTTTAATGTCTCCACCCCATCTCTAGTTTCTCCAAGCCATCTCTACTTTCTCCACCCTATCTCTACTTTCTCTATCCCATCTCTACTTCCTCCACCCCATCTCTAGTTTCTTTATCTTATCTCTACTTTCTCCACCCTATCTCTAGTTTATCCACCCCATCTCTAGTTTCTCTATCCTATCTCTACTTTCTCAATCCTATCTTTAATGTCTCCACCCCATCTCTAGTTTCTCTATCCCATCTCTACTTTCTCCACCCCATCTCTAGTTTCTCTATCCCATCTCTAGTTTCTCCACCCCATCTCTACTTTCTCTATCCCATCTCTACTTCCTCCACCCCATCTCTAGTTTCTCTATCCCATCTCTACTTTCTCCACCCTATCTCTACTTTCTCTATCCCATCTCTACTTCCTCCACCCCATCTCTAGTTCCTCCACCCCATCTCCAGTTTCTCCACCCTATCTCTACT
Organism: Oncorhynchus kisutch; assembly: GCF_002021735.2. Taxonomy (NCBI): domain Eukaryota; kingdom Metazoa; phylum Chordata; class Actinopteri; order Salmoniformes; family Salmonidae; genus Oncorhynchus; species Oncorhynchus kisutch. The sequence goes on from NC_034176.2 coordinate 65,355,507, forward strand.
TTCTCTATCCCATCTCTACTTCCTCCACCCCACCTCTAGTTTCTTTATCCTATCTTTACTTTCTCCACCCTATCTCTAGTTTCTCCACCCCATCTCTAGTTTCTCCACCCATCTCTACTTTCTCCACCCCATCTCTACTTTCTATATCCCATCTCTACTTTCTCCACCCCATCTCTACTTTCTCCACCCCATCTCTACTTTCTCCACCCTATCTCTACTTTCTCTATCCCATCTCTACTTCCTCCACCCCATCTCTAGTTTCTCCACCCCATCTCCAGTTTCTCCACCCCATCTCTACTTTCTCCACCCTATCTCTACTTTCTCTATCCCATCTCTACTTCCTCCACCCCACCTCTAGTTTCTTTATCCTATCTTTACTTTCTCCACCCTATCTCTAGTTTCTCCACCCCATCTCTAGTTTCTCCACCCCATCTCTACTTTCTCCACCCCATCTCTACTTTCTATATCCCATCTCTACTTTCTCCATCCCATCTCTACTTTCTCTATCCTATCTTTAATGTCTCCACCCCATCTCTACTTTCTCCACCCCATCTCTAGTTTCTCTATCCCATCTCTACTTTCTCTATCCTATCTTTAATGTCTCCACCCTATCTCTAGTTTCTCTATCCCATCTCTACTTTCTCCACCCCATCTCTACTTTCTCCACCCCATCTCTACTTACTATATCCCATCTCTACTTTCTCCACCCCATCTCTAGTTTCTCTATCCCATCTCTACTTTATCTATCCTATCTTTAATGTCTCCACCCCATCTCTAGTTTCTCTATCCCATCTCTAGTCTCTCCACTCCATCTCTAGTTTTTCTATCCCATCTCTAGTTTCTCTATCCCATCTCTAGTTTCTCTATCCCATCTCTAGTTTCTCTATCCCATCTCTAGTTTCTCTATCCCATCTCTACTTTCTCTGTCCTATCTCTAATGTCTCCACCCCATCTCTAGTTTCTCTATCCCATCTCTACTTTCTCCACCCCATCTCTAGGTTCTACAGTTGAAGTTGGAAGTTTACATACACCTTAGCCAAATACATTTCAACTCAGTTTTTCACAATTCCTGACATTTAATCCTAGTAAAAATCCCCTGTCTTAGGTCAGTTAGGATCACCACTTTATTTTAAGAATGTGAAATGTCAGAATAATAGTGGAGAGAATTATTTATTTCAGCTTCTATTTCTTTCATCACATTCCCAGTGGGTCAGAAGTTTACATACACTCAATTAGTATTTGGTACCATTGCCTTATTGTTTAACTTGGATCAAATGTTTTGGGTAGCCTTCCACAAGCTTCCCACAATAAGTTGGGGGAATGTTGGCCCATTCCTCCTGACAGAGCTGGTGTAACTGAGTCAGGTTTGTAGGCCTCCTTGCTCGCACACGCCTTTTCAGTTCTGCCCACAAATTAACTATAGGATTGAGGTCAGGGCTTTGTGATGGCCACTCCAATACCGTGGCAATGTTGTCCTTAAGCCATTTTGCCACAACTTTGGAAGTATGCTTGGGGTCATTGTCTATTTGGAAGACCCATTTGCTACCAAGCTTGAACTTGGCATCCTGACTGATGTCTTGAGATGTTGCTTCAATATACCCACATAATTTTCCTCCTTGTGATGCCATCTATTTTGTCAGACCAGAGGACATTTCTCCAAAAAGTAAGATCATGTGCAGTTGCAAACCGTAGTATGGCTTTTCTATGGCAGTTTTGGAGCAGTGGCTTCTTCTATGCTAAGCGGCCTTTCAGGTTGTGTCGATATAGGACTCGTTTAGCTGTGGATATAGATACTTTTGTACCCGTTTCCTCCAGCATCTTCACAAGATCCTTTGCTGTTGTTCTGGGATTGATTTGCACTTTTCACACCAAAGTACGTTCATCTATAGGAGACAGAACGCATCTCCTTCCTGAGCGGTATGACGGCTGCGTGGTCCCATGGTGTTTATACTTGCGTACTATTGTTTGTACAGATGAACGTGGTACCTTCAGGCGTTTGGAAATTGCTCCATGAACCAGACTTGTGGAGGTTTACAAAAAAAATTCTGAGGTCTTTGCTGATTTCTTTTGATTTTCCCATGATGTCAAGCAAAGAGGCACAGAGTTTGAAGGCAGGCCTTGAAATACATCCACAGGTACACCTCCAATTGACTCAAATGATGTCCAGTAGCCTATAAGAAGATTCTAAAGCCATGACATACTTTTCTGGAATTTTCCAAGCTGTTTAACCCACTGGAATTGTGACATGGTCTGTAAACAATTGTTGGAAAAATTACTTGTGTCATGCGCAAAGTAATGTCCTAACCGACTTCCCAAAACTATAGTTTGTTAACAAGACATTTGTGGAGTGGCTGAAAAACAAGTTTTAATGACCCCAACCTAAGTGTATGTAAACTTCCGACTTCAACTGTATATCCCATCTCTACTTCCTGTCCCACATATCTACTTCCTCTACCCCTCGTCTAGTTTCTCTCTCTCTACTATCTCTGACTAGCTCATCCGAAGCCTTCTGTCATTTAGAATACAGCGCCTGTAACTCAATCAGCCTCTTGAACTTTCTAAAATGCTGGAAACGTTGATCTTGCATCGCTGTTTGGTCTTAAGCTCCTGACAAGGATCTCAAACAGTCTGCAGTTGAATCAGAGCTGTCTGGCATTTCTCGGGGCAGTGCTAAATCAAATTAGCCAAAGCAATGTTAATTCCGAGCAGCATTTCATTAAAAAGGAATAGATAATCAGAGCCAAAGACTCCATGTCCTTCTGACTAATCTAATAATGCTGCGTTTGTTTGCTTTAATCATGTTTAACGATTAAGAGGCTAAGTCATGTAGACAGAGGAATCTCATAATCTGCCAGTCATGGCCGCCTCCCGATTTCCTGCCATTCGTCACAGCGTGGACGGCATTTCAACCTTCAGCAGAAAGAGAGAGAGAGCAGAGCCTCGTGAGGTGCACCAGCACCAGCTCAGGGATGGCCAGAGCAGGTCTTCAGGGAAGCAGGGGGGTTTCCAGGTATCACTTTACTTCACAGAGCTGCATTACTGAACTGGAGCCGCTGGGAGACATAGATATTATCTATCTCTGTGAAGTCTGGGCCTAAAATACCTACAGAAGCAGTTTTTTATTTATGGAATTGAGTTTGGAATGTTTGGATGTGTTGGCAACCATATTGCTGCTGTTTGTAGTTTTATTTAAAGCAGATTCTGCTATATAAAACAGGAATTCATGATGCATATTTAGTGTGTGACTGTAAAAAGAGGGAACATCACTGAACAAGGGATAGGCCGAGCTATGAAAACACTTAATTCACAATCACTGTATTAAATTTGAAAAAACTCATCAGGTTTTCTTTCCTACTTAAAAAAAGAAAAAGAACTCATTCCTTATCAGCGGGTGTGATCACTTGAATGGAATCAATCAATCGCGTTTCGCTCGGGTTTGCTCTTCTTTGCTCCTCGTTTCCAAATCCAATCTCTTCTGTGTCATCTCAGCGCACATTTACAAGGGCCAGGGCTCTTGATTATCTCCCTCCTTCTCTGGCGCACCCCGCCACCGTATGCTCCAATGTATTAACTGAAATGAGGTGTCTGTCCACGTCACCCCCTCTCCCACCTCCTCCCTCTCTCTCTCCTGGTAATCAGGGGAGAGGGCCCCTCCCAGCCCTGCTTTGTGCAAGAGGAGGCTGCATAAATTAGCATTAATCAGGGCCTGCAGGGAGCGGCTAGCGGGAGCCAGACGTCCCTCTAAAACGCAGAGGAGAGAGATGAAGAGAGAGATAGAGAAAGAGAGGAGGAAGGAGGGCTCGGCACACACCCCACACTCACCCCAGTTACAAACAAAAGGTTACACCTCTCCTTCCATCGGCACTGTCTCTGTCCAGTCCTCGCTCTCTCTCCCCCTGCTTTCCTGTCCTCCGTCCCATCCCAAGTATATCCACTGTCTTATCTCCCACAGACAGGCGAGACAAATGCTTTAAAGTGTGAAAAAGTGCCGGCTTGGGCTCTGGCACCGGATAAATCATAGATGAGCTTGTGTGAGCACTGTTAACATAATCCCACCATTCAAGATCACAAATACTGCAGGGTGCTAACTCATGTGTTCTTTATCAAATATTGATGCATGCATAATTATACACGTATATGTGTGCAGATGGTGATGTCTATACGTTTCTGTGGTGGTGAAAGAGACAGAGAAAGAGACAGAGATAGAGAGTATGATTGCACATCTGAATTAATCAACGCAAATATAAAGCCAAGCATACTACTTCTATCCTTCTGCTTTGGACCTGTGCAATTTAGAATGTGTGTGTGGGTGTTTATACAGTGGGGCAAAAAAGTATTTAGTCAGCCACCAATTGTGCAAGTTCTCCCACTTAAAAAGATGAGAGAGGCCTGTAATTTTCATCATAGGTACACTTCAACTATGATAGACAAAATGAGTAAAGAAAATCCAGAAAATCACATTGTAGGATTTTTAATGAATTTATTTACAAATTATGGTGGAAAATAAGTATTTGGTCAATAACAAAAGTTTATCTCAATACTTTGTTATATACCCTTTGTTGGCAATGACAGAGGTCAAACGTTTTCTGTAAGTCTTCACAAGTTTTTCACACACTGTTGCTGGTATTTTGGCCCATTCCTCCATGCAGATCTCCTCTAGAGCAGTGATGTTTTGGGGCTGTTGCTGGGCAACATGGACTTTCAACTCCCTCCAAAGATTTTCTATGGGGTTGAGATCTGGAGACTGGCTAGGCCATTCCAGGAACTTGAAATGCTTCTTACAAAGCCACTCCTTCGTTGCCCGGGCGGTGTGTTTGGGATCATTGTCATGCTGAAAGACCCAGCCATGCTTCATCTTCAATGCCCTTGCTGATGGAAGGAGGTTTTCACTCAAAATCTCACGATACATGGCCCCATTCATTCTTTCCTTTACACGGATCAGTCGTCCTGGTCCCTTTGCAGAAAAACAGCCCCAAAGCATGATAGGTATGGTGTAGGTATGGTGTTCTTTGGATGCAACTCAGCATTCTTTGTCCTCCAAACACGACGAGTTGAGTTTTTACCAAAAAGTTATATTTCGGTTTCATCTGACCATATGACATTCTCCCAATCTTCTTCTGGATTATCCAAATGCTCTCTAGCAAACTTCAGACGGGCCTGGACATGTACTGGCTTAAGCAGGGGGACACGTCTGGCACTGCAAGGTTGATGGTAGGCTTTGTTACTTTGGTCCCAGCTCTCTGCAGGTCATTCACTAGTACCCCCCGTGTGGTTCTGGGATTTTTGCTCACCGTTCTTGTGATCATTTTGACCCCACGGGGTGAGATCTTGCGTGGAGCCCCAGATTGAGGGAGATTATCAGTGGTCTTGTATGTCTTCCATTTCCTAATAATTGCTCCCACAGTTGATTTCTTCAAACCAAGCTGCTTACCTATTGCAGATTCAGTCTTCCCAGCCTGGTGCAGGTCTACAATTTTGTTTCTGGTGTCCTTTGACAGCTCTTTGGTCTTGGCCATAGTGGAGTTTGGGTGTGACTGTTTGAGGTTGTGGACAGGTGTCTTTTATACTGAGTTCAAACAGGTGCCAATAATACAGGTAACGAGTGGAGGACAGAGGAGCCTCTTAAAGAAGAAGTTACAGGTCTGTGAGAGCCAGAAATCTTGCTTGTTTGTAGGTGACCAAATACTTATTTTCCACCACAATTTGCAAATAAATTAATTAAACATCCTACAATGTGATTTTCTGGATTTATTTTCTCATTTTGTCTGTCATAGTTGAAGTGTACCTATGATGAAAATTACAGGCCTCTCTCATCATCATTTTAAGTGGGAGAACTTGCACAATTGGTGGCTGACTAAATACTTTTTTGCCCCACTGTATATATGCAATGCATACGTGCGTGTATCACATGTGTATAGTATGCCCTTGATTGTGAGTGAGTATGAAGGACTTTCAGGAGAAGATACTGATGTACAGAATATTGTTGCCGTCCCCCCCTCTCTGCCCTGCTCCCCTGTGATCACCAGTCATAGCGAAGGCAATTACTGCAAAACTCATTGCATCACTTCATTCTTTTGCGCCCTAACTTTAATTGCTTAATGCATCCTTTACTGCCGCACTGCTCCCCTCCCCACTCCCCCGTCTATCCTCCCCCCTCCCTTTCCCTTCTCCTCCGCCCCCTCCCTCCCTTTCTCAACTCATCCTCCGCTACTTAATTTACTGCTGAGTCGTTTCGGTAATTAAAGCTGAAATTAGACATAAACTTAGAGATCGAATCCACCACTTTATACTGTGCTGCATGTAGGCTCTTAAATAGTATTCCCTTAATGTATTATATTGTATGGATATAATGCTAAAGCTGAAAGTTGCTAGGTACTGCATATCCTAATGTACAGAGTGTGTTTGTTAGTGTGCATGCATTTGTTTTCTTGTTTGTGTGTGTGTGTGTGAGTGAGTGAGTGCATTCTTAGGTGCGTGCGTTTGTGTGAGAGCGTTTGATATGCCCACGTTTCTCTTTCAAATGTGCCAAAAAAAGAGGGCATCGCTGTATGCAAGAAGAAAAATGAGCCACATTGATCCAAATCACCCAATCCTCCTAAAACCCAAACTCCCCACTGAGATTCCCAAAATACTCTCAGCGCAGAACAAAACAAATACCATTAAAGCAGTGGCAGGAAGGGACTACAAATAAGGACTACTATATAAACCCTGATATATTCCACATAGAGTCAGGCTATGTAGACATCCAGCACTGCAGTATTCTGAGGTATTCTCTTGCCACATGGGGACATTACTTTCTAGAGTCAGGTCTTTATCGAGCCATGGTGGAATCACAAGACTAAGGTAGGTGAAATCCAAGTCCTCGGAAATCCAAGTCCTCAGAAATCTATGTCCTCAGATGTCATTAGGTGTGGCTCAACCTCTTCACAAATAAAACAATGAAATATTGAGTGGTCTTTGTAGGAATAGAAGGACTATGTACAATAGAATAGAATATAGAATATATAATAGAATATCATCACTGTAATGTAACAAAACATTCCTACCAACCCAGAATGAATCCCTCTGGCACATGAGCAGATGAACACACACACACACTCACACACACACACACACACACACACACACACACACACACACACACACACACACACACACACACACACACACACACACACACACACACACACACACACACACACACACACACACACACACACACACACACACACACACACACACACACACACACACACACACACACACACACACACACACAGTGCCATTATTCTGCTTTGGTGCTCCTCTTGACAGCAGCTCCAGGAGAGGCTATTATTAAGCAGCAGCCGTGCTCCAGCAAGCAGCACAGCATAATAAAAATTCCTTTTCTTTAATTAACTTTTATGGCCGGCGAAGAGGGCTGACACCTTATGCAGTGCTGCAGCTTATTTCTTTTCCCCTCATCCTCATCTCCACTATGAATGTGTGTGTGTGTGTGTGTGTGTGTGTGTGTGTGTGTGTGTGTGTGTGTGTGTGTGTGTGTGTGTGTGTGGGTGTGTGCGCGCAAGGCCAGAGGGTGTGCCAGAAGCGTAAGTCAAGTAGGCCTTCACTACGAGAGCCCACTGTTAGGAGGATTTGAGACTACTACTTAAAATGTAAAAGTTATTTAAAAAGCTAAGAAACCAACAACAAGAACACAATGAAATCATGGTCAACAACAAGTGATTGTGTCCTCTGCAGCTCCACCACCCACGTCCTCAGCAAGCTGAAGTGAACACTCACTAATACATGTGTTTTCCCAGAATCGAATCATGCTGTTTGTTCACGGAATGCTCCCTACACCTAGTTGTAAACTGTGTTATCACCCAACACCCACACACCAAAACAGACGCAGCTACGAGGACACACACACAGAGCCATGTACGCACGCACACACACACACACACACACACACACACACACACACACACACACACACACACACACACACACACACACACACACACACACACACACACACACACACACACACACACACACACACACACACACACACACACACACAAAGAGTGCCTTGCTATTGTTGGTGTAGATTGGATCCTCTAAAAACAGCCATCTTTTCAGAAGCACAGCAGCAGGTTATCTCCAGCTGAAACTATCACGACTCTCCTTGGATTGCAATTAAAAATGTGCTCGATTAGTGGTTAAGAGTTCTAAAACATATAAGCATAAATAAAACATGTAGTACTGATAGGTACAAAGCACTCATCTCTGCTTAGATTCATCTCTTGCACCTCGTCTGGCGTGGCAGGATGAAATAAATGTTGTCAAGGGGAAATGGAATGTGAGACACCTTTCAAGACTGGACCTGGAAGGCATCCATTTTATGTTCATTCCTTAAAAGAGGCATAGTTTGAGGTGATTATTATTATTTTTTTGTCATTCTTCAATGAGAAAAAGTCAATAACATGTTCTCGTTCACAATGGCGGCCTGGCCCAGAGGTTTCAAAAACATAAACCAATTAACATCAATAGTTTCTGTATTGTTAAACTCACAGCTACACTATTGTATTGTATTATATCAGTACAAGACAATAACTGTATTGTTACAATTACCAGAATATCTTCTTGATATAAAAAGTAAGCCAAGAAGGCCTAGGCATGAAGGCCTAGCCAAGAAGGCCTAGCCAAGAAGGCCTAGCCAAGAAGGCCTAGCCAAGAAGGACTAGCCAAGAAGACCTAGGCATGAAGGCCTAGGCATGAAGGCCTAGGCAAGAAGGCCTAGCCAAGAAGGCCTAGCCAAGAAGGCCTAGGCATGAAGGCCTAGGCATGAAGGCCTAGCCAAGAAGGCCTAGGCATGAAGGCCTAGCCAAGAAGGCCTAGCCAAGAAGGCCTAGGCATGAAGGCTTAGGCAAGAAGGCCTAGCCAAGAAGGCCTAGGCATGAAGGCCTGGCCATGAAGGACTAGGAATGAAGGCCTAGGCATGAAGGACCTGGCCATGAAGGCCTGGCCATGAAGGCCTAGAAATGAAAGCCAAGCCATGTGCATTCAAACACACAAAACTAAAAACATCAACAAAATAGTTGTTAGTACTCACACCTACAGTATTGTAACAGTACAATAGTAGTAGTAGTAGTACTAGTTTAAGTATTAGCAGTAGTAGTATCTTTTTTTAATTTATAATAATATGTATGGGAGCGAACAGCCATGGCTGCCTTAGCAGCGCCATGGCAATGCAAAAACCTAACTGAACTGGAACCTAACTTAACTGTAACCTAACTGTATTGTAACCTAACTGAACTGCAACCTAACTGAACTGTAACCTAACTGAACTGTAACCTAACTGAACTGTAACCTAACTGTATTGTAACCTAACAGTATTGTAACCTAACTGAACTGTAACCTAACTGAACTCTAACCTAACTGAACTGTAACCTAACTGTATTGTAACCTAACTGAACTGTAACCTAACTGTATTGTAGCCTAACTGTATTGTAACCTAACTGTATTGTAACCTAACTGAACTGTAACCTAACTGTATTGTAACCTAACTGTATTGTAACCTAACTGAACTGCAACCTAACTGAACTGTAACCTAACTGTATTATAACCTAACTGTATTGTAACCTAACTGTATGGTAACCTAACTGAACTGTAACCGAACTGTAACCTAACTGTATTGTAACATAACTGAACTGTAACCTAACTGAACTGTACCCTGACTGTATTGTAACCTAACTGAACTGTAACCTAACTGTATTGCACCTAACTGAACTGCAACCTAACTGTATTGTAACCTAACTGAACTGTAACCTAACTGTATTATAACCTAACTGAACTGTAACCTAACTGTATTGTAACATAACTGAACTGTAACCTAACTGTATTATAACCTAACTGAACTGTACCCTAACTGTATTGTAACCTAACTGTATTGTAACCTAACTGAACTGTAACCTAACTGAACTGTAACCTAACTGTATTGTAACCTAACTGAACTGTAACCTAACTGTATTGTAACCTAACTGAACTGTAACCTAACTGAACTGTACCCTGACTGTATTGTAACCTAACTGAACTGTAACCTAACTGTATTGTAACATAACTGAACTGTAACCTAACTGAACTGTACCCTGACTGTATTGTAACCTAACTGAACTGTAACCTAACTGTATTGTAACCTAACTGAACTGTAACCTAACTGAACTGTAACCTAACTGAACTGTAACCTAACTGTATTATAACCTAACTGTATTGTAACATAACTGAACTGTAACCTAACTGAACTGTAACCTAACTGAACTGTAACCTAACTGTATTGTAACCTAACTGAACTGTAACCTAACTGTATTGTAACCTAACTGAACTGTAACCTAACTGTATTGTAACCTAACTGAACTCTAACCTAACTGAACTCTAACCTAACTGAACTGTAACCTAACTGAACTGTACCCTAACTGAACTGTAACCTAACTGTATTGTAACCTAACTGTATGGTAACCTAACTGAACTGTAACCTAACTGTATTATAACCTAACTGAACTGTAACCTAACTGTATTGTAACATAACTGAACTGTAACCTAACTGAACTGTAACCTAACTGTATTGTAACCTAACTGAACTGTAACCTAACTGTATTGCACCTAACTGAACTGCAACCTAACTGTATTGTAACCTAACTGAACTGTAACCTAACTGAACTGTAACCTAACTGTATTATAACCTAACTGAACTGTAACCTAACTGTATTGTAACATAACATAACTGAAACCTAACTGAACTGTAACCTAACTGTATTGTAACCTAACTGAACTCTAACCTAACTGTTCTTAGGCTATTGTGAGAGACAATGGTCAGTAAGGGACATGGACTTAACAGAACACAGAGTAGCCTACATACGTCAAACTACATTGTACAAAAAGGACAAGACATTGGCCAAGCTAACTCTTATCAAGGGTGATAAGTTTACCCAAATATGGCGGACACTACAGCGTATCTCAACGATCTGATATAGACTCAACTAAGGAGAGATAATGAAAAGTCCAAATGAGATGGGGCCTTAGTGGGTTTGAGAACCTGTTTTTGGTAGGGTGTGTGACTGTGGAGGAAGGAAAGGCAGGCTTCCATAGCAGCGTAGCACAGCTTTGGTGGTGGGAAGCAGGAACGCAGCGCTGGGTCCAGCTATTGACTTGCTTTATTGATTTTGGCAAGGGAGTTGAGTACTTAAAATCACAACAACTTTTAATCCAATGTGATGATTGTGTGTGACGGCAATCCCCACCAGAATCAGAATGGAGTTCAAATCAGGCCCCACCAGCTGCACTGGCTTAGGATAAACTGGCACTCACTACTGGTTCGTAATAACATGGGGAGTCACCAACCACAAGTATAACCAAGCCCCGATAAAAAGGAGCAAAAAAAACTAAAAGTCACTTTACACTCCAACAGCCATACTTGCAAAAAAAAAGTTGATAGCTTGTGCCAAAGATAATCTTCCCACTTGAATGGTGAATAAATCCTATTTTGTCATTGAGGTGATGTATGCAGGGCTGTGACTGTGTAACTCTGTTAAGTCGGTTTTATTATTCAGGTTTCACACCTTCTGGCTCCCTCCCTATGACCCCACTGTCCCTCCTACACCCCTCTGGAACCTTCCTCCCAGAGCTCCAGGCAAAATTCTCACCTCAGCCAACCTTCAACAGTGTCAAAAGCTACAGCCTGAATCAGAACCCGGCGTGTTTATGAGTTCCTGATGCAAATAATGAATAATGGAAAAATGCTTAAATAGGGATAATCATTCTAAGCGTAGTAGGAAGGCATTAAAAGTGTCCTTGTGATGCGGTGCTTTAGGAGCGTTGTTGTGGAGGTGGAGGGGGCAGAGTCCTGATTGGTGGGCAGGGATGAGTGATTAGCGACGAGCTGCAGTAATATCCTCCACGGCCTGGCTGCAGGAGCCAACCACAGCGCTGTAAACATTTCACTGCGTCCCAGCATTACTTTACTGCCTGTAGAGGAAGGGAGTTGTGCCTTTAATACTAAAGCGGGCTGCTGCCGAGACTCATTACTACAGCCCTGTCACCAGACACACACACACTGACACACACACACACACACACAGACACACTCTGACACACACACACACACACTGACACACACACAGACACACACTGACACACACACACACACACACACACACACACACACACACACACACACACACACACACACACACACACACACACACACACACACACACACACACACACACACACACACACACACACACACACACAAGCCTTTGGAAATGAATTCCATTGTCACCCAGAGTCAATTCCCAGCTGAATTGGAGGAGCTGCTATTGCTCCTGCTCTGTCCATGTGACTAAGTGTCTCCTGCCTGCTGCTGCGGCTGCCGCACCTCCATTTTGCTGCAGGGATATTTGGTACAGTGTCTGGCTGATGAATAATATAACAGCATTGGTTTGCTCAGGGAAAAGCAGTTTATGCCAACATACATAATACTAAAGCCCACATTCTCCTCATTGAATTTGCAGTGCATAAACAATACACAGTGATTAGTGGACCTTCCTATAATTAGATTGTTTAAATACCATCTAAATACCATGTTTTAAGCTGATAAATATATTTAGGAATTTTTATACAGAAAATATGGGATTAATGTGAATGTTGTCAGGCAGTTTAGCAGGTGCCTTCATTATGTAATCGACATTATGTAATGTGACTGGAGATATAGTCTGCAAAGGGACCGTCATTTCAACTGGGAGATAATATGTGTAATTGACTTGAGTCCTATTTTTATGATTACTTTTTGAAACAAAGGACTGCTGTAAAGAGCATACAATCACACCATTTTCCTTTTGTTTGGTTCTTGAAGCTTTTAGATAAAGACAGGCTACACTCACAATGTAATCACATTAAAACCATTTGATATATTATCTTGCAATTCAGATTTTCCCCCCTTCATTTTTACAAATCATATGATTATATTGTTTACCAGATTAAAATCATCCTGGACTGAGGGAATTCTTACCACAGAGTGCATTTCCAATGCAATAATAATAGCATAACAGTTACACTCTCGAAAACAGAAGCCGATGAATATAAATCCCCACAGCATACAGTATGATGATATATGAGGAGTAGATAAACACAACTGTTCTCACACTGTACCCATGTTGACGCAGTCAGATAAATGGATGTAAATGGGCCCGGCGGTGAATGATGCATCTGGGGGGTTGGCATGGCGAGGAGCGGCGTGGCCGTGGAGGTGGCGTGCCGAGTGCTGGGCCGTGTGTCACTGCTGTGCTGCATCGGACAGAGTTTTGGAAAGTTCCCAGCGGGCTGCTGGTGTTAAGGATGAGCGAGTGGCACGTTACGAGAAATGTCCCTCAAAGTGCACAATTCAGAGCGAGATGGATCAGCCCCACCCACTGGACTGAAGGGTGCTTCTTTACCAGCCTCCCCGGCACTCTCTCTGCACTCTCTAGTATACAAATATCTCTGTCTCTCTCTCTCTGTTATGCCAAGTGGGATCATTCTGGAGCGCTGCAAATCAAGCCCACTCTGCATGATGTGCATACAGAGCCCAGGCCAGCCAAACAAATCATGGCAAGCCCACAGCTTCAGGAGGAATCAGATTAGGGAGCTATCTCTATGAGGTACTTTATATCCATTACTCCCCATGCACATCGCTGTACACTACGGCACACACATATACTCATGCACTCACACTAGGGCTGTGATGGTCATGGAATTTTGGATGACGGTAATTCGCCAGCCAAATGAACGTGGTCAACGTAATTAACGTTTGAATGGCACAGTTGGGATGCACATTTTCTCTTCTCCTTCGCTTCTGACTGCATGTGCTGCCATAGAAATAGAATGAATAGAACGGGCATCCCCATTCAAGTCAATGATGGCATAATGGGTGGACTGGCGGCCATTGTGAGTGTACCCAAATGAGCAAAGCAGGAAGCAAAATATGTGCTAAAATATGTGATGTGATCTGTTGATTCAACTCGGCCATCTGCACTGCTCTGTCTGATAGAGCTGAGCGATTACTGCTTTTTGAGGTCAGTTTGGTTTTTGTTAAGATGATAAAAAAATCTTATTTTTTTATTTTGGTTTTGTCCCGTCTTCAGTCAGCTTTTTGTTCCACAATTTAAAAATATATATAATTCTTCCAACATCCTCCATCAGTATGAAACCATCTCTGATAGTAAATCAAACTTCCCACACTGATACAGGAGAGAGGAGATTGTCTACAAATAATCCCAATATAACAGTTCTGCACCACAGAGCCATGTCTGATTCAATGGCTCGTCTCAATCACCTGCTCCCTCTCTCCCTTCTCTCACTCACTCTACTCTCTTTCTCCTGCTCTCTCTCTCCCTGCTCTCTCTCTCCCTTCTCTCGCTCACTCTACTCTCTCCTGCTCTCTCTCTCCCTTTTCTTGCTCACTCTACTCTCTTTCTCCTGCTCTCTCTCTCTCCCTTCTCTCACTCACTCTACTCTCTTTCTCCTGCTCTCTCTCTCTCCCTTCTCTCACTCACTCTACTCTCTTTCTCCTGCTCTCTCTCTCCCTTCTCTCACTCACTCTACTCTCTTTCTCCTGCTCTCTCTCTCTCCCTTCTCTCACTCACTCTACTCTCTTTCTCCTGCTCTCTCTCTCCCTTCTCTCACTCACTCTACTCTCTTTCTCCTGCTCCCTCTCTCCCTTCTCTCGCTCACTCTACTCTCTTTCTCCTGCTCTCTCTCTCCCTTCTCTCGCTCACTCTACTCTCTTTCTCCTGCTCTCTCTCTCCCTTCTCTCGCTCACTCTACTCTCTTTCTCCTGCTCTCTCTCTCCCTTCTCTCGCTCACTCTACTCTCTTTCTCCTGCTTCCTCTCTCCCTTCTCTCGCTCACTCAACTCTCTTTCTCCTGCTCTCTCTCTCCCTTCTCTCGCTCACTCTACTCTCTTTCTCCTGCTCCCTCTCTCCCTTCTCTCACTCACTCTACTCTCTTTCTCCTGCTCTCTCTATTTACCTCCCCCTTCTCTCTCTCTGAAGCAGGCACCAGAAAATAGAGGGATTAGTGGTGTGTATTGGTGCTTAGCACTGGACACAGTAGCCATTTTAGAGCAATGATGAACTGTGTGTAAGAGTGTGTGTTCTTACTGGCTTCTCACACTGGCTAACCCACTATTCTCCACACTGGCTAACCCACATGGGTACATAGGAGCTGGTCCAGGACCAGTGTGGTGGGTGGTTATAGAGACTTAAAGGTTTGACAAACTGCCTTCAGGGAATGGCTGGAGTTGGCACTGCCTGTCAACCCTGCTAAAGGACCATGAGGGCACCTGAACTCTGAGAGAGTAAAGGACCGGGGGGGGGGGGGGGGGGGGGGGGGGGGGGGGGGGGGGAAGAGAGACAGAGAGAGAGACACAGAGAGACAGAGAGAGACAGACAGAGACAGACAGACAGACAAAGAGTGGGGAAAAGATTGATAGAGAGAGAAAGAGAGGGAGGGAGAGAGGAGGGAATGGGGTAGGCAGGAAGGAGAGGGATGCGCAGGCAGGAGGGAGGAATTGCTGAAAAGAGAGGGGTGGAAAAGATAAATTAGGCTGTTATGTATATCACGGGCAATTCACACTGGCACACATTCCATCTGTGATCCCATCAGCTGTCAAATTGGGAAAGCGATGGGAATGCAAGGCACCAAGCATCTCAACAAGACCAGAGCGGGCGCACCACTGAGACCTCATCAAAACACAATCACGTCCACAGCCAGACCCCTCAGATGGACGCAGCCAGACACACACTCACCACACCACATACACACACACTCAGAACCCTCACATTTACCCAAATCTGTAAATAATCACACACACAAAAATACATTCGTTTGTAGTCACACATGAACACATTTCCTCCCCATACAATACCGCCCAGGTTAAATAGTGCTTATCATCTCTTACTATCACCAGTGAGTATATCTCCATTATAAAGAGGCTCACCTCAAAAGCTCCACCTACCCTGAGACTCTGTTGGTGATGTGGAACGTAGCAGGCACAGGCAGGCTCCTGAGCTCAATGAGGTGCAGCCCAAGCAACCCAGCCAAGTCTAGCCCAACCCAGCCTGGCTCAGCCCATCCCATGCCATGCCAGTTGATTTTAGCCAAGCCTATCTCAGCTCAGCCCAGAGTGCCCAGTCAGGTGTAACCACATCACGCTCGACCAGCTCCCAGATCAGCAGTCCCTCAGCTAATCCCAGCAGATAGCGCAAATGCTGACCACCAGCAAATAATTGCTTCCAGTTGGCTGGCTCCCCCAAAGCCACTCTAAGGCAGGGACAGGTGTTTCCATGTAGGGAATTTCTTCCTTCCCAGGGACTTATCGTAATCTGTTCAATTCTGCTAAATTAACAGATCCTACCTGATATGTGTTGGTGTCACTGATAAGATTAGGCCTGGTGTGGTGTCTGCTAGATAATGCTCCCATACATTAACGCTAATATTGCATGTTTATCCAGAAGGGATCTCGTTGCATGCCAAGTGCACAAATACATGTCTGTTTCGTCATCTGCTGAGAAATATTGAATTTGATAGCTTTTCCTGTTTATTGCTTTCGAATGCCTTCGGCACCTTTCCCTGCGAAAACAAAGGGAGTCTGCTGCCAAGTGCTGCTGTGTCAAGAGCCCTATCAAAACGTCTGACTTCACAGGGCCAGGGAGGGAGAGCAGACAACATCGAAGCATACTCACAATGATAAACCAATGGCGCGACAGCGATTCACAACTCTTCTCTTAATAATACAGAAAATCACCATAAATAAAACAATATGCCCTTAAAAAGAAAACAAACAAAATGAGCTACTAGCATCTCTCTCTCAACGTGATTTGCTTTGCTGTAGTAACACTGATAAAAGGCTATGTCCTATAGTGAAGACGAGACTCACAGACAAAGGTGGTGCCGCAGGAGATGGAGGAAGGAAAGCTGTGGAGAGAAAATGGCTGGGCTAGCAGATGGATAGGGACTCTGAGTCCCTTCATTTGCAAATAAAATATCCGTCCTTCAAGCAAACAAGCATGTGCCTTTTACTGAGGAGTGGCTTCCGTCTGGCCACTCTACCATAAAGGCCTGATTGGTGGAGTGCTGCAGAGATGGGTGTCCTTCTGTTCTCCCATCTCCACAGAGGAACTCTGGAGCTCTGTCAGAGTGACCATCGGGTTCTTGGTCACCTCCCTGACCAAGGCCCTTCTCCCCCGATTGCTCAGTTTGGCCAGGCGGCCAGCTGTAGGAAGAGTCTTAGTGGTTCCAAACTTCTTCCATTTAGAATGATGGAGGCCACTGTGTCCTTGGGGACCTTCACTGCTGCAGATTTTTTTTTTACCCTTCCCCAGATCTGTGCCTCGAAACAATCCTGTCTCTGAGCTTTACGGACAATTCCTTCAACCTCATGACTTGGTTTTTGCTTTGACATGCACTGTCAACTGTGGGACCTTATATAGACAGGTGTGTGCCTTTCCAAATCATGTCCAATCAATTGAATTTAACACAGGTGGAATCCAATCAAGTTGTAGAAACATCTCAAGGATGATCAATGGAAACAGGATGCACCTGAGCTCAATTTCGATTCTTATAGCAAAGGGTCTGAATAGTTATGTAAATAATACATTTTTTATAAATTTGCAAACATTTCGACAAACCTGTTTTCGCTTTGTCATTATGAGGTATTGTGTGTAGATTGATGAGGATTTTTATTTTATTTTTAAATCCATTTTAGAATAAGGCTGTAAAGTAACAAAATGTGGAAAAAGGGAAGGGGTCTGAATACTTTCCGAATGCACTGTGTATGGCTCTTTATATATTACACAAAGCTACATAATGTACAGAGAGCCAGACAGGATGGTTGCTGTTAGATCAGCTACAGAAATAGCCAGTCAGTGTTTCCATAGAAATATGCAGAAGGCCACAGGGCCTATGTGGCAGCAGACAGTGGAGCCCTGAGGATGAGCTGCTGCTATCCCCGTTTCCTGCTTTCTCCCCGGTGAAAGACATGGAGGAGGGAGGATAAACACTGGAATCACCCAGAGCCTTGTGGGGGTCCTGCAGGGCCAAAGAGCCAGCCTCAGGAACGTGGGGGAACAACAGAGGAGGAAAGAGGAGAGAGAAAATGCCTCTCAGAAAAGAGCCAGTCAATCTCCAGCACATAGTCACATAACTAACCCTAGCATCTGCCTTTGAGCTGGAT
The DNA here is from genome assembly GCF_002021735.2 of Oncorhynchus kisutch. NCBI lineage: Eukaryota > Metazoa > Chordata > Actinopteri > Salmoniformes > Salmonidae > Oncorhynchus > Oncorhynchus kisutch. Next base: position 65,373,759 of record NC_034176.2, read on the forward strand.
TATGGGGTTTAGGCCCTACAGTAGAGCTTCAGCAGTAGAGGTCCACAGTAGGCCAAAGCTTGGTATCAACTTAACACTGACACACCATGGCACGTCTTCAGAGATTACAGTGGAGCAGAAGGAAGATGTTCCCTCTCTGACACAAAGTGCAGCATTGCAGGGTTTAATTCTCCCTTTCTCTCCCTCTTTCTCTCTCTCTACGCCGCTCTCATCTCTTTCTTTCTGTCAAGAGCAGCGGGCGAACGAGGGGCGAATGGCTACCTATGCTTAGTGGGGCAGGTGAACATCTGAAATGACAGGGACAAGGCCTTCTTGAGTGCTCTGTGGAATGCTGGCAGCTCACAGAGAGCATTAGGGAGATGGGTTCGGATCAAATGCATCATCATGCATGTAGACAGAGAGACGCAGAGACAGACAGTGGGGTCTGGAGCGGTCACCTTGAACAGCCTGACAAGACCCAGACAGGAGGGCCATCAGACAGTCATTACGCTCCTATCAAACTCCATTCAAACTGCCATCCAACTACCTTCTCCCTGGAGCTGTGAGCTGTGCAGCCTGACACTAACATTCCCTCCTAGTAGTTATCTAAACATGGAAAGCTCTAGATGTGTGAGGCGTCATAAGCCTACACTGTATCTCCCATTGTATTACTTTGTAGTCCTACTTTGTCTGTCTGTCTGCCTCTCAGAAAAGAGCCAGTCAATCTCCAGCACATAGTCACATAACTAACCCTAGCATCTGCCTTTGAGCTGGATTATGGGGTTTAGGCCCTACAGTAGAGCTTCAGCAGTAGAGGTCCACAGTAGGCCAAAGCTTGGTATCAACTTAACACTGACACACCATGGCACGTCTTCAGAGATTACAGTGGAGCAGAAGGAAGATGTTCCCTCTCTGACACAAAGTGCAGCATTGCAGGGTTTAATTCTCCCTTTCTCTCCCTCTTTCTCTCTCTCTACGCCGCTCTCATCTCTTTCTTTCTGTCAAGAGCAGCGGGCGAACGAGGGGCGAATGGCTACCTATGCTTAGTGGGGCAGGTGAACATCTGAAATGACAGGGACAAGGCCTTCTTGAGTGCTCTGTGGAATGCTGGCAGCTCACAGAGAGCATTAGGGAGATGGGTTCGGATCAAATGCATCATCATGCATGTAGACAGAGAGACGCAGAGACAGACAGTGGGGTCTGGAGCGGTCACCTTGAACAGCCTGACAAGACCCAGACAGGAGGGCCATCAGACAGTCATTACGCTCCTATCAAACTCCATTCAAACTGCCATCCAACTACCTTCTCCCTGGAGCTGTGAGCTGTGCAGCCTGACACTAACATTCCCTCCTAGTAGTTATCTAAACATGGAAAGCTCTAGATGTGTGAGGCGTCATAAGCCTACACTGTATCTCCCATTGTATTACTTTGTAGTCCTACTTTGTCTGTCTGTCCGCATCGGCCCTCGGAGCAACAAGATGTGAGAGCTAATACTAAAGGACCTACAGTAGTCTTTGTTTTCAGGAACGAGGCTTGACTCAAACACAACACAGGAGAAGGAGATAAAATAATGTAACCAAGTTTGCCAATGACACAACGGTGGTGGGTCTGATTACCAACGACGATTACCAGGAGCTCAGAGACCTGGCAGTGTGGTGCCAGGACAATAAAATCTCCCTGCTACCACACGGCAAACAGTACCGGGATGCTCCAGAAGGCTCCAGAACTGCTTCCAACCCCAAGCCACGAGACTGCTAAATAGTTCACAAAATAGATACCAGGACTATCTGCATTGACCCTTTTTGACATTATGCACACACACTGGACTCTACCCACACACTCACACATTCTTACACTGACACTCCAACACATACACACACTCACTCACACATAACAAGTACACACAGGCACACTGTCAGCACACACACACACACGTCCACACTTCCACACTCATGACATATGCTGCTGCTACTGTCTATTATCTATCCTGTTTCCTAGTCACTTTACCCCTACCTATATGTACATACCTGCCTCAATTTCCTCGTACCCCTGCACATGGACTCAGTACTGGTAACCTGTGCATAAGCTATCATTGCTCAATGTGTATTTATTCCTTGAGTTCTTATTTTTTTTCTATTACTATAATAATTCTTTATTATATTCTGCATTGTTGAGAAGGACCCGTAAGTAAGCATTTCAGTTGTTGTTTTCGAAAATGTTTACGAAAATTAGATTTGATGTCAGCCACAATATGCAGCTGAATGTTTACTTACATATCCCACTCTCCTGAGGACCCCGAGACTGTTGCAAGCATTTAACCTTGTGTATACAGTACAGTATATCAACTATAACATGGCGGCATCACTATCAAATGCGACACGAGCCGTGAAGTATGTGGGATCGTCAAACGGCAAGGAGAGATCAGTGAGCATCAGAGAACACTGCTTCAGTTTGCATTTCATTCTGCTGCTGTACATGCACAACGTCAATTGGACACCTTTCAATTTCCAGTTACTGGGAAGCGAGTATGTTTGCAAGTATGCGTGTGTCCATGTGTGTGTGTGTGGTGTGCATATGATGCTTATGGAACCAAGGAGAAGGTGAAATATTACCCAAGCATGTTCCCCTCCCTCCGAGCTAACCTTGGGTGTATGTGACCTTGTTAGCTGGGCCACTGCAGGGACAAAGCAGCAGGCAAATGGCCTCAGTCTGTCCCTCCCTCCCCATGGATCTCACACTCACACGTTCCTGCGTCTGCTCACCTCTCCCTGCCACTGTTTGCAGAGTTGGAAATTGCTTTAATAATTGACACCGTTAATAACCAAGCTGGTCTCTGCGGCACAGAGGGGCCCTGTTCAAACACAGGAGTGTGTGTCCTGCTCGGGCCCAGGCGTGGTGCAGAGGGGGGCAGTGTTTGGAGAGAAGAGCTAGTGTGTGAGTGTGTGCGTGAGTATGTGATTTTAGTCTGAGCCATCAGAAACTGTGCAGAATTGACTGATCTGCTAGTTGAGGGTGGTAATAGGATGGGCTCCTGTGTAAACACATAGGAAACTACAGCGGCCTCGTCTGAGCTACCACTGACACAGAGCTGAAGGTCATAGAGACAGGGTGAGAGATGCTCCTCCAGGCTACAGAACAGGACTTTATCTGGGTTAACCTGAGCCTCCACCATCCCAGGACATTACCTGGTCTTTTCTCTAACCCAGATGTCATATCATTCCCACCCTGGATAATGAGGGAGTCTGTACAACAGGGTGGCCACTGGATGTCAGCAAGACAAAGAAGGCAACCGTAATGGAATTGTAATTCTATGTAGGCAGCAGTGACTGAATGGTCACATTCATATACTGCAATCAACAGGGAAAACAACGTATTCAATACTGTTCTGTAATCAACAACAGCCTGTTTTCCCTCCCATGGAAATGGACATCGTCCTATGCAGACAAACAGGGCCTTGATGAGCTTCTCATCACCACCCATCATCCATACTCAGAGCTCTCTCTCTATCTCCCTCTTTCTCTCCCCACTACACCCCATTCTCTCTGCTGGCCCGTCTGTCCACAGGCTCTACTCTGGGTAACTATTCTGAGGAGAGGGAGAGATGGCGAGGGCAAATCTTGGAAAAAGTCTGCCTTTTGAGTGAAAAGAGGCAATATTAACAACAATAGAGAAATGAATAAGACGGCCAGGAGGCCCGAAGGTTGGGCTGCGGGGGGAGTAGGGTGGTGGGTACTGCTGGTAATGGCGGGTGAGGAGAACAGGGGAGGAGAGGGAGGAGGAGGGAGGGGTGATAAGTGCACGATTTCCTCGGCGGCTGTGTGGTGCTGCAGCCGCGCCGCTGTCACACGTCAGAGGGAGCAAATCAAAGGCAGCTCTTTTGATGAATATAAAACAGATTCCTGCTGAGAAGCACTCTGCCTCTCCCTCTCTCTAATCACAGAGCCGCAGCACAGAGCAATCCCCCCAGCCCTGCACAAAATGAAAGAAGAGTGGAAACAAGGAGAAGGGGACGGAGAGCACACACAATCACAACAAAGCCTGCTTTAGAATGGCAATAAACATTGGTCCTCTGGAAACGAGGTCTGCACAGGGATGGGGTGTGGTGTCGAGAGGAGATGGAACAGCATAAAGCTTTCTATTCCCTCTCAAACAGCACAATGTACATGTCTCATCTGAAAGCAATGGCCAACCCAGCAGCTGGTATGTATACCACACCTGCATCAGTGCCTGTGGCTTCAGAACTGATAAAGGCTTTAGTTTTATTCAAATGATGTCTACATTTTCAAATAATAGTCGAATCAACTCATAAACAACATTTTAGTCAAACGTATGACACAAAGGACCTAATGTCTTGAGTGAGTGAGAAATTAGATTCCTCGTCTTTTTCAGGGAATGCGCTCCACAAAACATTAGCCCATATTTTCAATAGCTCAATCTCTTTCATAGACGAGGCACAACAGTTCTTAACAGGCATAGCGTGTGTGAGCGTGTGTGTCTGGGTAAGTGTGCGTACGCCTGTCCCTTTTCAACGCCCCTACTGTGTTCTAGGAGTGGGGTCCCATAGCATCCCCTACTACATAGGATTTATTGTCGAGTGAGACCACTTCACTCTCCTCCTTAACCTCTCCTTTCATTACTGCTCCCCATACGGGTGGCTGTGGACAGAACAGCCCTTATGCTCCAGACTGCAGGCTGAAACCAGCCACAGAGAAGCCCACCACCTAGCACTTTCCCTGGGTCCTGCTGCATCTCTCCGTCCATCCCCCTAGTGGGGCACCTAACTATCCTCTTTGTAGGAGTCAAAATTCATCAAATAAGAGACAGCGGGCGCTGCAAATATCCCATCTACTGCAACGCCCTCTAGAACTGGCTAGCTCAATGCCACAACTCTCCATTTCCACCCAGTCCTTTTGTGCAGTAGATGAGTTTAATCAGGTCAAAAACTAGTTGTCAAAGAAAGTTAGGGAGGTTAAGACCTCATTTATGGTAACTAGTTCTACCCCTACTCTGCCCCTCCTCTAAATCCAGCGTGGTCCCTGCGTGTCCAGACCCCAGCTCAACCAGCCTCCCCTGGGCAGCTCTCCTCTACTGCTCCCCAGGCAGCACTTGTCTGTGGCACCAGAGCCCGCTCCCACCCAGGTCCTGGGCCCTGAAAGTGACACAAGCGTGGGTGTCGCCGACGTGTCACCTTCCTGCCCGCTGAAGTATGAGGCAATTTCCTGCGAGTGGCGCATGGCGAGGGAGAGCGAGGGGCTAGGCGCGACCCAGCTCCACCGTTCTCTATGATACTGTCAAGGAAGAGTAATGGCTTTCTGCAGCGGCAGCCACTACCAAACTAATGTTGTGTGACTTTGGCTCTCCTTTCCAATGCATTTCCTCCACATTGAGAGAGGGAAAGAGAGAAGGAAAAGGGATGAGAGGTGAAGAGAAGAGAGGAAAAGGTAGCAGAGATGGAGGACAGGGTCAGGACCCATAGATTCCTTCAGTGTTAGAATATTCTGTTTCAGCACCAAAGACATCCACTCTTACACAACGACAATGCTGTTTCACTAAAACACCAAATACATGACAGGATCATTTCTCTCATTTACATATGTTTTCTACGGTTCCCTCTATTCTCTACCATCTGGCTATGAGGCTGTTTCCTCCTCCACCCCCACGCAGCCAAACAGGATACCAGTCAGTGAGCCCACCAGGGAAGCCTGACTAATCAGCAAGCCAATTCAACCAATCAGAAAGGTTCTAACTAGCATTTGGATGATTTGAAGGTCAAAATCCACCAGAGAGAAAAGAAATCATCCCAGACAGGACTAATAGGCCAATCTACCTACCATCTCTGAGGCTATGTCCATAATTACACAAAACTCATTGTACCTGACCTCCCAAATTCAATAAGCAATGAGGAGAAGTTGTCTCATTATTTTCGCACAATTTCCATATTAAACGCAAACAAAAGGAACTCTAAAAAGCCCTCTTTCCAGGGACCTGCATAGTTCCCTACTTAAACTCTCTGCCTTCTTCTGCTGCTGCACACGTAATTGCAATCCAATCCCGTCCAGAAATGTTAAGGTTATTATACAGAATTACAGCCTGATTAAAATTGCACAATATTACAATTCATTAGAGTTAATTGACTCCCATCATGGTCTCTGGGCTGCCTGCCAGATGTGTGGAGACGTCAAGAGTTAGGTGGAGAGAGGGGGACAGAGCTACTATTCAGGCTGGCTCTGGCTCCCACATTGGGGCCATCACGACCCAGGCCACATGTGCCATCATTAGAGCCCCTCTCAACAAACACTGGTCTCAAAGATCTCCAGCTCTACTGGGCAATCATGATCTCCAACCCATGACATAATACAGACAGACCATACAGACAGACCATACAGACAGACCATACACACAGACCACACTAATGTGATTTATGTGTGAATGCGTAGGCTTGTACAGGAATGTTAATAACAACAGGATGACTGATGAAATGTTAATGAGTCTTAGAATAGAGAAAAATGAACACAATATAACTGGAACTTTATAGGACTAGCTTACATTTCTATCATTTTCTATCACCTAGTAATGCATTTGTTTGCACAGAAAAATGACATTTGGATGAAAATTTAAGACTGGAAAAGCCCAGAGTGGATCCAAGTTCATTATATGTTCACTGATGCATTGTTAGACCTTACAGCCTATACAAAACGTAGGTCAGGTAGTAGATCATGTCCTATGGAACGTATAACAGTACATGTACAGTATATGCATGAACACTGTGCTTTAACCCACTTTCCCTGCTGTACTCACATCCCCAGACAGGGTAGCGCAGCTGATGACCACTCTAACAGCCACCTCCTGTCTCAGTTGGCCTGTGGTCTCCTCAATGCTCCTGACCTGCCATCAAGACAACCACACAGCACATCATTCACTGTACCACACCAATGGGTTACAAGTACAACTGTGTCATACAATGTAGATTAGACCAATGTAGGTTTCATTATGCTGATGAAGCAATTGCATACTCTGGCAATAGTATTAAAATTAAATGAGGTTAACATTTTGATTTACTAGTTCTATTTGATCTTGACCAGAAGTGGACAGGTGTTTCCCAACAGAATTGGCCAGTCCAGAACTAGACCTGTCTGGGTGGTAATAGTTCCCCAGCCCTACCTGGTCAGTGAGCTGCTTCACCCTGCTCTCCAGCTGGTGGAGCTCCTGCAGCTGTGTCAGCTTGTCCTGGTCCTTCCTGGTCATCTCCAGGTACAGCTCTGTGATGGTGTCCTGCAGCTCCTGGACCTGGGCTTCACGCTCCTCCACCTGATACAAGACAAACACAGGCCTGATTTGATATATGTTTACCTCCTTCCTTTCCTCCTTCTTTCCTTCCATCTATCCAGCTTTCTTGAGGTAATCACCAATTTCACACAGTAGGTTAGGTGAAAGCAAGGATTCCACTATTATTTTTGCCAATCAAGTCATGTCTGAACATGTCAGATAAGTGGTTATTTCAAGGAGGGAAGGAAAGAAACAGGGAAGCATTTACATATTATTGGAAGTCTGCAGCACTAAACTAAAACACAAAGCCTATTGAAAGTCCCCAGGAGCAACTGAACATCATTGTCATCTATTACAGTAAAACACAAAATACAATACAGTTTGCACTCACATGTCGAACCATCTCAAAGGAGATGTGCCAATTTCAGGTACAAGATGACATTTTTGTGACAGAAGATACAATACATATCAATTTCCCAGAAAAGCTTAGCTCCACTGCTGCTTGTTGCTGGGTTAGTTTTGAATCCATTTCCCATAGCCAAATTAGCCTCTGCTATTGAGAGTCACAGTGTAGGCGAAAGCAAGGTCAGTCACCCAGAAGCAAATGTGTCAAAATTCAATAGGCTTTGGAAGATGAAACTGACCTCAACACAATACATGCATCAAATCCTGCTATACTACACCATGCTTACTATACAATACAACTGACAGTGTTGAGAACTTCAAGATGTAAGAAAGGCAACATTTTAATTCATGAAGAAAATTTCTAATTTCATAAACTCAATTAACCCAAGTTACCCAACAGACAGATTTGTAATCAGACAATATGCTACACAGATAACATGCATGTCCTGTTCTTTATTACCAGCCAATTGACACTGCATGGTAAGTGTCAGCGAATATAATTAAGATGTCATTTTCCCTGGATGTCCCAATTATATACCCCTCAATTGCTTATCAAATGGATGTCAGGACTTTCATTTCATGTAAATTCACCAGGATACTGGTTGGAAGAATTATTTTGAAATCAACGGGCAGTTTTTTTTTAGACAGTCCAAAAGCAAGTACAGGACTATATCAGATAAATGATATGTTGCAGAGTCCATTTCAAGGCTATACTACTACAAATGAAAAACATGATGTGTATAGTGTTTGTCCCATATTTCATCAAAGCATTTGCTCTCTACAAATGTAGTCGGAGGAACAGTATTAAAAATCTGTCGTAAAGAGAACAAGAGGCATCTCTCCCTCTGAGGAGAATAAAAGCTACTCTGGTAGACAGAGTGGTGGGAGGATACATGGTAAATGCGTGGACCAGGCACTGCTGGACAGCAACGGTGAGGGCTCTCTACAACTGTCACACCACTCTGTGTACATCCATAGTATTCATCCTTAAAAAAACATTTTTTAATGGTTTTATGGCTAACATCAAAGCAACACATTTCTGTCCTGTTTTCCACACCGTCTTGGTAAACTCCATGTCCTAAAAGTTTGCTGGTAAGTTCTCGCACCAAATATGAAAAGTAAAAGCAAACAAGAATAAGCTATCTTTTGGTGCAGATTACTGCAAGAGAATGCACACTACGAGGGTATCATCTTTTAGTTTACTGGATATTTGTAATACAGAAAAAATATTATGTGGCAACTACCAAATGCACACAGTGTCTAAATGTGATGGAAAGTCCAGGAGTTCTTTTTCTTCAAAATCATAATTGGGCAAGAAGTTATGCATCAGGGACATTTTAGCCTAATGCTTGGCATGATGATAAACATTCATTCATGACATGTCCATCTCACCAGTTTTCTAAGGTTTGCTTTCTATAATGCTAGCAGTGTCATATAATTCCCATTTCCAAAAACAGGTTTTAAAAGAGACTTTATTGTAGACCTCCACCACCTATCCTCCTACAGCCCATTAGAATTCAGATCACTCCCCTCTAAAAGCTGAACCACCTCACATCTCCCTGGGTGGTTCTGATTTGATGCTGAGGTTTTAAAGGCACACTAATATTAATGGTACTGTCAGCAGTTTAATGAACTGGCCACACAGCTCACTGGGCTGATGCTTTGACAGATAATTCACACCGTTTTATTCCCGCCTCCTAGCAATATTACAGGGCCAGCTTTACCTCGCCTGACATCTGTGTGAGGTCTTACCTGCCAGGGCTAAACTGGGAAGATATCTGGAGAATTCAGTTCCATGGAAATGTGGGTATACAAACACCTCTCACGCACGCATACAATGTACATTTTGTATAATAACTACATTATGTACCCTGATTGATATGAACAAGGTTACCAAAGGTTATTTCTTATAAGCACAGAGTCACACACACAACCATGTCCATGCACAGATATTAGAAATCCATTCAACTGGCATGGGACTGACAGAGAGAATAAAGAGGAAAACACTGAGCTAGTCGTAAGAAACAGGAAGAGATAGAGGAGAGGGAGAGGAGGAGAGGAGATAGGGAGGAAGAGAGGAGATGGGGAGGAGGAGGAGGAGGAGGAGGAGAGATGGGGAGGAGAGGAGAGGAGATGGGGAGGAGAGAAGATGGGGAGGAGGAGGAGAAGAGATGGGGAGAAGGAGAAATGATGAGGAGGAGAGGAGATGGGGAGGAGGAGAGGAGGAGTAGGAGAGAAGATGGGGAGGAGGAGAGGAGATGTGGAGGAGGAGAGGATATAGGGAGGAGGAGGAGATAGAGAGGAGAAGAAGAGATGGGGAGGAGGAGGAGGAGGAGATGTGGAGGAGAGAAGATGTGGAGGAGGAGGAGAGGAGATGGGGAGGAGAGAAGATGGGGAGGAGGAGAGGAGGAGTAGGAGAGAAGATGGGGAGGAGGAGAGGAGATGTGGAGGAGGAGAGGATATAGGGAGGAGGAGGAGATAGAGAGGAGAAGAAGAGATGGGGAGGAGGAGGAGGAGGAGATGTGGAGGAGAGAAGATGTGGAGGAGGAGGAGAGGAGATGGGGAGGAGAGAAGATGGGGAGGAGGAGGAGAGGAGATGTGGAGGAGAGGAGATCGTGAGGAGGAGAGGAGATTGGGAGGAGAGGAGATGGGGAGGAGTAGGAGAGAAGATGGGGAGGAGGATAAGAGATGGGAAGGAGGAGAGGAGATGGGGAGGAGGAGAGGAGGAGTAGGAGAGAAGATGGGGGGGAGGAGGAGAAGAGATGTGGAGGAGGAGAGGATATAGGGAGGAGGAGGAGATAGAGAGGAGAAGAAGAGATGGGGAGGAGTAGAAGAGATAGGGAGAAGGAGAGGAAATGGGAGGCGGAGAAATGATGGGGAGAAGGAGGAGGAGGAGATGGGAAGGAGGAGGAGAGGATATAGGGAGGAGGAGAGGAGATGGGAGGAGGAGGAGAGGAGATTGGGAGGAGAGGAGATGGGGAGGAGGAGGAGAGGAGATGGGGAGAAGGAGAAATGATGAGGAGGAGAGGAGGCGATGGAGAGGTGAGTGATAGATGAGAGAAGTAGAGAGAGGCTGGGCCTGTCTGCCGTGTCTGTCTGTCTGGATATGTGGCCTGGGGCAGTTTATGCGGAGAGCTAGGGTGCTGCTGACGCTGCAGGGTATCGCCTGGGCCTGGCTGATGTGTGTGTGTGTGTGTGTGTGTGTGTGTGTGTGTGTGTGTGTGTGTGTGTGTGTGTGTGTGTGTGTGTGTGTGTGCGCGCACACACTCGTGTGTTTCCAGGAAGCCTCTACTTAACTGGTCTGACTGAACAGTGAATGAGGGGTTCTCTGTAGAGGACAGTCCTTCCAGTGTCATCTTCACACTAGTGCTTTGAACCCAGCAGTGTTGCCTCTCCTAACCCCATCTGACACTCACTCCTCTACCTGCCCTCTGCCAGGGGTTGCCTTTCAACCCATTTATTTGTTCACATCGGACCATTGCATCAAGGCCTTGTTGTTGCCTCTACCACCTCTGGAGCTCAGTTGGTAGAGCATGGCGCTTGCAACGCCAAAATGGTGGGTTCGATTCCCAGGACCACCCATATGTAAAATGTCTGCGCGCATGACTAAGTCTGCTAAATGGCATATATTATTATATTACCACCTGTACTAATACTAACCCTCTACACCTACACAGGATCAGCCCAGTCCAGCAGGTTCCCACTGCATCATGGACATGTGTAAAAATCTGTGTGGTTTTAAAGGGGCTGTAACACATTCCTCATTATCTTGAGTTTGACCCAATGCTACCAACACCAGGCCTGCCCAGGAGACCAGTGTGATTTGGTATTCTTCTTCCTGAATCTGAGCATTAGGGGTCTCTTTGATCTCTCACCGCTGTGACAAAGCTGCAGCACCAGGGCTCCTAAATAATCCTCTCGCAGCTTAGCCAGCATGCACCAACATCAAGTAGGGCAGGGAGAATACGCAGATAACCGCAAGACATTTTTAAAAGAGACAAGCATAAAGTGTCCTCAATGTAATTAACCAAAATAAGCTAGAGGCAGGCATGGGGCTCAAAAGCATAAAGAAATAGATTAACGCCAGCGTTTCGTAGATTACTCTTAAAAATGAGTATTTCACACGATAAACGCTGTACATTTCATCTGGTAATTTCCGTTAAAGGTTATTTGTTATCTTCAGGCGCCCAGAAAGGACTCCTATTGTCTTGATCTTTAGAGGTTTCAGATCCCTTCATTAACATGCTAATTGCGACCTGGTCCACAGAAAGATATTAAAGAGGGAGGCGTGTGGAGAGGCTCTTTGTCCTGTCAGGGCCCTGGGACTTCTCTCCGATCGCTCACTGCCTGATAAAAACAGGATGATATTAGTTCTTGGGACTCTCCTTCAACGAGGTGGAGGGAGTCCATGGTGAGCTCGGCCAAATCAGAGGAGCCTTGTGTGTGAGAGCGCAGCTGCTACCCTCCCTGCCTTACACAGCCAAGGCCAGTCCCCCAACCTGCTCTGTAATGCCATTATTCAGGGAAGGTGAGCTTCATAATAAGTCTCCCCACCACTACACACGTACGTACACACGTGCATCTCTACCAAGCTACATCTACAGTACATTCTAAATAACTACTGATTTATTTAACTACTAGTATGCAGACCAGAGTACTTAGACCCAAACTGACTTGCTCAGGGAACTGCTAGAGAAGATATTCTGATTACCAGACACATAAGAGATGTGAATGACTGCCACCGTATACAGCTCTCCATATAAGTGGCTTCCACCCAATCTTCCCAGAATGCACATAGTACGCATTTTGGCTTAATGTCAATGAGCCATATCTGTCTGCCTGCCACCACCACAGCATCATACACGCATCATCACCATGACCCCCCCCCCCCCCCCCCCCCCCACCAGATAAATACCAGAGGTCACTCTTCTCATTCAGCAAGAAATCTAAATGATAATGACTCCTTATTAAAAATGATATTTGGAAGTGCACATAGGCTACATCAAAAGGTGCTGACACGGAGGGGCTGGGAGGGTGGCGGGGGCGATGGGGCTCACTGATAACCCACATCAAAGCACAGGCCAGGGGGGAGGGGGGGCAGACAGAGTCTGTGTCTGGGTACTGAGGCTGTTGCAGATGAGGTACAAAAATAAATCTAGCGCAACATTTACCAATTGCAATTTGGATAATGCTTTCACATTGAGATGCTCCATGTTATTTGTAAGCGTCCCCAAAAAATAGGATATGCACTCTGATGTTGGGAGGGCGGTCTAAATTAACCAGAGTAGATGAGATTCAGTAGCTTGGGGAAATTATAAATGATGGCCCATGTAAAAATAAAAAAAACAGTTGAAAAAGACCAAAATAAAAGAAATCATGGTATAAAAACTCCAGTGGAGGGCTAATGAATGTCCACCCCAAATGTGCACTTCAGCAAACAATCAGGCGTGGTTGATTAGCTGAAATTGGACCGACTATAGGACACCTCCATTCCAGCACGGCACAGTCAACCTTTTAACGGCAGGCTGTTAGGTGATATCTGTCCGACCGTCGGCCTCTTCAGAGCTCTCCACCGTTTAAAACCATTCCCAGCAAACCCTTTTCACACAGCCATTACAGCGCTTTAGGTGGGCCTGGCTGGCTGGATCACACTGCCATGAGGGAGGACTATTCAGGCAGGGAAGAGAAGAGTAGAGCAGAGCCCATCTACTGTTTGCTTAGTGAGAGTGCCAGGTTCCCAGCCCAGTGAAGAGTGCTTTAGAGCCATACTAACTGAAGCTCAACCATTGGGCTGCTGCTGAAGAGGTTTCAGTGTGGGGTTGAAACAGAACCAGGCCTGTGTCCAGACATAGTCAAACACAGAGTGACGATGGGCTTACGAGAAGCTCCATCTCCCTCTAGGTGGACATACTGGTCAGTGGCTCAGTTCTGACCTGCTGCTCTGCCTACAGTACCTATACTCCGCCCCAGGGTCACCTTCTCTGTCCTGGTCAGTGGCCCAGTTCTGACCTGCTGCTCTGCCTACAGTACCTATACTCCCTCCCCAGGGTCACCTTCTCTGTCCTGGTCAGTTGCACCTCACACGGCCCATCTCCCCCTCACAGAGGAAGTCAGTCAGAAAATAGGTCTGACCGACCTGATCGACCGCTTCCCCTGGGCTGGCCACCCGCCTGCCTCAGCCTGGCCTGTCACAACACTGAAACCACCAGCCAGCCGCACATGCTCAGTCACAATGAAATCCCAGTCTGTCCGGGCGTCCTGCCTGCTTGCCTCTCAGTGACATCAACACATGGCCGAGCCCTGGAGCTCTCTCCCTGGATCCTCACAACTACTGGAGGATGGATGAGGCAATCTATTATTTACATCAATCACTCAGTCAATCCAACCAACCAACTATAGGGACCTCGGCCCGTCTCCATATAAAGTACTAGTCCTACAGATATCTGGAACACTTGACGATGTGCCAAAATGTAATGAAAGTGAATAAAAATGCATTGATTGGGACCGAAACCAAATAAACAATCCAATAAGGATCATCTAATTAGTAATACCTTACCAAAGTTACAGCCGAGTTACTAAAATGAATTGAAGTGAATTAAGTATTTGTGATGACAAACAGGTATTTCCCCTATGGTAGACAGTGGGCCGGGTCTTCAGTCTGGAAACAGCCCAGAGCCGTTGCCTATATGTATATACAGAGAGATTAGGCAGTGGGAATGCTGATGTCTGACCTTCATACATCAATGGGGCGGAGAATCTGCTTGAGACGGCACTTGACCACCACATAGTCTTTTATTATACACCGCAATGCATTTTCCAATTACAAAGTAGTATAATTATATTACAATTTAATAATACAGATTTCCTCCACTTAAGGATTCTACTGTATTATAAACTCAGCACAACACCAAAATGTTCTGATTATATAAGAAGGGGGGGATAATGGCACACTTCCTACAGGTTTCATTTCATTAGTTATTCTATGAATTTCCGATTAGGATAGAAGGGGAGAGAAAGACAAAGCATTTGAAGTCTTTTTCATCATGCTCTAACATAGGCCATAACTGTTCAAATATTCCTCATATTCCTCCTCTCTTTCTAAAAGTGAGTCAGAGGCATTTTTGATTTAGAACAGGTGTGATCACGGAGAGAGGAACATGGGAAACACGCTGATGGTTCAAATACCCACTACCATCCAGAGCATTCCATTAAGAGAAAACGGAAACCAGAAATAATGAGAGCCTCTTCCTGTCTTCTCTTCCCCCTGCCCTGTGCACCTGGACGGAAAGTAAGACGGAAGGAGAGCAGGAAGGAAGAGGCCTCCTCAACCTCGCTCACAACAACACACTTCTTATTCCACCCTCTGCCTTTCTTTAACTCTCTCTAAGGCCCCCAACTCCCCACCACTACCCCCCTCTCTCGCCCAGTCCTGCCCTCCCCAAGACGAGGGGATTTCAATCCTATTTCATATCCTAGAACAAAACAGTCCACTCCTGATTATTAATGCATTTCAAAGCAGACATCATCATTTTTTCAGGGTGTTATCTTTTTTTAAATATACTGAAACTCTTTATGGTCGACCCGGGGGTGCGGCTCTCCTCTTCTCTTCTGTGCTTATTAGCATCGTATCTCCCTGCCTACTGGGGAAAAGGCATTGCTATGTACTCTCTGTCTGTCTCTCTGACCTCTCGCTGGATGGAATTCATTTGGCCTTTCCCCTCTTTCTTTACCTTGACTTGGCTGGAAAAGGGCAGTGAGCGGCTACTGTCTGATACAGCTATTAAACATAAACACCATTAAATAAAACTGAGCTGTGAAAAGGGAGGTGAAACGAGTGAGAGGAAATAGGGGGCCTAAAAGATAAATGATCAAGCAGTTATATTATGCTTGAAAAGTGATTCAACCTGCATATTCAACCTGTTTATCTACTCTGATCTGGCCCACGCCACCAATCTTTCAAATGTTTTTACATCTTCAACCTGTTTATCTACTCTGATCTGGCCCACTCCACCAATCTTTCAAATGTTTTTACATCTTCAACCTGTTTATCTACTCTGATCTGGCCCACTCCACCAATCTTTCAAATGTTTTTACATCTTCAACCTGTTTATCTACTCTGATCCGGCCCACTCCACCAATCTTTCAAATGTTTTTACATCTTCAACCTGTTTATCTACTCTGATCCGGCCCACTCCACCAATCTTTCAAATGTTTTTACATATTCAACCATTATAGAGAACAACCCTTGGCACTGTACATTTATCATATATCCTGTTTCCTAGTCACCTTACCCCTATACATATCTAAACCTACCACTCCAGGATCCCTGCACATGGTGGTATTGGTATGGTATTGGCACTGACCCTGGAACCGACCCTGTATATAGCTTACTTACTTTCTTGTGGTCTCTTATTTATATTTATTGTGTGTTTTTGTACTACTTCACTTTTTTATTGAAAAAAAATGATAGTACTACTGACATTGACTATCGCATTGTCGGGAAAGAGCAAACAAGAAAGGCATTTCACTGAACTAGTGCAGGTGACAAAAATGTGAAACTTGTTTTAATGCTGCAGATACAGTATGTCTTATGCTCTGATATCTGATTGGTCAAATGAAAATGATTCGGTAACTCGGAAACACAATGATGGCGTTCAGAGTAGACTTTGGTGCATCAATCTGAACGGTTAATACGGCTCCTCGTTCACCGAGAGCAACGACGCACATTATGAAGGTAGGCTTTTGTATTAATTAGTAAGAGGGCATCATGAGAGAGAATGACAATTAAAGAGAGAGAAAGAAGGAAGGACGGAGAGGGGATATATTGCACTGTGTGCAGGGCCGGGGCTTGATGAGGTAGTACAGCTGAATGATATACAGTGGCGGCCACGGGGCGAGAGCTCTCCATTAGTTACGGGGTCCCTGTAATGCTCCGGCTCCAGTACATTATTTTCAAATGCATCAGTCAGCGTAGTGCAGCACAGATAAATTCTAAGGCCTCAGATCTGTAATGCATACCCTCACCGCTGCTATATTACGCTGTAGGTTAGGAGGGCAGGGAGAGAGAGGGGGGAGAAATGTCATTTATTTTTCACTGCGGCCAGTATTCCTCCCATTAGCTTCAAACGTGAGATAAGTTATGGCCTTTAACGAGCGCCTTTAGCCGCCAGAGCACGCTGCACACAAGGCGGTGGCCAGAGGGAGCGGGCTGGAGAGGCGGAGGGGAAGGGACTGGCAGTTGGCAGGGCCCAGATGACCCACCATTGTGCCCTCCTCTCCTTGTTGAGGTCACAACACAATACACACCCACACCGGATGAATAATTTAAACTATTCGCACAAACGGACGTACACACAAACCTCTCAAGGTTGTCCACCTCCACATAAACATAACTAGCAATTTGACCGGCCAGCATATATCTGCATATCAAAACAGGATGCTGTCAGAGACAATGAATGGTAGTCTGTAGTGAGAGACTAATAATAACCCAAAAGGTATATACAGCTTCAGCAAAGTCCTGTTAAAAGAAGACCCAGTGAATAGGAGTTCACCCGGAGGAAGCAACCCAGCGTATCTCCCATTCACATTGCTCTTTGAAGCAGTGCACGAGGACTCAGCCCATCTCAACCACTCGAAGATATTTACCTCTGCCAATCAAATGTCAAAGCAGGCTGTAGTGTAGTCCTGCTGACCTTTTAAACGGCTCTGGGATGACTTCTTGTGTTGTATAGAGGAGTGGGCTGTGTGGGGGAGGGGTCGGCCTGGTGGGCCGGCGGTTCAGGAACCTGACAGATGGAATCAGAGCACTGAGAGCTCCCACGTACTGCAGCTCTCTGCTCGTCTCTCCAGTAGACATAAGCAGTTACACAGAGAAATGTTACTGATAATATTCTCTGAGCTTTCTCCAAAAGGGCAGTTTCTCACTAGTTCTAGCCACAGCAGAGCATATTACATGGTATGTGTACGTGTTGGTATGTGTGTCGTACAGTTGAAGAATCTCACAACACAGAATGTCCCTTACCTCATTCTGGCCCAATAACCACTTAGATGACATAGTGCTCAGATCCAGAAGTTCAATTAGTTGAGCTAATCCCATTTGTCTCTGAACGGAGGGGGTTGTAGTAAAAAGACAGATCTATAAAGATTCCTCTGAATTCAGCCTTTTCTCTTTTCCACTAAAAGGAGCAGTCTGGAGTTGAAGCAGCCAATCTCTCAGCATACATCTTAGTGTAAATGATTGACAAGTCGTGACTAATTTGCCTTGCACTTTTAAGCCCTCCTCTTAGTTTGGGTGGGAGCGTTTGTAAGTATGTACAATCAATAGCCTCTCTAAAGCCTTGCAATCATCTGCCGCCTTCCGTCTAAACTCTGAGCCCAATCAATCTATCACATGCCAATTAAGACTTTTATCCAAATTACCAGGACCCTTTTGCAAATTCTATAACAAACACCATCATGGTCTAATCACTAGAAGTTATGCAATATGAAGATCATTTATATGAATATTTCCCTGCCTTGTCTAATCGAATAAAACAGGCTCATGTATCATCTAACTGAAGTCTATTCGATACGTTGTACAATGGAAATAATGCATGCTTGGCTTGTAACCTTCTCAGAACATTATATTGACATTATGTTTAGAGAATGTACTCAACATAATACAGTGCCTTTAGAAAGTATTCATACCCCTTGACTTATTCCACATGTTGTTGTGTTACAGCCTGAATTTAGCTGTTTTTTTCTTCACCCATCTACAGACAATACCACATAATGACAGTGAAAACATGTTTTTAGAAATGTTTCTAAATGTACAGAAATATCTCATTTCCATAAGGATTCACACCCCTGTGTCACACCCTGATCTGTTTCACCTTTCTTTGTGATTGTCCCCACACCCCTCCACCCGTCCAGGTGTTGCCCATCTTCCCATTATCTCCTGTGTATTTATACCTGTGTTCTCTGTTTGTCTGTTGCCAGTTTTGTTCTTAGCTCATGCTTTTCCAAGTCTCTCTTTTTCTCGCCCTCCTAGTTTTGACCCTTGCCTGTCCTGACTCTGAACCCGCCTGCCTGACCCTGAGCCTGCCTGCCGTCCGGAACCGTTGCCCCACCTCTGGTTTACTGACCCCTGCCTGCCTTGACCTGTCTATTGTCTGCCCCTGTTGGATTATTAAACCATTGTTAATTCATCGTGTCTGCATCTGGGTCTTACCTTCATACCTGATACCCTGAGTCAAAACTTTGTAGAAGCACCTTTGACAGCGATTACAGCAGAGTCTTTCTGCGTAAGAGCTTTCCACACCTGGATTGTGCAGCATTTGCCTATTAATCTTTTCAAAATTCTTCAAGCTCTGTCAAATTGGTTATTGACCATTGGTAGACAACCATTTTCAGGTCTTGCTGTTTTCAAGTAGATTTAAGTAGATTTAAGATTTAAGTCAAAACTGGAACTTGGCCCATCAGGAACATTCACGGTCGTCTTGGTAAGCCACTACATTGTAGATTTGGCAATGTTAGGTTACTGTCCTGCTGAAAGGTGACTTAATCTCCCAGAGTCTGGTGGAACAGACTGAACCAGGTTTTCCACTAGGATTTTGCTGTGCTCCATTCCATGTATTTTTTTTATCCTGAAAAACTCTCCAGTCTTTAATCATTACCAGCATACCCATAACATGATACAGCCACCACTATGCTTGAAAATATGCAGAGTGGTACTCAGTAATGTGTTGTATTGAATTTGAACTTGTATATGTGAGGTATAGAGGTGAGGTAGTCATTAAAAAATAATGTTAAACACTATTATTGAACACAGAGTGAGTCCATGCAACTTATGTGACTTGTTAAGCACATTTTTACTCCTGAACTTATTTATGCTTGCCATAACAAAGGGGTAGACAACTTTATGACTCAAGATATTTCAGATTTTCATTTTTTATAAATGTAAAAAAAAAAAAAAAACATAATTCCTCTTTGACATTATGGGGTATTGTGTGTAGGCCAGTGAGGAAAAAATCTAAATGTAATACATTTTAAATTCAGATGGGGACATAGTTATTGCATAGGTCCTCTCATGAAATGGCCATAGGGGTGGGAGTTAGGACAGAGGTGGGGGAGGGGTAAGTTACCAGACCAGGTGAAGCAGACTAACCCTAACCACCACCCCCTCCTCCCACACCACCCTCTGTCACCCTAGCTGCCCGCAGGCTAAATGAGAGAACATGGCCATTCTGGGCACAACCGTCATGTTGCCTCATCTCTCGTCACATCATACGCCAGCTCTGTTTACCACACAAAAACACACCAGGCCTTTAACACCAATGAATTATGGAGGAAGTACAAGACACTCTTAATTACTCAGTGTGAATAATTCAACTTTCTGCTTACACTACTTTAGTGGGGATTGCATGCAATAGTTAACATAACAGAGTGCCGGGCTCCCCCAGGGATGGTGTGTGTTTCAGGCCCACACTCATTAGAGATGTGCGTGTGTGGGTATCAAACCACTCTACTCAGGTAGGTGGTGCATGCAAAATGCAGCCAGTGGACGTGTTCACCCCCTGGCACTTTTTGTCTCTGGTTCGTCAAGCGTGAGAGTGTGGGTGGTCTGGGATATGTACTCCGCTCCGAGAGGGGTCCAATGCAGTCAAGGATAAGACCCAAACACACACACACACACACACACACACACACACACACACACACGTACACACACACACACACACACAATGAGAGATGGGTTACATCTATGTCAAATTTGGTGGAAAATATCATTGGCCTTTCTTCGGTCAATCTGACTGCATGAATAGTGGGCATGAACTCCATAATACATAATACACAACTAGTGTATACAGTGCCTTCAGAAAGTATTCATACCCCATGACTTATTCCATATTTTGTCGTGTTACAGCCTGAATTCAAAATGGATTCAATATATTTGTTTCTCACCCATCTACAGACAATGCCCCACAATGACAAAGTGAAAATATATTTTTAGAAATGTTTGATAATTTATTGATTACAGCTGTGAGTCTTTTGGGTTTAGTCTCTAAGAGCGTTGCACACCTGGGGCCTCATTTATCAATCATTTGAAGGCACAAATCTGTACGTAAACCATGCGTGGGATCATTTCCATGCAAAGTGTGAGATTTATCAATATGAACGTTCGCTTGAAAGTGTGCATAAATGTACAGCCATGACTATGCGTACGCACAGTGCCAAATTCTGTAATAAGTGAACTGTTAACATAGTGAATGGGGATAATATACTGCATGTTCATTTCTTTACATTCTTACATTAATGAAATCATTTTTCTATTTCATTGTATTTCAATTGTGAATGCATGCAACATATCTTGACAGGCTATAGGCCTTTCACACAGTTGAAGTCATTAAAACTCGTTTTTCAACCACTCCACAAATTTCTTGTTAACAAACTATAGTTTTGGCAAGTCGGTTAGGACATCTACTTTGTGCATGACACAAGTAATTTTTCCAACAATTGTTTACAGACAGATTATTTCACTTAAATTTAACTTATATTCACTGTATCACAATTCCAGTGGGTCAGAAGTTTACATACACTAAGTTGACTGTGCCGTTAAACAGCTTGGAAAATTCCAGAAAATGATGTCATGCTTCAGAAGCTTCTGATAGGCTAATTTACATCATTTGAGTCAATTGGAAGTGTACCTGTGGATGTATTTCAAGGCCTACCTTCAAACTCAGTGCCTCTTTGATTGACATCATGGGAAAATCAAAAGAAATCAGCCAAGACATCAGAAAAAAAAGGTAGACCTCCACAAGTCTTGTTCATCCTTGGGAGCAATTTCCAAACGCCTGAAGGTACCACGTTCATCTGTATAAACAATAGTACGCAAGTATAAACACCATGAGACCACGCAGCCATCATACCACTCAGGACGGAGGCGCGTTCTGTCTCCTAGAGATGAACGTACTTTGGTGCAAAAAGTGCAAATCAATTCCAGAACAACAGCAAAGGACCTTGTGAAGATGCTGGAGGAAACGGGTACAAAAATATCTATATCCACAGCTAAACGAGTCCTATATCGACATAACATGAAAGGCCGCTCAGCAAGGAAGAAGACACTGCTCCAAAACCGCCATAAAAAAGCCAGACTATGGTTTGCAACTGCACTGTACTTTTTGGAGAAATGTCCTCTGGTCTGATGAAACAAAAATAGAACTTTTTGGCCATAAAGACCATCGTTTTGTTTGGAGGGCAAAGGGGGAGGCTTGCAAGCCAAAGGACACCATCCCAAACGTGAAGCACAGGGATGGTAGCATCATGTTGTAGGGGTGCTTTGCTGCAGAAGGGACTGGTGCACTTCACAAAATAGATGGTACCATGAGGGAGGAAAATTATGTGGTTATATTGAAGCATTATCTCTAGACATCAGTCTGGAAGTTAAAGCCTGGTCGCAAATGGGTCTTCCAAATTAACAATGACCCCAAGCATACTTCCAAAGTTGTGGCAAAATGGCTTAATGACAACAAAGGTATTGGAGTGGCCATCACAAAGCCCTGACCTCAATCCCATAGAAAATTTGTGGGCAGAACTGAAAAAGCGTGTGCGAGCAAGGAGGCCTACAAACCTGAGTCAGTTACATCAACTTTGTCAGGAGGAATGGGCCAAAATTCCCCCCAACTTATTATGGGAAGCTTGTGGAAGGCTACCCAAAACGTTTGACCCAAGTTAAACAATTTAAGGGCAATGCTACCAAATACGAATTGAGTATATGTAAACTTCTGACCCACTGGGAATGTGATGAAAGAAATAAAAGCTGAAATAAATCATTCTCTCCACTATTATTCTGACATTTCACATTCTTAAAATAAAGTGGTGATCCTAACTGACCTAAGACAGGGAATTTTTACTGGGATTAAACGTCAGGAATTGTGAAAAACTGAGTTGAAATGTATTTGGCTAAGGTGTATGTAAACTTCCGACTTCAACTATATATAACCACATCAGTGCATTAGTTACAATAATATTCCATTTAAAGTACAGTAATTTGTTCAATTAGAGGCAAACAAATATGAAACAATTGTTGAAATACTATAAAAGACAATAGGAAATGGAGTGAGAGATGGCTGACCTTGCTCTGTTGGAAGATTTGGCACATGCTGCATTTCACAGAGAGTGCGTTTTTAGGGACAGGTGGGACTTTTTTGCAGAAAGTACAGATTGGCTCATTAGACATCTTTCCCCAAAACCGATCATATAGGATTTTTGGGAAGATTGAAGACCTGCTTAAGAAAGGGAAACACATGCCATTCTGTTCTACATCCAAGTGCTATCCACCCTCTGGTTTTGTCAGCGGGAGCCAATCGGCATCTCAGATCCCTTGATGAGCCAACGTTTTGGATGCAATCATCAGCAAAACAAACTGTAACATAATTTCCATATACCATCGCATGGATGGCTTATTGGTGAGTGTTGCCTACTCATTTGAAGTATATTTGCCATTGCTAAAGCAATTTGAATTGTCCTAATGGTCCTGTCTTTGTAGCTATGTTTTACATTTCTACTGGTCAAGCCACACTTGAGTGAGCCAACCTCTCACACTAGCACCTCTATTTCAGTCTCAGAATGTCTGTTTTTTCATAGCTTTTTTTGGTTGCGCCGTTGTATTTCATGGTAAAGTGTTGTATAATCCCCACAGACTTTCAAGCCTTGATTTTGACCACATATGGTTAAATAGGGGTGTTTTGAGATGCAAATAGCCACGGTTGTGCACAAGCACTGAGGCTGAGAACAACGGGTATTTATCAATGGATTGTGTGATAAATATCAATTCCGTTCGTATGTAGTATTTTAGAATAGTTTTTACGCAACATTAATAAACAGGGCCCCAGGATTATACAATATTTGCCAATTATTATTTTCAAAATTCTTCAAGCTCTGTTAAGTTGATTGTTGATCATTGCTAGACAGCCATTTTCATGTCTTGCCATAGATTTTCAAGCCGATTTAAGTCAAAGCGGTAACTAGGCCCCTCAGGAACATCCAATGTCATCTTGGTAAGCAACTTCTGTGTAGATTTGGCCTTGTGTTTTAGGCTATTGTCCTGCTGAAAGGTGAATTTGTCTCCCAGTGTCCGAACAAGGTTTTCATCTAGGATTTTGTCTGTGCTTAGCTCTATTTCATTTATTTTTATCCTAAAAAAACTCTCTAGTCCTTAACGATTACAAGCATACCCATAATATGATGCAGCCACCACCAAGCTTGAAAATATGAAAGTGGTACTCAGTGATGTGTTGTATTGGATTGCCCCAAACATAATGCTTTGTATTCAGGACAAAAAGTTAATTTCTTTGCCACATTTTTTGCAGTATTACTTAAATGTCTTGTTGCAAACAGGATGCATGTTTTGGAATATTTTTTTCTGTACAGGCCTCCTTTTCACTCTGTCATTTAGGTTAGTATTGTGGAGTAACTACAATGTCATTGTTACATCCTCAGTGTTTTCATATCACAACCATTAAACCCTGTAACTGTTTAAAAATCACCATAGGACTCATGATGAAATCCCTGAGCAGTTTCCTTCCTCTTCGGCAAATGAGTTAGGAAGGACTGGGTGCATTGATACACCCTCCAAAGTGTAATTAATAACTACACCATGCTCAAAGGGATATTAATCTTTTACTTTCCCATTCACCTCTTTTTATTTTATTTATTTTTTATTTCACCTTTATTTAACCAGGTAGGCAAATTGGGAACAAGTTCTCATTTATGGCACACATACACAATCCATGTCTCAATTGTCTCAAGGCTTAAAAATCCTTCTTTAACCTGTCTTCTCCCCTTCAACTACACTAATTGAAATGGATTTAATAGGTGAAATCAATAAGGGATCATAGCTTTCACCTGTTCAGTCTGTCATGGAAAGTGCAGGTGTTCCTAATGTTTGGTACACTCAGTGTATATATATATATATACTGTATATATAATCTCATTCACAACATTTGGATGGGAGATGTAATCCAGTTATAGAAAAAAAAATCAACATTGTAACTATGTGTGTCATTATTGCTTGATATCAGGCTTGGCTGCACACTGCTTTCATTGGGGAAAGAGTGCTTCCGTCCCATGCTCCTCCCCAGCCCGCTTGCGTGAAATTCGTTGAAAACATAACTTTGTTGAGTGGACCTAATCTAAAAATGGTTTAGAAATAGAAACATTTGTTAAATTCAGTGTTCTACCTGAATTATGGGCCCTGACAACTGACAAGATTCAGATAGACGTTGAAAAGGTATTGGGGAAGATAGGAGGGACGCCATTTTACGACTGACGTGTTTTCCATTTGCTCCCGTGGTATTCTTAAAGTTTATGAGAATTTTGCAGCAGAACCGTATTTATTTTCAAATATTAATTTGGTGATCCCTTTCCGTAAAAACCAAGACTACTTTGCTTCCGAATGTCAGCATGTCGACCAAGCATAAGGCCAAAAGCATGACTTTGAGAAAACCTGGCCTACAAGACCCGCTCGCATCACCGCCCTCTCCTGAGTCTGAGGGCCCGGGGACGCACACTTTCCCCTGGGGTGCGGCTTGGCGGCACTGAAATGAACATTCTCGAGGCCATTAAACTACTACGCTCTGAGATAGTTTAAATGAAAACCCAGGTGGTTGCTACGATTGAGGCCAGAATACAGGAGGTTTCTGATACTTTAAAAGCAGATTTAACCATCCTGCGGAACGAGACTGTGCCAGCAATCACATCACTCAAAACAACAACTGCGTCACACACTACAACGATTGCAGCACTGGAGACCTCCGCTACTAATGTCTCTGATTTAACTATATCCCTGGAGGCTGAAGTTAAACGCCTAGCTGCGGATTTGAAAAAGGTGAAGGAGAGCTGTGTGAGTTTAAAGGGATTCTCTCGCCGCAATAATCTGAGACTTGTATCGGTCCCAGAGTCAGTGGAAATGCATTGCGCCACGGATTTCGTTTCAGGGCTGCTGAAGGATGTTCTTGCCTTAGATGAAAAGCCCCTGATTGATCGAGCCCACCGGTCGCTGCGCCCAAAGCCCCGGGATGGGGAGAGGCCCCGTGACATAATTCTTTGAGTGCACTTTTTTCATGAGAAGATGGAGATCCTCCGACGAGCCCGCAATACCACTCTGAGCTTTCAAGGACAGAGCTTCTCCATCTACCAGGACTACTCCCCCACTGTTTCCAGGCAGCACGCAGCTTTCGGACAGGCCAAACGAGTACTTCGGGACCATCCAAGTGTGAAGTATGGACTGCGATTCCCGACCCTCTCATGAGGGTAAAGACTACACATTTGAATCTCCGGATGAGGCTATGGCTCACATTCAACGTCACATCAAGAAGTCTTGAACATGCTCACAGTTCAGCAACTGTTGCTTGTGAACTGTGGATAGTAAGTAACCCACCTGTGGTACAATTATGTTTAGATATAACAGGCTAGTCTTGTATAGTTGGCGAGCCCATTCAGGCTTATTTGATGTGATCTAATGTTTTGATCATCTAGAGTGCTTGCCTTACAAGCATTCAGTCATTTTAATTTAATTGTATTAAGGTTTTACTTAACTCCTGTGTTTCTAGGCTGTCTCGCTCACCTATTCAGTTTGTTTACACAGTGTCTCAGTGACTCAAAATATTTTGGGTTATTTGTTTACTCCATCTGTTTGCATTGACCCAGTAAACAGTCAATGTCTCCCGAGGCTACAAGGTTTTTGGGGTCTCACTTCAATTTTAAAAGTTTTGACCGTCATTTATGCCCAGCAAATGTTCAACGTTGTGCACACATCGTTTTTTGGTATTGGTTGTAAACTGTCTCAGCGTCAACTAGACTACTATTATAATTACTATTGTTATTGATTGTCTTACTATAATTTCCTTACTTGAAATTAGATTTTTTTATACATTTTTTTATACTTTATACATTTGATTTATTTTCTCTCTCAATGCCTGTTATAAGACTGGGAATATAATTATATACATCTACAAGTGGTGCTTTTGTCATTCCGTTTGCACAAGGGATTCGCCTTCTTTTTTTTTGTTGAAAAAAATACATAAAAATCTTTATTTTTGCTGCTTGATCCACTAACAAAACGCGACTTTAAAGAGCGGGACTGTGGGTTTAGGTTTAAGACCGCACTCTCACAGACATACTGTGCGAAGAGAACATGTTCTTTTTAGGCTTGTACCTCGTTTGGGGAGGTATTGTCTGGGATGGGGGGAGGGGGTGGGGGGCAGGTTGAATTGTTCAGTTCTAATGTTGTCATTCTGTCTTTTTAGGGGGTTTTTGGTACTTTTTCCAAACATCTACCACCGTACATTATTACTCTGAGACAAGTTATTCTGGGGGTTTTGGGCGCTCATTCCATTCTATGCTCTAATGACAGGGTTGAATAACGGGAATGCCCAGAGGGGGCCGAAATAATGCGATCAAGTACATTTCATGGAACACCAAAGGGGTTAATAACCCGGTGAAGCGTAAGAGGGTGTTGACACACTTAAAGGGTTTGAATGCAAATATTGCATTTCTACAAGAGACTCACTTGAGGACTGGTGAGCATTTTAGGATGCGTAAGGACAGGATTGGTCAAGTGTTCCACTCAAACTTTCATAGTAAATCAAGAGGTGCTGCTATTCTGGTTGATAAAGCTACTCCTTTTGTAGCTTCTGAGGGTATTGCTGATCCTAAGGGACGATACGTCATAGTAACCGGTGAACTGTTTTCTACCCCTCTTGTTTTGGCTAGTGTTTATGCTCCCAATTGGGATGACACAAGTTTAATTTCTTCCTTTCTGTCTGCTATTCCCAATTTAGATTCTCATTTGTTGATTTTAGGGGGGGATTTCAACTGTAAAATGTCCCCAGTTCTTGACAAGTCCTCACAAACAAATACAGGCCCATCTAAATGTGCCCTACTTATTCAAATCCTTTCTTCAGAAATATGCTATGTTTGACGCCTGGCGTTTCCTACATCCTACAGATAGACAGTATTCCTTTTATTCTCATGTTCATCAAACATACTCCAGGATTGATTACTTCTTTTTGGACAAAAAACTTCTGCCTAACCTTCGGCAGTGTACTTACGAGAGTATTGTTATCTCTGACCATTCACCATTAGTGCTTCAACTAGAATTTCCCCAGCGACCTCCTATGTGTTAACAATGGCGTCTCAACCCCATTTTACTCTCAGATAAGGAGTTTGTCAATTTAATTTCTTCTGAAATTACCTTATTCCTAGAAACTAATTCAACACCAGGTATGTCCTGCTCTACCATATGGGAGTCTCTCAAAGCATACCTACGTGGCCAAATTATTTCTTATACAGCCAACCTCTCAGCGACTTCGGGACCTGAGCGAATCCATAGCCACATTGGATGAGAAGTATGCTACGGATCCTTCCTCCGATCTGCATAAAGAGCGCCAACTACTCCAATCTGAATTTGATGAGCTTTCTACCAGGCAAGCTGAACAGTTACTCTTGCGAGCTCGATACAAAGTCTATGAACAAGGCGACAAGGCCAGTAAACTCCTTGCGCATCAGATCCATAAATCTGAGGCCTCACGTTTAATCCCATAAATAAGGACCCCGTCTGGTACCACCACAGTTATACATAAAGAGATCAATGATCAATTTAAACAATTTTACTCTGCGCTATACACCTCTGAATCCCCTCAAGACCCTTTGCTGATTGACTCCTTCTTGAATGGCTTGAATATGCCTTAAATTGATACAGACTCCCATGACTGTCTAGAAGAAGAATTTACGCTTGAGGAGATTGCAACAGCAGTGTCCGCAATGAAAAGTGGTAAATCACCAGGCCCGGACGGTTTTCCAACCAAACTTTACAGGACGTTTTCTGGTCTGCTTTGCCCATTCTTGTCTCGACTATTTGCAGAGTGCCTTAATACTTCAAAGCTAGTCTTTATCAGGCTTCAATTTCATTACTATTAAAGAAAAACAAAGACCCCCTGGAATGTGGATCCTATCGCCCAATCTCACTTTTAAACTGTGATTACAAAATCCTAGCTAAGCTTTTAGCCATCCGTATGGAAGGCTTGCTGCACCAAGTAATACACTCTGACCAGACTGGCTTTGTGAGAAATAGGCATTTATTTTTCAATATTAGGCGCCTTATGAATATACTGTACTCCCCAGCGTCGGAGGACCCGGAGGTGGTGGTCTCCATTGATGCCGAAAAAGCATTTGACCGCGTTGAGTGGGATTACCTAACAGCTGCCCTTTATAGATTTGGCTTTGGCCCCAAATTCATTGCGTGGATAAAGGTTCTTTATTTTTCTCCCATGGCTTCGGTACGGACTAATAACTTGTACTCTGACTATTTTCCCTTGCACTGCGGATCCAGACAGGGTTGTCCACTCTCCCCCTTGTTGTTTGCTTTGGAAATCGAGCCTCTCGCCATTGCACTACGCTCTAATGATGCCATTCAAGGTATAATCAGGGCGGGCTGGGAGCAGAAAGTCTCGCTATATGCTGACGACCTCCTTTTGTTTATCTCCAACCCTGACACCTCATTGCCACGTGCCCTATCTGTTCTTAAAAAGTTTGGATCAATCTCAGGGTACAAGCTGAATCTAGGCAAGAGTGAGCTTTTCCCAGTAAACAAGGCTGCTTTAAAGTGCTCTCTTACAAGTTCTCAGTTTAGGATTGTCCGGGATCAATTCACCTACTTGGGAGTAAAAGTGACAAGGAAATATTCAAATTTGTTTCAGGAAAACTTTGTTGCTCTAGCAGACAGTTTGAAACAATCTTTTACTTTTTGGAATTCACTACCCCTTTCTCTTATTGGAAGGATTAATGTCATTAAAATGAATGTGTTGCCCAAATTTTTATATTTATTTCAATGTTTACCCATTTTTTATCCAAAATCTTTTTTTATTTCACTGGATCAAACATTCATGCATTTTATTTGGGATGGCAAGGTACCACGGATTGGTAGAAAACATTTACAGAAGCCTAGGTCATTGGGGGGGTTTAGCTCTACCAAATTTTCAGACATACTGCTGGGCTGCAAATTTCAGAGCCCTTCTGTACTGGCTGCAGACTGATCCTACTGGCCCTAGACCACTCTGGGTCCAGATGGAGTCTGAATCGTGTAAACCTGCAGCACTTTCCTCTGTGTTGTGCTCGTCTCTCCCAGTGTCCCTAGGCAAAAGGTGTGTCAACCCAATTGTAAAGCAGTCTCTTAAAATTTGGAATCAGTTCCGCTTAGCTTTTAGCCTCCGAGGCTTTTCTCTATCAGGCCGAATCAATCAGAACATTTTATTTCCTCCATCTTTGAATGATGGGGATTTTGGCATTTGGCATTCACTAGGCCTCTCCTCGCTAGCCCAATTATTCTTTGATGATACATTTGCCTCTTTTTCTCAGCTGCAGGAAAAGTTCAATCTCCCCCAATCCCACCTTTTCCGCTATCTCCAGACTAGAAAATTTGTCAGAGCTAACACACCTGGATTTCCCCATAGGCCTGCGAATACAGCTATAGAGATCATCTTGGAGTTGAACAAGCTTCCTAGGGGCGCAATTTCAGATGTATATGCAATCATTCATGACTTACAGAACCCTTCTTTGGTGCCTTTAAAGACTCGATGGGAAAAGGATTTGGGGGAGGAACTTGGGGAAGACGCCTGGGAATCTGTGCTGCACAGGGTGCACTCGTCCTCTCTTAGCACTAGACACAGCCTCATTCAATTCAAGGTGGTTCACCGTATCCACTGGTCGGGGGCCAAACCTGGAAGAATATTCTCTGATTTTGATCCTACCTGTGTCAGATGTAAAGTGGAACCAGCCACACTGGTTTTGGGGCTGTCATAAACTGTCAGGTTTCTGGGAATTAATATTTAAATGTTTCTCTGATATATATGACACTGTTATAGATCCGTCTCCCCTTACAGCCCTTTTTGGAGTACTGCCCATGGGTACCCCCTATCAAGAATCCAGTCGGACACTGTTGCTTATACAACTCTTTTAGCTAGACGGCTAATACTACAGAACTGGAAGATGGCAGCTCCCCCATCTTATAAATATTGGGTGAGAGATGTGTTGTGCTCTCTGAAACTAGAAAAAATGTAATTCAATTCACGTGGGAACCCCAAACTGTTTAATGAGGCTTGGGCTCCATTCCGGTCTTACTTTAAACAGTCCATCCTCTGATGGCATTCCAATTAAAACTAAAATAAGTCTGTATTTGACCCCCCTGTGACTTAAGGGTTGGAGGAGCTTCTCTCTGTGTTTTTGCTGGGGGGGGGGTATTAAGGCCCATGTGCTTATTGATTGTGACCCGCGGATGCCTTGTTCATCTTGCCCGGGCAGAGACTGAAGTGTGAGCTTGTTTTTCCCAGTTATTTTTACATTTTGTTCACGCCTACATGAATAATCATTCTATTTTCTTTTATTTTAAAGCATTGTAAACTTTATTTTTGGTCCAGTGGATGGTCGGTCTGTGGCCTTGACTGTCTGTGAGTGGTTGCATTTCTCCACCCTTATCCCTTGACTGTTTACAGGAACAATGGTGAGGTGTTTGCTCTGTCCCTGTACTATAGATTGCCCTTTAACCTTTGTAGCCTTCTGCCTGGTGTGTTTAACTTGTCTAAAGTATGGTATCTTTAAAGCTATTTTTTAATTTGTATTTTTATTTGTATTTTTTTTCTAGTTGAGTATATTATTTATATTGCTTTGTGTTGTCTTGTCTGTGTGTGTCTGTGTAAAACTTAATAAACAGAGTTTTTTTTTTAAAAGACAAAAAAGAAGAAAAGGTATTGGATAGTTTTAGAGAAAAACTGATCTTGAGATTATAAAAAATATCAATCATGATAACATGGGGTGATAAACGCCAATGGAAAACTCAATACAAAAACAGTTTTCCCTTGCCTGTAAATGTGTCCTTAAACCTTGAAAAACCAGATGGAACTTTGCTAGCTTCCTGGCTAAGAGGAAGGGTTAAGAGGACTGTAGAGTGAAACCAGGGATGCATAGTACAGCCATCACTCTATAGCCTCATCCATTCACAGCAGCAGGTCCGACTACAGAGCTGAAGGGGTGGGGTGGGATATTCACTCTGGGCTTTGGTTCACCATGTTAACCGGGGACCTGTAGAAGTCCTTTACCCGGCCAAGCCGAACCATGCCACAGTGCCCTTATCAAGTACAATGACTAAGAGTGTCTGACTGGCTGCTTCAAATGAAAAATGGAACTCGCCAAGGCCTCGGATCCTATCAGCATATCAACCTCCTACATCAAGCATCCGGGTAGCTGGAAGAATGATGACAAGGTATTGTCGTTTTAAAGTGATGGTTTATACATACACATGTATATAAATATAAAGTCGAGAGAGAGAGAGAGAGAGAGAGAGAGAGAGAGAGAGAGAGAGAGAGAGAGAGAGAAAGAAAGAGAAAGGGAGAGAGAGAGAGAGAGACGGAGAGTGGTGGGAAAGAAGAGAAAACTAGAACACATCAGTCAGGGATAAGACACATGATGAGAGGGCGGGCCTCAAATAGGTAAACAACTCAATCATGTGTGATAAGTGTGGGCTTTATCAGGGCTGGGCAAGGCCAGACTAAAGAGTCCCTGTGAAGCCCATGGCGAAATACTGGAACACATGGCTGCTGTTCCACAGGCCTCCACACACAGTGCTGCTCAGGTTAATGGTAGTCTGGCTGGTTCCTAGCCAGGCATTTATATTAACTCTATAAACCAGGCTAGGACCACTGAAACACAACGTACTCATGGACATGGAACGGATCTGGATGATCCCACCATGATACAACAGCAAAGACTATTGTATTCCCCATCAAAGAGTCCTATACAGCAGATGAGAGTGGTGGTTGTTTACCAGGAATGGAGGAAGGGAAATTATATCATTAGAGAGAGAGAGTGCAGCCTGGCTGTCTTTGTGCAGTGTGCATTTACTTGGACTGCCTCCATCATTCATGGATGGGCCCATTTGTGTCTGTGTGATTTCAGGTGCTGTTACTCAGTGCGCTAAAACCTTCATGCCGCTAGAGCAAGATTGCCACTTTTATGAGAGAACATGTTGTTTTGAAATAAACGCTCGGCATCTGATACGTACCGCAGTGTCAAAGGGCGCAATGAATGTGAAGGGGCTTTTCAATAGGGCAGCAATCTAGCCGCATTTCCCATTCATACGCCTCCATTAAAAGAGATCCACACTGGAGTGTCTCTTCCAACAGCGTCTCCATTTTCCATTCAATCACCCAGCGCCTGTCTCTTTTCCCCATTTCTAGAGACAGGTTTATCCTTGTTGAACACTCACCATGCAACACTTGACATTACATATCTATTATGGAATAACTATAAGGGAATAACCTATGTAATTACATTGTGCCATGTATTTGAGTACAGGTGTTTTATAATAGAACCAATGTTACTTCTGTTTTCCAAGAAATACAAAATGGTGATTGCTAAAATTGGAAGGCTAATTCCACCCTACAAAGGTTTCAGTAAGTCAACCACTTATTCACAATCACAGGGGAAATGTATTATGGCATATTCTTAAGAAAACAACCAGAAGTTCAGAAACAAGACAGTCATAGGAAGAGCAGAAAGGAGATTGAGAATGTGACAGGGAGAAGAACATTCTGTTTATGTCTGCTGAGAGACTGAGCTCTTACACAATGAAATATACACTGGCTATACCAAACATTAGGAACAACTTCCTAATATTGAGTTGCACCCTCCCCCTCTTGCCCTCAGAACAGCCTCAATTCGTCGGGGCATTGCTCTACAAGTTGTCAAAAGCATTCCACAGGGATTCCCCCATTCGTGTCAAGTTCGCTGGATGTCCTTTGGGTGGTGGACCATTCTTGATACACACAGGAAACTTTTGAGTGTGAAAAACCCAGCAGCATTGCAGTTCTTGACACAAACCGGTGCGCCTGGCTCCTACTACCATCTTTGAGTTTGTCGTGGGTGATTGTCCTTAGTGTCTTTGTTCCTGTCGCTGTGTTAGTTGACAAGCATAGGCTGTTTCGGTTTTCGTTACGTTTATTGTTTTGTAGTGTTTGTGTTATTTCGTGTTTACGTTTGTTTGATTAAAAATGGATCGCAATCTACACGCTGCGTTTTGGTCCGACTCTCCTTCACCACACTTAGAAAACCATTACAGAATCACCCACCACCAACGGACCAAGCAGCGTGTTAACAGGCAGGAACCACAGGAGAGGCAGCAGCAGCAGGAGCAGCAGCAGCTGCAGTGGGAGAGGCTGCACCACCTGGAGAAATGGACATGGGAGGAAGAACTGGACGGTAAAGGACCCTGGGCTCAGCCTGGAGAATATCGCCGCCACTGGAGGCGGCGAAAGCTGAGAGGCGCAGATATGAGGAGGCAGCACGGCGTAGCGGATGGAAGCCTGAGAATCAGCCCCAAAAATGTATTGGGGGGGGGGCTCAGGGAGAGTGTGGCAGAGTCAGGAGTCAGACCTGTTTATCGTGAGGAGCCAAGGAGGAGACCAGAACCAGAGCCGGTGTTGGAGGTGAGCGAAACAGAGACTGTGAAGGAGTTAATGGGGAAATTGGAGGAGAGAGAAATGAGGGAGTTTCTGTGTTGGTGCTTTTTGCATGGAATTCGCCCGACGGAACGTGTTGGGGATTTGATGGCACCTGGGTTAGCGCTCCATACTCGTCCTGAGGTGCGTGTTAGTCGGCTGGTGAAGTTGGTGCCAGCCTCACGCACCAGGCCTCCTGAGCACATCCCTAGCCTTGCACGTCCTGTGCCAACACTGCTCTCAAGATCTCCAGTACGCCTTCACGGTCTAGCCCATCCTGTGCCACCTCCACACTCCAGATTTCCTGTAGCAGCTCCCCGCACCAGGCTTCCTGTGAGTGTCCTCGATCCAGTACCACCAGTTCCAGCACCACGCACCAGGCCTTCAGTGCGCCTCGCCTGTTCAGCGCAGCCAGCGCTTTTCTCCTCTCCTGCGCTGCTGGAGTCTCCCGCCTGTTTAGCGCAGCCAGAGCCTTTCTCCTCTACAGCGCTGCCGGAGCCTCCCGCCTGTTCAGCGCAGCCAGAGCCTTCCTCCTCTACAGCGCTGCCGGAGCCTCCAGCCTGTTTAGCGCAGCCAGAGCCTTTCTCCTCTCCTGCGCTGCCGGAGTCTCCCGCCTGTTCAGCGCAGCCAGAGCTGCCAGCCTGCATGGAGAAGCCAGAGCTGCCAGCCTGCATGGAGCCGCCAGAGCTGCCAGTCCGCATGGAGCAGCCAGAGCTGTCAGTCCGCATGGAGCAGCCAGAGCTGTCAGTCTGCATGGAGCAGCCAGAGATGTCAGTCTGCATGGCGCAGCCAGAGCTGTCAGTCTGCATGGAGCAGCCAGAGCTGCCAGTCTGCAAGGAGCTGCCAGTCTGCATGGAGCTGCCAGTCTGCAAGGAGCAGCCAGAGCTGTCAGTCTACATGAAGCAGCCAGAGATGTCAGTCTGCAAGGAGCTGTCAGTTTGCAAGGAGCTGTCAGTCTGCAGGGAGCTGCCAGTCTGCAAGGAGATGTCAGTCTGCAAGGAGCTGTCAGTCTGCAAGGAGCCGCCAGTCTGCCCAGCGCCGCCAGTGCCGCCAGTCTGCCCAGCGCCGCCAGTGCCCCCAGTCTGCCCAGCGTCTCCAGTCTGCCCAGCGCCGCCAGTCTGCCCAGCACCGCCAGTCTGCCCAGCACCGCCAGTCTGCCCAGCGTCGCCAGTCTGCCCAGCGTCGCCAGTCTGCCCAGCGCCGCCAGTCTGCCCAGCATCGCCAGTCTGTCAGGATCAGTTAGATCCACCAGTCAGCCAGGATCCACCAGTCTGCCAGGATCCGCCAGAAGTGCCAGTCAGCCAGGATCCGCCAGAAGTGCCAGTCGGCCAGGATCTGCCAGTAGTGCCAGTCGGCCAGGATCTGCCAGTCGGACAGGATCTGCCAGTCTGCCAGGATCCGCCAGTCAGCCAGACTCTTCCAGATCTGCCAGTCAGCCAGACTCTTCCAGATCCGCCAGTCAGCCAGACTCTTCCAGATCCGCCAGTCAGCCAGACTCTTCCAGATCCGCCAGTCAGCCAGACTCTTCCAGATCTGCCAGTCAGCCAGACTCTTCCAGATCTGCCAGTCAACCAGACTCTTCCAGATCTGCCAGTCAACCAGACTCTTCCAGATCTGCCAGTCAACCAGACTCTTCCAGATCTGCCAGTCAACCAGACTCTTCCAGATCTGCCAGTCAACCAGACTCTTCCAGATCTGCCAGTCAGCCAGGATCTTCCAGATCTTCCAGATCTGCACCTTAGGGGGGGGGGGGGTTCTGTCACGCCCTGGTCAAAGTATTTTGTGTTTATCTTTATGTATTTGGTCAGGCCAGGGTGTGGCATGGGGTTTTTGTATTGGGGTGCGTTTTGTCTTGGGGTTTTGGTGTTAGTATTGGGATTGTAGCGTAGTGGGTTATCTAGCCATATTTAGGCAGCCTTAGTGTCTTTGTTCCTGTCGCTGTGTTAGTTGACAAGTATAGGCTGTTTCGGTTTTCGTTACGTTTATTGTTTTGTAGTGTTTGTGTTATTTCGTGTTTACGTTTGTTTGATTAAAAATGGATCGCAATCTACACGCTGCGTTTTGGTCCGACTCTCCTTCACCACACTTAGAAAACCGTTACACATGCCCTGTTCAAAGGCACTTAAATATTTTGACTTGCCCATTCACCCTCTGAATGCCACACAATCCATGTCTCAATGTCTCACAATCCATGTCTCCATGTCTCACAATCCTTCATCTACACTGAATGAAGTGGATTTAACAAGTGACATCAATAAGGAATCATAGCTTTCACCTGGATTCACCTGATCAGTCTATGTCATGCACTTACACAGTATTAAGCTCTTGAAACTCATGTATGTTCAAACATTCATCAGACACATTAACAAAGAGCATCACCGGCCTGAACACCCACTTGTAGCCAAGACACTCATTATTGTTCCATTCACATAACTAGAGGCCAGAGAGACAATGCTGACTGACTGAGGGGATTGAATAACATGGCTTCTATACTGAAGAGAAATCTAATTAACTCAACAAATGAACTGATGGTATAACACTCTATTGAGCACTTCTGAAGTGCTCAATGGCTCTACTCATCTTACGAGGAGCTATATTCATATATTCATTAGCATGTTCATTTAAACTGCCGCTACTGCAGTAGTACAGGCACTGAGCCCTGCTAACGAAACACTAATTACAACCTCTTGCATAGTCAACACTATGAAAGAGGTATTGAGACTGACATATAATGTCATCCTGCTTAAATGAGTCACCAGAAGAGGCCATTTATGTGTCTTTGTACTGGCAAAGTGCTCAAAGACACATCCATATCACAAGAAAAACAAAAGCCATCGTGGTAAATAATGCTTTGGTCATTTATTTTTTCGAACACACCTCTTTGATACAACATTGTGCACGTAAGTAACTTGAAAACATGATGAACACCACTGAACCATTCACAGTTAATTAGGCCTACACCTTATTGGAATTGTGGGAGTCTAAATGCTGTATACATTGATATGCTGCATCACAATACTGCTGGTTAGGATACTGTGAAATGATCTACTACATTGTTCGGGATAGAATTACAGCCCAAAACTATTTTGGGGTTTCAACAGGAAGTGTCTATTCAACTAGCCAAAGTAAACATCTGCTGTTTGTATTATGCAGTTACCAGGGTTTAGGATTTTATTTGTATACTTATTCTTTTTATTTTATTTAACCTTTATTTAACCAGGAAGGGCTCATTGAGATTTGAAATCTCTTTTTCAAGAGCATCCTGGCCAAGGTAGGCAGCACCAAGTCATTACACAATTACAGACAGACAACATGAAAAACTACAGGCAGTAAAAAAACATAGAATTCACAGGAGTACCACAAAATCCTAGCAAATTAAAAACATTGACAGGTCAGGGAATCAGCCTCAAAATCCTTCATCTATGATTTAAAAACACCAATCGGGACAAGTTCTGTTGCAAAAGCAGCAGCTACTCTTCCAGGAGTCCACACAAAAACAGGAAACATGACATAATACAGAACATTAATAGACAACAGCTCAAGGACAGAACTACATACATTTTAATATACTTGCAAGCACAAAACCTAAGCAAACTGCAATCGTACATTATTTTGAGTCTCGTTGGACCGTTCGTGCATTGTTATTCGTATCAAGTGTGCTTATGAAATAGTTGAGAAACTTGGTGATCAAGACCCCCAAACACAGTTTGAATCTAAAGCAAAGGTGGGCGTATTTCCGAAACAAAGTATCCTTTTGGAAGCCCAATGCCATGTCTTTCCGTTTCTGTCTCTCCCATTTCCCTTTAAATGCAGTTTTCTTCTTTTTCTTAGTTTTTTATTTCAGTCTGTGGATATATACAAGTGGCAATGGCAGGCCACTCAGCTGTCCTGTACAGACCTCCAATAGAACTTCAAACCAAAGTTAAATCAGATTTTAAATTGCTTTTCTTTGGCTTTTTCAGAGAATGAAATGAAATGCTATTCCTGTTTGATGAGAGCACAAGAAGTGTGGAGGCATTTTCAGGGCTTTAAATCTCCTTTCCCACTTATGCCAGAATAGCTCCTCACTTCAGTTTAACACACAAATAAAAACAAGAGCAACAATTTCACTGACAGGGGCCAGGTGAATGTAATGTGCCACATAAAATAATGAGCAATGTGACTCTGTGACAGATTTTTAAAAACAGGGCAACTAAACTGTGAATTAACAATTGCTGGTCTCGTTAGAGAAAATGAGTGGGAAATGGATATAAAAAATACCAACCTAGTTATATTTGACATTGCTAATTTAGCCAATGACTAATACTAGTTTGCTTTGTCAATTATAGTCTCAATTGCACTTTGCGATTTCTCTTCATGAACACTTGGGAAATGTAATGAAAAAAACAAACACTGCAAATTCCATTTGTTATACATTGTTCTTGATGACCTGCAGCTGATATTCAGAACATGTGCGTTGGTGTGAATATTCAACATTTCATTGAGAATCTCATTATCATGCATGTGAATAATGAAAGAGCGGCATAATTAAACCAGCAGTTAAACGCTAATTCCTGATATAATTGCGATTGCAAAAAAAAACCACATACGTACACACAGAAAATCTTTCCAATTACACTGCGCCAATATACACAAAACAAACAAATGTGAATCAGAAACGACAATTGAGAGCAGCGATGAATTAAATGGATACGGATAATGATCACGGCGCTCTAATTAACAGTGGCTGTAGCAGGATCCGAAGGCTGTAAGTACAGTATAGCCTAGCGAGTGACAGTCCAAGCCCGAGCCATGGGCACACACAGCACGGATACAGAGAAGCAAAGCCAATATCCCCACGGAAGAGTCTTCTGTCCTTCCCATACTGAGATCTGATCACTGCAATAGAGAATCCTGCACTGCCTGGAGTCAAGGTGACACCCTGTGTGAGTGTGTATTTGAGCTGTATACCAGAAAGTCATCACACACTCACAGACACACACACACAGAGACACAGACACACACACTGCGGTGCCCGCACCATCTCTGAACTGTAAAATGCTTAGCTGCTACCAGGAAAGCAGAGAGGAGTAGGCAGCAGATGCCCCTGGGCTCAGTGGGAGGCGGGAGGCGGGCACACTGGTCCTGTGTGTAATGGGGGGTTCTGTCCTGGCACACATACACACAGCCTCCCCAGCCGCCATCCAACCATCCATGTGAGGGACACATACAAAGAGAGGAAAAGCCACCAAGTCGCCAGCAAGAAGACAAGGACAAAAAAAGATGAAGGAGTAAAAAAAAAGAGAGGTCTGGAGGCCCTAAGGAGGAATGTCTTTCTCAAAAACAGCGCAACCGTCCAAAGTTTGTCTCTCTCCGCCAAACTCCACACTACACTGTAATGCAGAAATGGGCGTGTTTTTCTCCAACGCATGTCGTCTGTGCCTTTCTGTCTCTTCAACAATGTGGTATTGTCACTTCAGACATTAGCCACAGATCAAGTATGCAAAACAGGCCGGTGATTACAATAACCCGGGGTGAGGAAAAAAACTGAGACAGAAGCATGAGGAGGAAAGGCTCAAATAAAACAAAACTGTTGGGTTCGGATCAGACAACATGGATGCCTCTGGGTTTTCTCCTAGTTCTGGTCCGGGTTGTAGCAGCGCTGAGGTGAGGAGGACTTGGCTGGGCTGGGTTGACATGTTGCAGCCTCGGGTACTGGAGGCTGTGTGGAGGGGAGCCCACACACATGCCTACAGATGCAGCCTGTCTCTCCCTCTCCTCTCCTCTCCATCCCGGCAGACGCTGTTCTGCCTTCTTCAGACTGACTCCTGAGGAAACCCTCCAGATGAGGATTAGCTACCAGCTCCTGTGACAGGCAGAAATCTCCAAAAGCGGGCATCAAAGAAAAGCCAGAAGAGGCAGGACCATATTCTCTCGCAAAGACAAAACAAAAGTCAAAAAGCACAGGGGCTCCCCTCAACCGGCCCCGCATTAGTGTCCCTTAATTTATTATAGAAAATGTGCTTCTGCTACTGTTCCTTTGTAAAGGAGGTTTATGTGCCCCTCTCACCATGTCTTCCATCACACCAACCCTCCCCTCCCCTTCCTTAGCCTGCCTCCTTATCCCTCATCAGTCTGCCAGACATGTTGTTTCCCACCCAGCCATGGTACACACAGCCACCAACCCTTTTGTGAGAATAGAGTGTGTGCTTGTTTGTATGGGTATGGTGTGTGTGAGACTGTGTGTCTGTGCCAGTCTGGAGAGGAGGGGAGAAGAGAGGGTGTAGAACAAAAATGATCCTCTCTGTAAGTTATGGGAACACTGAGACAGACGCAAGCGCTCATAAATTATACGCTTAATTTGCATATTCCTGTCGTAAGACATTATGCAAATAACAGAGCATTTGCATAATGGATTCCTCTTGTTGCCTCAGTTGCCTCATGCTCCTTTTTACTTAATAATGACACACAAAAAACGAAAGGGTGTGAAAGAGGAGAGAATAGCGTGATTCAGCCCTGTGGAGTGGTGTGCCAGCACCCCGTCTCACCATCCTATCGCAGCCTCCCCAAAACGCCAGCGCCAGACGGAGCCGCTGCGAGGGATCTCACTGCCCCACCAAAAGACAGAACAGGGAAAGAGTCAACACTAAGAACATCAGCAATTAAACAGCTTATGACCAGAACCATATCAAATCTAAACACAAGCAGGGAGAGAGAGGGAAATGATAGATTACAGCTAGCCTCTATCCTGAGGCACCTGGTAACCTGGCTCTGTGTGTGTGTGTGTGTGTGTGTGTGTGTGTGTGTGTGTGTGTGTGTGTGTGTGTGTGTGTGTGTGTGATTTATCTACACATTGCTGTGTCTTAATGAGTCTGTTCTACCTTGACTATTAATGCGAGCAGCAGCCTGGTTAATTAACGGCACTTGCCAGACCCCTTTCAGAGGGAGGGGGGCATATTATTTAATAATTAAAACCTGCCGTCTCTCGTTTTTAACCTCATCAGTTCCGTTCAGAACGACCAGAAAAAATAAAAGACAGAAAACGGTGTAGCCAAGATAATTACCTAATCAAATATGACAGACATAGCTAATTCAGGCTAATTCTCAGCAAGGCTCCCCGAAACCGCTAATGACAAGAGAGAAAAGATAATTACCGCAAGGTACATAAGGAGCGCTATTAGAAAAATGACCAAAAACATGGCAATTTATTTACAACTTTGATTCGTTATCCATTTAATCCTAGAAGTTCTTTAAAAAAAAATGGGAAAAAGCTAAACAGATGGTCATAGAAAAGGGTGGAAAGGCAAGACAGGACAGGAGAGTTGGTATCTGCTGGTGTGAAAGTGTGTTAGTTTAGAGACAGAAAGAGAGAAAGGGACGGAGAGGGTGGAGAGAGAGAGGGAGGGTGAAAAGGGGAGGAGAAGGGTAGATAGAAAAAGGGGTGGGAGGTGGTTGCAGGAGGACTTTGATTATTTATAACAAAATGCCATTGCAACATCCTGCGGTGGGATCAGACAGCAAAACGTCAACTGCGATCAGCTATAGTCCAATAAGCAGCCTGAGATCCTTCCCAGTGTACAGTGGGGTAGGGGCACTGCTCACTCACGTCTATAACACTACACTACACCAGAGCTGCTGGCTGCAGGGCTGGCTATCTCTCTGCTCCTCTACTAGCGCCAGCCAACGTGGAGGCTAGCTAGGGCAAGGTAGAGGCACAGGCGGTGCCAGGCAGAAGGGGGCGCGGGCGCAGGGCGCGACACACAGCTAGCCAGCCTATGGGAGATGTAAAGAGCAATTCATCAGCTTTTAGAGTCAATTAACCCGTATGTTAATTAATGTCAAGCCTATAGAACAAAAGGGGGGCTCGGGGGGGTGCGGGGCTAAGAGAGTAGAACGAGGGGAGGGTAAGAGAGGAAGAGACAGAAGAGAGGGGGCGGGCGAGTGAGAGAAACAAGCAGCGAATGCAGATGATGGCAGAGAGAAGCTGGCACAGTGCCATCCATTCAGTGGTAGCGCCAGGGCGGACTCGCGTTCGCTCTCGGGGGTAGGTGGCTAGATGTAGACAGGGAGACAGAAGGACCCCCGCCTGATTTGGCAGCTAGTGCCATGGCAGGGGAGGGACTTTTTGGGGGGAGTGTGGGTGTTTTACAAATAGTAGAAGTTTGAGTGCGGATGCGGATGGGGTTCTGGAGACAAGGCTCAATGTCAAGTCAACGCCACCGCAGAGGAGAAGAGGAGAACATCTGCTGCCCCAGATTACAGAAGAAAGGAGCCTTCTGACGATGGGAAGAGAAGAGCGGTGCACCTGGAGGAATTTCAGGGGACACCTTGGGGGTTGGGATGGAGCGCTTGGCATAGCATGGTGGCAAGGAGTGGGGGGAGGAGGTATCGGTTTGAAAACAAAAAACAAAAGATGATAGGTGGCCCCAGCGCAGGATGCTAGGGGGATGGCGAAGGAGCCAGGGACAAGGGGAGATGAAGGAAAAGGGCTCTGCCACAAGGGACTGGTGGGGTAAGTCGAAATTTGAGAAAAACCAACACAGAGAAACTTGCAGCTTGTGGTGTTGTCCTAGAGACGACTAAGGGGTGGGACAAAAAGAAGCGCCCCTCTCTCTCTCTCTCTCTCTCTCTCTCGCTCTCCCTTCTCAAGCACAACCCCCTGTGCCAGGCAACCAGCCAGGCAGCGTACGCCATGCCAACCTGCTCATCGACAGTCGCGGCGCACCCTAGGAAAACACAGGAGATGAAAAGGCACCATGTCTTTTTCATATGGAAGGTGGCGTTTACGGATTTGCGGGAAAGTCACCACTTCTGAGGATGCCCGAGGAGCGCGGTGATTCGGTACCCACGATCTTCGAGAGGTGTACCAGCGGGAACGCTGATGGTACACAACGATCAAGAGCAAATCAACACGATCGGGCATCCGTCGCGGGTTGCTTGGCAAAGATGAAGAAAGCCAAGTGCAAACAAAGACCATCAAGTGCTTCAAATGACTAATTAGAACAACAAAAGTTTGCTCTGTTAATTAGCGCGACGGACGGAATGAAAGGAACGGGAAAGATTACAAACAAAACAAAGCGGGGGAAAACAAGACAAAACAAAAGCTCAAGCTGTTCTGTGGGGGGGGGGGTGAAGCTGGTGCCTGTTTTTGTGCCAACCCACCCACCCCCCTCCTCCTCCTCTAACACACCATTTTCATCCAGCTCTCATCAATCCGGCCGGCAGCCACTGCGATGAGGAATGTCTACCATGGGCACTGCTGCCTGCCTCCATGCCGCAGACCCTGCCATTCTGCCAATCGCCTGCCTGCCAGCCACAAGAGAGGAGGGAGGAAGAAAGGACCTGAGGGACTGTGCCAACGTCTCAACAGCAGCTGTTTACAAAGACACACACACAAAAAGAAAAAAAACTGAAAACATGAGGACGCATACTAATGAACCGCCAACACATTATAATCAGCGGACAGACAGGAATTCATTTACTTTTCTCTCTACGTTCGTTTAAATAGTTTTTGTTTTCGCGAGAGAAAAACTTATCGCGCATCATGGTTTCCTCCAGGTGTGTGGGATTTATGCGTGACAGGAACAACTTCTTGAAAAAAGAAAAAAAGAAAAGGCAAAAACAGAAAGCATGAAAATCTACTTCAGCAGCAAGCTAAGCTATGCCAGAGAGGCAGGCAGGCGTGTGTGTGTGTGTGTGAGATTTATCTACATTCACAGCAATCACCAGG
Source organism: Oncorhynchus kisutch (assembly GCF_002021735.2). Classification (NCBI taxonomy): domain Eukaryota; kingdom Metazoa; phylum Chordata; class Actinopteri; order Salmoniformes; family Salmonidae; genus Oncorhynchus; species Oncorhynchus kisutch. The sequence continues at coordinate 65,417,646 of NC_034176.2, forward strand.
GAGATGAATGGCTCAGGCTGTAGGCTCTATACAGCATCCACCAGTATGGGAACCAGACTGAGGCGAGGGGGATGCCACACAGACAACAGACATGCTGGAACTCAGTGGAGGGGGCAGGGGCACAGGAGGCAGGGGGACAGGAGCAGCAGCCCCGGCCACAGACACACACACTGGTGGGGTGGGGAGGGGAGGAGATACCCTACCCCAGCCGGCCTGCCTGCAGCTCCGCCAGGCGGGGGTAGGGGGGCCGTGGGAACACTTTCGGCACCCCCTCACCCACGCTTTTTAGTTTGCCCCCTCCTTGCCAACCAACCAAAGGAACTACCAAACTCCACCCTTCCAGTGTTTTTATTGGTGTAAAGTGGAAGGGTAAACAATGAGGAACCGATGCAGAAGGGGTACCAAACGGTTCGGGTCACGGGTCTTGGTGCTTACGGGGACCGAAAGAACGTTGCCGTGGTTCCCACGAGGTCCACTGGCATCAGGCACAGAGCCAAGGATCGGCGCCGCTGCAAACAGACAGGTTGGAGGGTTTCGTTAAGTTCACTAATTGCACCGGAGTAATTATAACAATTAGCAAGGAAGAAATCAACATCAGCCATTGGTCATCACAAATGGATATCCCAAACTTTTTTTTCCCTCTTGCTGGATTTTTGTTGGACAACAGGGCACGGTTGTGGAATATGAATAATTGAAGAAGCCATCCAAAGGGAGGGATTATAAGATCTTTGTGCTTCATACATTGCCTTGGCATACACCACCAAGATGTCAGAGCCAGGCTGCCACCAGTAAGGATAGGCTGGTATGGATGGTGGCATCTTTTTGGGCATCTACGCCGCGGTCGCTTAAACCTGCGATCCAAATACACACAATTAACGGTTTAATTCGTAATTCTGTTGTGTTTTTTGCCGTAACCTTCACGGCGGAACGCGTGTGGATATTATAATCTTTTGGAGCTAATGAGGTTTGGATGATCGGCCTTTTATTTAATTCCAAGGGGGATGTTAATTGCGCCACGTCTTCATTACACAAATGGATTACCAAAAAAAGAGAGCTCGCAGCAGAGCAGGAGAGAGAAAGGGGGGAAATTGAGAGAGAGGGAGAGATTGAGAAAGGGGGGATATTTTCCTTCCTTCTATAATAAGACAGCATTCAAATAATGCAACACTACTAACAAACAAGCAGAGAAAAGCTCCTGCAATGCTTGGCAATGCTAGTCTCTCCAAGTGCTATCCTGGAAAACCTGGTCTCTGCCTCCTCTCCTTTCCTCTCTGCTCTCTACAGCTCCAGTCCTCAGCTCTGGGGACTTTGCCTTCACTTCTCTGGATGTGGATCTTACAAAACAGGAGTGAGAATATACCCTGCCTGGAATTTAATTTCTCTCAATTGGATATTATTAGTGTTCTCCTATAATTAGTATTGAGCTTTGTTCCAGTGGTGTCTGTCGTTGGCGCCGGGCGAAGCGGAATGGAGAGGAGACAACAGACACTGTGGCGGGCACAGGCTAATGTCCTCTGTGCTTAATCATCCTTCAGCAGAATGGTTTTATGCATATTTCATTTGCATATCATTAAATCGCTAAGGCACATTGGCAACTGGCAGCGGAGAGCGAGGGAGTGGAAATGGAGGAGCCCAAAGTGTAAAAAAAGGAAAGAGCGACTCATTATGCGATGGCAATCTTCAAAGCCGTGTGCCTGCTATTCCAGCAACCTGCCAATTGGTTTTAATTGAACGTTAATTAAAAAAGTGGGCGCGCTCAACCTTTCCAACTCGGATTAATTGAGTGTCTTCCAATCTGTGCAGCAAGGACTCGTCATACATACAGTATATGTGTGTGTGTGTATGTAAATTATGTGGATATCTATGGTTATAGTAAATTATTACAGGACGACTTGGAAAAAAAATGTAATCCCTGTAATTACAGCACCTTTTAACGGAATGGATTTTTTTCCCCACTTTTTTTCGCAGACGATTTAGTGGAGAACAAATCGTAAATATGTATTCTGTGATCTCTGGATATCATTAATACAACAAAATCATGTTGACGAGGAAGCGGGCATTTTACTCTTAATTATATTTGACCTGCTGTAATGGTTCAACATTCTCTACTTGGGAAGGTGGCAGCTGCTGCTGGCAGCGGGCGGGCAGCGCCAGCGAGTCAGGTTGTGGGACCAGGGACCAGGGGAGCTGAAACCTGGTGACTCGGGGCACAGAGATAAGCAGGGAAATCGCTGGGGGCATTCTGTCGCAACCCTTCACCATGTCCTTGGGAAAAGACAAAACCAACACAACTGCCCAAATATGCCCCCCCCCGTCTGAAAAATAAATGTTGTGTAATTTATGTGCAAATTAATATGCTTGCCTGGACTCTGATTGCCTGTATTGAATCATTACAGGCGATTAATCCATTGTTTCTGATTCCAGAATGTCCCCCCCCCCCCCCCCCCCCCACCCCTCTGTCTGGTGCACTGTCCTTTTGTGATTGGACACAAGGGGTGCATTGTTGGCTCCCAAAATACACACACACACATACACACACACAATTAATTAAGGCGTACAGATTGTGGACCGTTTCTGTCTCCTACCCCACCGTCTGTTTCAGTTCAACATAAAAACCAATCGTGGGACTTTGCTAAAGATGTTTATTTGTATTCTTTTTTATTTCACACACTCTCCTGTCAATTTTCAGCATGATAATCTTTTTTTTAAACTAATAATAAAATATATCTTAAATTTTTTTAATCATAAATCCAGTTAAAGTTACAAAGAATGTTGAGGCCTTTAAACCCAAATAAAGGAGGATCTGATCGTCGCTGCGTCGTTTAATTCAAAAGAAACGGCGTAACTCCAGGTAAAATAAGCCCCGTGCAGAGAGAGCAGCGCCCGCCTGGCTCGGCTAATTGTGGATGCCCATATTTCCAGACTTCCTGGCTAGGTCCGTCCCCTTGCGAGGCAAATCCCCTCAGGCCATATGCAGGAATATTCAAATGAAGCGAGCTTCACGCGCCGCACAATTAGCCATGTTTAGTAATTTGAGTAATGAGAGCCGGAGGGGTAGTGTGGGCGGAGGGGCGGTACGGCGGGGAGCAGGCTGGCAGGAGAAGCCCGGCGCAGCATAGCGGGTATCAGCCTGGCGCTCTGCAGCCGCAGCACATGCAGATGTCGCTGTAGTTCTTCCAAAAGCTTTCCACCAGCCAGCTAAGAGGGAGGGGAGGTAACGAGGTTCTCGTTTGGCATCACACACACCTCCGCCCTATGTTTTAAGGAGTCATGAGTGTGTGTGAGGGAGGAGTGTGTGGGAATGAGGCTGGCAGCTGGGGGCGGAGGAGTTAAGATGGGTGAGGGTGGGGCTGATGAGTAAGAGGTAGGGGATCCCTGTATGGAGGAATGTGGACATAAATAATAGTGGTGAAACGTGGGCAAGGTAAAAACCGAACCGACAGGATGACTGTGTGCTACTGAGCGTGTCACATGGTGTAGGCATTATGTAGAGTGCTCATATTAATATGCATAAGGGGCCTCTTTATTATGCAGCAGGGCGCGGTGCGGCAAGGGGGTAATATTGGTAGGCTGTGTAGAGCAGCTATTCTCTGGTTACAGTCTGGGAATGTTATCTTTCTCTGAACAAACATAGCCCTCACTTCCAAATGTGTAATTATCACGCATATCCATGGCGTTCCATCTGAAAAGAAAACAAAACTCATGTGGTGGTGATAACTACCGCAGTGTCCACCCATACCCTCCTCCTACATCCCACCCCTTACTAGTCCTTCCATTTCATCATTTGGGAGGCACATCATTTGGGAGGCACACGCATCTCAGTGCTAGAGGCGTCATTACAGACCCTGGTTTAATCCCGGGCTGTATCACAACTGGCCGTGATCGAGAGTCCCATAGGACGGCGCACAATTGGCCCAGTGTCGTCCGGGTTAGGGGAGGGTTTGGTCGGGGTAGGTCATCATTGTAAAATAAGAATTTGTTCTTAACTGACTTGCCTAGTAAAGGTTTTTTTTTTTAAGTGAGGTGGTAGGGTCCAGATTTCATGAGACTGGTTTCCCTGGCAAACAACATCAAACAAAACAAACCAAGCAGCCTCATGGGACCCCATGAAATATGGAGCAATAACCCATGAGAAAGACTGACAGTCAGACAGAAAAGCCTTCTTACACAGGGGGACGGCACATACAGCCTGGCACAACAAGCCAGTGTGGTCACCATGGTGGGTGCAGAATGATGGGGTAGTGCCAGTGGCTGGCAGGCAGGCAGGTTTTAGGGAGCTTTTAGTCATTCTACCCTCCAACACCACTTGACCTTGAGAGAGGAGGTCATCTTGCTGTAAAAGTACCTCCAGAGCAGAGCAGCCAGTCCCCCTATCCCAGAGCCCCTTGGTCATTAGTCACCTGCTGCAGCACAGAGAGGCCAGGCATGGCACAGTGCATGGGGACGCGGACAGAAACACTACAGCCTGGTTTCAGTGGTACGTACAGTGGGGCAAAAAAGTATTTAGTCAGCCACCAATTGTGCAAGTTCTCCTACTTAAAAAGATGAGAGAGGCCTGTAATTTTCATCATAGGTACACTTCAACTATGACAGACAAAATGAGAAAAAAAATCCAGAAAATCACATTGTAGGATTTTTTATGAATTTATTTGCAAATTATGGTGGAAAATAAGTATTTGGTCAATAACAAAAGTTTATCTCAATACTTTGTTATATACCCTTTGTTGGCAATGACAGAGGTCAAACGTTTTCTGTAAGTCTTCACAAGGTTTTCACACTGTTGCTGGTATTTTGGCCCATTCCTCCATGCAGTTCTCCTCTAGAGCAGTGATGTTTTGGGGCTGTTGCTGGGCAACAGGGACTTTCAACTCCCTCCAAAGATTTTCTATGGGGTTGAGATCTGGAGACTGGCTAGGCCACTCAAGGACCTTGAAATGCTTCTTACGAAGCCACTCCTTCGTTACCCGGGCGGTGTGTTTGGGATCATTGTCATGCTGAAAGACCCAGCCACGTCTGGCACTGCAGAATTTGAGTCCCTGGCGGCGTAGTGTGTTACTGATGGTAGGCTTTGTTACTTTGGTCCCAGCTCTCTGCAGGTCATTCACTAGGTCCCCCCATGTGGTTCTGGGATTTCTGCTCACCGTTCTTGTGATCATTTTGACCCCACGGGGTGAGATCCTGCGTGTAGCCCCAGATCGAGGGAAATTATCAGTAGTCTTGTATGTCTTCCATTTCCTAATAATTGCTCCCACAGTTGATTTCTTCAAACCAAGCTACTTACCTATTGCAGATTCAGTCTTCCCAGCCTGGTGCAGGTCTACAATTTTGTTTCTGGTGTCCTTTGACAGCTCTTTGGTCTTGGCCATAGTGGAGTTTGGATTGTGACTGTTTGAGGTTGTGGACAGGTGTCTTTTATACTGATAACAAGTTCAAACAGGTGCCATTAATACAGGTAACGAGTGGAGGACAGAGGAGCCTCTTAAAGAATAAGTTACATGTCTGTGAGAGCCAGAAATCTTGCTTGTTTGTAGTTGATATACTTATTTTCCACCATAATTTGCAAATTAATTAATTAAAAATCCTACAAAATCCTCAAATTTTGTCTGTCATAGTTGAAGTGTACCTATGATGAAAATTACAGGCCTCTCTCATCTTTTTACGTCAGAGAACTTGCACAATTGGTGTCTGACTAAATACTTTTTTGCCCCACTGTATATACTGTACCAAACTTTAGATGAAAAGTCTAGAAGATTCTATCATTGGTAAATAACTTAGTTAGCAGATGGCCTGTGTTCACCTGGGATGTGGCCAAAGTGACCAGAGAGACATACTGCTGCCTGGTCACTTCAAATACAAATTCTCAGATGACCTAACCTATAATGAAGAGTAGTTTCCTCCTCCTCTACCAGATTTAATAAAGCCTAATAAATTATTTATTAATGAATTAAATAACTATTATATATGAGACATGGGTAGGCAGGCATAGTCCCTAAATAGCCTAGCTATCATGTGCTTAAATCCATCCAGTGCACTATTGTTCCATTGTGAATAGGGTTGACACACTGACACCTAAAGCACATTTCAGGTGACTTGCACCGTGGGGCTCGTCACCATGTGTAGCCCAGTCAGCCGGCCACAGAGGTTTACAGCCTCAAGGCCTCTAGAGTAAACGTACAGCTGCATGTATCTGTGCTACCATTAAAGAAGTGACCATGTGACTATATCCTCCCAGTGACTGATGACCATTCACAACCAGACAGGCCTTCTCAGGTATCAGGCTCTGTCCCTGGCTCAACACTGTTACTTCAGGACTCTCACTCTTCTTCAGGCTAACCTTGTTCAACACTGTTAATAATGGCTGTAGAAGTTGTTGGGATCAGTGGGCCTCAGCAGGGTAAAATGTTACGTGGTCAGTCTGCCTTACATCCAGGGGAGTCCCCCCACAACAACCCACAGCCTCTAGCCTCCTAGACCTGGATTTCCCAGAATACGTTGTGGGAATCATTGGGACAGAGTCACTGTGTCACCATCTGTAATTCAATGCCATCTGTAATTCACAGGGGCTGAAAGAGAAATCGGTGGATATTAAAATAAGCAAATTAGCATGAGCATTAGGCAGCAGGTAAGCATGCTTGATGTTATTGAGTGAGAGTGTCTGCACCTCAAATAGACTGATACACTCAGATGCTCTCCAGCACAACCCAAAGAGCCCTCGACAACCCTCCTCCACCATGCCTGTAGTGTTAATACACACAGCTAAACGGAACTCCTGGTTTACTAACCACTCTTCTCTTCTCCCTCATTTTCTCTCTGACTAATGAGTGTTCGTTAGGCCAAACAGGGGCACTGGAACCTCACATAAACATTTCCTCAGCAGCACCGCTTCACCTTGTGGCCTCTCACACTATGCTGTGCGGCTACGGGGAACGCTGCCTACTGTTAAATCTGCACCCCTGTGTGTGTGCTGCAGCTCAGGCCCAGCTGAGAGCTAACACTATCTCTTGAACCGCTGCCCAGTCCAGGTCTGCACATTAATTGGTTCCTGGTAATTCTATCAGATTAGTATTAATACGGTGTCACTGAGGCGATCGAGGTGACCCGCACTGTCTCACTGGCTTAATATAAACTAGCGTGAAGGTCAACTGTCAATCATCCGGCACAATATGATAATAAGCCTTTAAAGTTGGGTAGAGGATGTTATTAGCAGAACGACCAAATGACTGTCATAACCGTGGAGCTGCATAGGGGTGCATTTATAGATGAGGCTGGGGAGGGTCTGATTCAGACTCCATTCCTCTGCTAGAACAGTATGAGAAATGATCCTGAAATGCATGTTGCAGCCTCAACATCAACAGAGAGCAATAGATATCCCTGAACTGGGCCCTCATACAGTACAAGCTAGTATTCATACTGGAAGTTGTAACTCGTACAGTAGACTATCTATACCTTAGCTACATCTCAACTCCCCATCTGGTCTTAATGAATGACTGGGAGGGAGGCCTAGTGAAAATGATCTTGGACTAGCAGGAGGTGGTGTACAGTAGTAGTCAGCTGACCATGGACGTGCTACAGCAGCAGAGCAGTGCTTACAGCAGAGTGGTTGTCAGAGAGAGATATAAATATAGACACCGTAACATCACAGCTTGACTATACTGGCTGGCCCAATGTGAAGCTGCTGCCTGCCCTCTTCACTGGGAATAGACTCCCCTGAGAGGAGGTGTACAGTACACACAGGCTGACTGAAGGGGAGGAAGAAAGGAGAGCCTGGTAGAAGTACTACCTGAATGTCCATCCTCTGTCTGTGTGCCCAGCGAGAAGGTGACAGAGAGATAGTGTGTGTGTGTGTGTGTGTGTGTGTGTGTGTGTGTGTGTGTGTGTGTGTGTGTGTGTGTGTGTGTGTGTGTGTGAGAGCTAAGAAGATAGCAGCTGGGAGGATATGAGAGGCCTGACATGGTCTCTGATCAGGCCTAAGAGAGAGAGCAAGGGAGAGAGAGAGAGAAACTGAGTGTCTGTGCTGAATCCCATAGGGCCTGAACCGGGCGGCTGGCAGGGGAGCCATTACACGCGTGTCTCTGACAGTTCACTCTCTCATTACAGCAGCAGGCTGCCTGTAGTCCCCATGCTGCTGCTGCTACTGTACTGTACAATCTCATCTACCACTACTACTGTCTCCCTCCTATACATACTCATCATCACAGCTTCAGCCACCACTACTAATCCCACTGTCTACTATGGACTCCCCAACTCACCTCCACCACAGCTTTTACAACCACCACAACCACCACAACCCCCTGCCATGGATTCTTTCTATGGTGTCTATGATCTCTCTCTGGTATAAAGCTGCCAAATAGAATCTACCACACCCCCCTAACTACGTGTGCCTTGGCTCATAGGCACACCTAGGCTACATCCTCCCATCATGGCTGTTTCAGTCAATGGAAATGCTGATTCTACTTGGCCATATTCTCTCTGTCATTGACACCCAACAGCTGCCAGAGGCCCAGTGCAGCGCTGCATGCTGGCCAGCCAGAGTCCATCCCAGAGGTGAGCCTAACCCTGGCCTAATGGATCTACTGCAGCCCTGATCTAATAAGACCTAATAATAATGGAGTCCTGCCGAAATACTCAGCCGCTCAAACCGACACGGGGAAGCACTCCAAGTTACGTGTTGCACAGAATTTACAGTTCCTGTCAGGAGAACCCTGTCGGCAGAGAACTCCCCATGAGATGAGAAAAAGGCAAGAGGGCCGCTCATAAGAATAGACTTAGGCTGGGAGACGCATAGCAATCTGACCTCTGCTGGCTGAGAAAAAAATGTGCTGCCTCCACAGTTTACTGCTAAAGGGCAATGACAGACTTAATTGGATCGAAAGAGACATTTCTTCTGTTTTTTTTGGCAAATCCCGCGGCTGAGGTTAGAGAAACTGCTCAAAAGAGGTAGCCAACTTAAACAAAGGCTCTCTGAGGCACACAGACCTGCATCTGTAGCTGTTTAAGCACTATACGCACGAGGCCCTGGTTGAACACTGCTCGAATCATTCATACAAGGCCACAGCGCAAATAAAACTAACATGTACTACTCCGAGCTGTCCTCCGTCCAACCCAAACCTTTTTAAACTCGGCATTGTAATGAAAAAAAAATTGCACGCATATAAAATTCCTCAATATAAAGCCAAACACCAAAGATAAGAACCACACACAATCCCTACAGCTGTGGAAGTCTACAGGCCAGCCGTGTTGAACTTGAGAATCCGACCTAGAATAACACTTTCACGCTGCAGTGAAATATATGGCCATCTTTACTGGGAAACACTGCTTTTTACAGCAGTGTAGCCTACCTGACACCTGAGTGGGTGCGAGTGCATGTGTGTGTGTGTGCAAGTAATGTCCTTCCTACTGCAGTGAATCATGTTCACATGCACTCATAAAGAGAGTAGCATAGCTGGGTGAAGCTGCAGTAACTTACCTACTAACCCTCCCCTTGCTAGGGGAGTTGGACTGTAACTCCAGCAGTTGTTCCTCTCTCATGTCCAGTCTTTTAAATGACTGGCACAAAAGACGCCATAGAGGACCTTGAAGACCTCTTTCCTCATTCCTCGTCCCAAAGGCCAAAAGCATGAACCCTTTTTTCAGTGCCAATCTGGAGCATTACGCCGATCGCAGCGAGAACAAACAGAAGAAATGTGTCTTTTACAACTAACACCGCTATTATTCCATTTTGATTTCTCCATACTTTATGGATTTGCCTTCTTTGCGTCCCGGCTCAGAGGAAACGGTTCATTAAAAAGGAATGTCTATTTTTCCTATTCTTTTTTTAATGTGGTGGACAGGGATATTAGCCAATCCCTCTGTTCAGCAAGTGAAAGGCCAGACATCCTCCTGGTTGACTGCTGCTGCTCTCTGGTCATGCTGGCTTCATTAGAGCCAGATTCCTGCCATCACAAAGAGACCATGCATATCACAGAGACCAGCAGACCAGGAGGATCGGGGAGGCAGGGGGGACTGAGGGGGAGATGGGTATATATAAAGATGGGGGAGTAAGGAGAGAAAGAGGGATGAAGGGTGGAGGTTTACGAGAGAGTAATAGTGGGTACCAAAGTGGGTGATGGAGAATGAGAGGTAACTAATTGAACTTGAGGGGGAGAGATGAATGAGAGAAATAAACAGGAATGAAGTCTGTGGAAAGATAGAGTTAAGAAGAGAGATAACAAATGGTTAATGACCAGATCCACAGGCTTTCCCAAGCATTGATCCACGTCCTAACGCCCGTCCCCTCACAAGCACAGACACACACACACACACACACACACACTGAATCATGTTCCTCCACCCCAATGTGATGATGAGTATGGTCTATAAATCAATACGTAGTGAGGAAAGACAAAGGCCACCGACAACTTGTTGAGAGCCCCACCACATCCACTCTGGGTGGGGCCTAGTTGATTTGTTAATGGTACATAATAAAGCCCATTGTCACCAGGCATGTTAAATCATACACCAGCGGCCCCTTTGTGAGCATTGAAGCAAAACAAAGACCTTTAATACAGAAGTCCACTGCTTATTCTTTATGCCCTCCTTCCAAAGCTCGCCACTGAATTGGATTTTCTCAGCACTGTTTTCTAATTTGAAACATCCATCATTTATTATTAAAGAAAGAGAAGAAAGAGAAGGCTTGCCTTCGGCAGCTCTAGCAACCCCAACACCTCCTCCCCCCATGCAACACTTTTCAGCAGCCTTAGCCCTTCACTGCAGTTAACTTTACTTTCTCCATCTCTGCAGAGCTGGTCAATGTAATGACACGTAAATATGGTGTGGCTGTTTGACTGGTGAGCAGCGGGTGCTGAAACGGTGATTCAGGCAGTGTGTGTGTGTTGTGATGGATATGCCACGGCTGCCAGACAGTGGGTGAGTGGTAGCTGTGAATGGCTCAAACAGAAGGTGGTGGTGCGTTTCTCCAAAACCCCAGGAAATCCTTGCCGTTAATAAAAGCCCCTCTGTGTCCTTCAGTAATCCTGTTCTGTATTATCACCACGCTGCAGCTAAATGTTGCAATTAGCCCACCCTTTTTCATGCAAATCAACTTGACAGCCCCACAATCAGTCGGTTACGCCAGCTCTCGCTCTCGCTCTCCCTCCTCTCTCCCTCGCTCCTCTCTTCCTGCTCCCTCGCTCTCTCCCTCCTCTCTCCCTGCTCCCTCGCTCTCTCCCTCCCTGCTCCCTCGCTCTCTCCTTACTCCCCCGCTCTATCCCTCCTCTATCCCTGCTCCCTCGCTCTCTCCCTCCTCTCTCGCTCTCACTGCTCCCTCGCTCTCTCCCTCTTCTCTCCCTGTTCCCACCTCTCTCCCTGTTCCCTCCTCTCTCCCTGTTCCCTCCTCTCTCGCTCTCTCTGCTCCCTCGCTCTCTCCCTCCTCTCTCGCTCTCTCTCTACTCCGGTGCTGTCTCCTACCTCTCTCCATGCTCCCTCGCTCTCTCCCTGCTCCCTCGCTCTCTCCCACCTCTCTCCCTGTTCCCTCCGCTCTCCCTGCTCCCTCGCTCTCTCCCTTCTCTCACTCTCTCTCTGCTCCCTCCTCTCTCCCTGCTCCCTTGCTCTCTCCCACCTCTCTCCCTGTTCCCTCCTCTCTCCCTGCTCCCTGCTCTCTCCCTCCTCTCTCTGCTCCCTCCTCTTTCCCTGCTCCCTCGCTCTCTCCCTCTCTCCCGGCTCCCTTGCTCTCTTTGGCATTTGCGGCGGTCGCCACATTTCCATTATGTATAATATCAGTTTGGAATATGCACAGCTCAACGCCGGGCCGCGTGTTGATTAGTGCAACATTACATATGTTAAGTCCAAAAGGGAGTCATTTTCCTCACTCATGCTCCAGTGCACCTCTATGGTCAGCCCGAAAATACAACTGGGCTCATGTTAATAAGCATAAGCTGCTCCCAACAAACATGGGAGAGGGGGGGTGAAGGGGGGCGTTGGGGTGCTTTGGGGCTTTCAATGGTTCATGTGAGCATTGGGCTACATGCTGTGTGGCCTGCACAAAACAAACAGTGCTCAACATTAGTGTTTTACAAGTGCAGCCAGTTCTCTATTGTATATCCTCTATTGTATATGTTCCTGTGTGGGGTCTGAGCTGCACAATGGATCCCAGGGCCCCACATCCAACCCCCCATTTCTAAGAGCCACCATTTAGGAGCTATGCAGCAGCCCTGCTAGTAGTGACAGGTGGCTACTCCCTCCTGGCGCTGAGGCTATGGATCTAACGCACGCGCAGGCACGCGCACACACACACACACACACGTCAGTTCAGCGCCCTGCTTTCCATAAGCTTCAATGTTGTAAATATACGTATACATGTCCCCATAAACAATGATGCATGTACTGTTGTAAAGGCACCATGCTTTGTTGCAATTTGGTCATTGGGATTACAAATAGACACCATTTGGTCATTGGAGGAGTCCCATCACAGAACTGCATGGGTGTGTGCTGGCATGATGGATGGATGCGGTTTGATTATCATTAAAAAGTCATTTACAAGACAAATAGGGACTAGCTTTTCAAATTATGGTTACTTTATTGCTCATTTGTGTTTGGAGACAAAATGTAGTGTGAACAACCGGCCGTTAGCTTGCCTTGGCGATTTACTACAGAGCTGTACAGGATGATTGGTCAGCACCGTGAGCAGGTGGGCTGATGTTCTGGGAAGTGGAGGAAGTGGGCAGGGAGGTCAGTGGGGCCGTCTCTAGCTAGCACCAGGGACGCTGTGCCCTTGTGTGCAAGGCCAGAAAAGGCCATTTAGTCTCATGGTGGTGCTGCTTCATTAACATGCTGCCCTTCTAAGAAAACTCTCCAAATTAATATCTTCAAGTCCTTAACAAAGTACAGAGGTGGATGGGGAGCCAGCCGGCAGAATAACAGGGAAATAACCAAGTTATCTTTTTTTTCTGAGGGTCAAGTAAATTAAAGCTGACAGAAATAACATCGGGGGAGAATTTAAAAGAAGATGGGGGAAAAAACGAGGGATGGATGAGAGAGACAGAGAGGGAGGGAGAAGTGCTGCAAGATGGCTCTCTGTGCCTTTAAGCGGAAGTCTCAATCTCATGTAGTTTTGTTCCTTAAAAGGAAATCAGAAGGCTTAGCTGAGGCATTGCCTTGAAAGTCATGAATAAACATCAGATTGCTTTTCTGCGCATACATCACAAGAAGACACTACCTAATGGAGGACTCCTCCTCACCCTCCGACACATGAAAAGGCAGTGAAATTACCCACCAAACCATGCCGCGTGGCTCTAAAATGGACCGCTGAGGGAGGGAGAGAGGGGGCAGAAGAGTGGAGAGGAATCCTTTAATAAAATGGCTCCCCATGATAACCATCTTTCTAAGCTTCGGAGCGCTCTATGTTCGTGACAGAAAATAAATCAAATAATATATGCTTGCTACAAAAATCATTTACAATGAGAAGAATTCAGAACTGCTTTGCATCTCGGGCCAAAGCCATTTCTCCATTCCTCCACTCTCCTTTGTCATCAATGTTCCGTCCTCATCATTTCTGCATGTGTTGATTCTGCCGCCACATTAAGGAGCAGTTGCCATTTCAGAGCGGACATTTAACAAAGCAAAAGAGTATTATTCTGGGCCTCTAAAGGAAATTAAATTGCATTTATCAGTGTGTCTCTACTCTGAGAGGGAGAGTGAACGTGTTATGAGGAGCGGAGCGGTTGACTGGCTGCAGTAAAATGTCATCTCTCTCCACACTGGGCCCACTGATAAGAGCAGCTGCCTGGTTCACACTGTGTAGCCACACAAAATGGACACGCTGCAGAGGAGAGAGATCTGCCTGGGAGAGAGGGACAGACAGAGAGAAAGAGGAGGAGAGAGGAGGAGAGGGAGATAGACAGAGAGAGAGAGGAGGAGAGAGGAGGAGAGGGAGATAGACAGAGAGAGAGAGGAGGAGAGAGGAGGAGAGGGAGATAGACAGAGAGAGAGAGGAGGAGAGAGGAGGAGAGGGAGATAGACAGAGAGAGAGAGGAGGAGAGGGAGAAAGACAGAGAGAGAGAGGAGGAGAGGGAGAAAGACAGAGAGAGAGAGGAGGAGAGGGAGAAAGACAGAGAGAGAGAGGAGGAGAGGGAGAAAGACAGAGAGAGAGAGGAGGAGAGAGGAGGAGAGGGAGAAAGACAGAGAGAGAGCGGAGGAGAGAGGAGGAGAGGGAGAAAGACAGAGAGAGAGAGGAGGAGAGAGGAGGAGAGCTAGAAAGACAGAGAGAGAGAGGAGGAGAGAGGAGGAGAGGGAGATAGACAGAGAGAGAGAGGAGGAGAGGGAGAAAGACAGAGAGAGGAGGGAGCAGGTAAGAGAAGATGGGGGGGTAATGGAGGAGACAGATAAATACAGTGACAGAGACAGACACAGACACAGCGGTAGTACAATGAAAAAGTGATAATGAGAGAGAGAACAAGAAAGATAGATGGACTGACACCAGACATGAAGAGAAGGAATAGACTCTACACAGCTCAGCTATGACCTATAGTCCCCATGAGTGTCATTGACAGTCTACACTTGATATCAGGCTCTGACTAGCAACTCTATACAAGCAGATTCACTGACGTTCACATCAGCAGTAGATAAGCCAGCATTAGTAAAAGGATAGGCTTACCTCACTATCATTCAGCTCTATTAACATCTTAACACAATTCAATTATCATGATAGAAACAAATACCTATTCAGATGAATAAAGATTCAAACCATATGTTGAAATACAGTTGAAGTCAGAAATGTACATACACTTAACTTGTTTTTCAACCACTCCACAAATTTCTTGTTAACAAACTATAGTTTTGGCAAGTCGGTTAGGACATCTACTTTGTGCATGAAACAAGCAATTTTTCCAACAACTGTTTAAAAACAGATTATTACACTTATAATTCACTGTATCACAATTCCAGTGGGTCAGAAGTTTACAGACTCTAAGTTGACTGTACCTTTAAACAACTTGGAAAATTCCAGAAAATTATGTCATGGCTTTAGAATCTTCTGATAGGCTAATTGACATCATTTGAGTAAATTGGAGGTGTACCTGTGGATGTATTTCAAGGCCTACCTTCAAACTCAGTGCCTCTTTGCTTGACATCATGGGAAAATCAAAAGAAAAATCAGCCAAGACATCAGAAAAACAATTGTAGACCTCCACAAGTCTTGTTCATCCTTGGGAGCAATTTCCTAAACGCCTGAAGGTACCATGTTCATCTGTACAAACAATAATACGCAAGTATAAACACCATGGGACCACGCAGCCTTCGTACCGCTCAGAAAGGAGACGCGTTCTGTCTCCTAGAGATAAATGTACTTTGGTGCAAAAAGTGCAAATCAATCCCAGAACAGCAAAGGACCTTGTGAAGATGCTTGAGGAAACAGGTACAAAAGTACAGTGGGGCAAAAAAGTATTTAGTCAGCCACCAATTGTGCAAGTTCTCCCACTTAAAAAGATGAGAGAGGCCTGTAATTTTCATCTTAGGTACAACTATGACAGACAAAATGAGGGGGAAAAAAATCCAGAAAATCACATTGTAGGATTTTTTATGAATTTATTTGCAAATTATGGTGGAAAATAAGTATTTGGTCACCTACAAACAAGCAAGATTTCTGGCTCTCACAGACCTGTAACTTCTTCTTTAAGAGGCTCCTCTGCACTCCACTCGTTACCTGTATTAATGGCACCTGTTTGAACTTCTTACCAGTATAAAAGACACCTGTCCACAACCTCAAACAGTCACACTCCAAAGGCAATGCTACCAAATACTAATTGAGTGCATGTAAACTTCTGACCCACTGGGAATGTGATGAAATAAATAAAATCACTCTGTACTATTATTCTGACATTTCACATTCTTAAAATAAAGTGGTGATCCTAACTGACCTAAAAAAAATGAATTTTCAGTAGGATTAAATGTCAGGAATTGTGAGTTTAAATGTATTTGGCTAAGGTGTATGTAAACTTCCGACTTAAACTGTAACAAGTGGCTACTTGATAAAGAAAAGCGCTAATAAATATTAAATTGGGAAACTGTTGAAATGATGTGTCATGAATAATCTGTGGTGGAGGTATGGAAAACTCTTGAGCGTCCACCATTTCCTCCTATATGCAAGTGTGGGTGTATCAGTGTCTGTGAAAGCCTAGGGCAACTTAGAGTTAGGACATTTCCACAGAGATCACATGGAAAAGATCCATCAGACAAAGATACTAATTGGTGTGTGTGTGTGTGTACGGACAGGCACAGGGATGTACACCTAGCCAGGCGTGAGAGCAGTGTTGTGCGGCAGAGTGCTGTAATTTCTTTGATCATTTTTAATGGCCGCTCTTTCATGTGGGGCTGCGGCTCACACACAGCTCCCTGCAGGTGTCATCTCATTCCTTCAGTTGTGGGATTAGTATGCGGCAGGCAATAAAAAGCCGGGCCATTACATTGTGCAGCGCACATACATAATCTCAACACACCAGGATCATTACCTTTTCAAAGGAGGATATCAGCTCAGGATTCAGAGAGAAAGAAAGAGAGAACAAGAGAAATGGAGAGAGGCAGCAAAGAGAGAGAGAGAGAGAGAGAGAGAGCTATCAATCAGCATTGGTGATAGGTAGTGTCAGTGTGCACAGTATGAGACAGGGTGAGTTCCTTCCAAAGCCATGTTGATATTACAGATGGGTAAACTGCTCGGTGTCTGAGAGGAACCTCTGTGGAATAATAACACACTCCTCAATCCACTGTGTGGAGATTCATACATGAATTATTCAGCCATTTCACCTTTCCCTCCATCTTGAATGTGTGTGGGTGACAACTGGAGCATGAGCTAATCTGATATGATTCTGACAGGGAGACAGAGGCCTACCGCAACCCACCACCACAAAACTGAAGCAGAATTAGTCAAACCAACAAAACCATCCATCGCCCCCGACTTCTGAAACTTACCGCAGCACATATGCTTTAGCAATACACAGTAAAACACATTCATACACTGAAATGTAATTCTTACAGTAGGCTCAAAGATGGCCGCCGTCTGTCTTAGCTTGCTGTGGGTGTCCTAAGAGGCCTTAGCCCTCCATCTCCTCCCATACAAGACCCAGTTTCCTTCGGTTACTGGAAAGCTGTCTATGAGGCATGAGGGAGCGTTCCCTGTGAGCCCCTCACAAACACCCAAACCTGTGTAAGCCTAGCAGACAGGTAAGAGGTCTAACAGCAACTAAAAAGCCATTTTTATGACATGTGAAATCTGTACAGAGCAGTCAACTGTTTCATTATTCATAGTGCTCAGGAGGCCTTCCTTCTCTCTGCTTGTAGAGAAACACAGCCAGCTCCTTTTACCTCAGCAGGCTCGTTCAGCTCTATCCTCCAAGGCAGCCCACTGAAACCAGGTGTAATTTACACTCCATCTTTATCTATTTATTTGGATCTCTATAAACCCTGGTCTGTTATGACCATTGGGCAGAGGCAGAGCTTCTCTCCAGGCCTCAGAGTGTCTAGGAAGATAAGCAGGGTTGAACCTGTGAGGCCACAAGGGTTACAGTGAATAGAAAGGGAATGTCTTATCACTTTTTGCTACCTCTAAACATGATGCAATACAACAAAGATCCCATTGTAATGGTCTTCCTCAGATACACTACATCAGATATTCCCTAGGGGTACGTGCAATGCCGTCAGGGTTAGGCCAAAAAATATATATATTCACATTTTCAAACAGTCCATTTATATTTTCCAACGGGGCTATACATTTGGGTTTATTTCTCGACTGAATAGCCTCGTTTCACTGGCAAAAATAAAATCTAGTGTTCAGCGAAATAACAACACAATGTCAAATATAGGTGGCCTAGTCAAATAATTAACATCCAATCACATGAACCGTTGCTCTCTCGCAGGAATTCCAATTACGGTGGTCCGTATGTAGCCAAATGTAGCTGCTGCTCATGTTGATATCTGTACTGATGGAGAAAAAAAACATGACAGGGAGATATAGTGGAGTGGTAACGCCCGTGCAAGCAGTTGCTCCCGACGCCACTTGGGTACACTGCAGCATCCACCGAGAGGCTCTTGCTGCCAAGGGAATGCCTGACAGCTTGAAAGACGTTTTGGACTACACTGAAAATGGTTAAATTCATTAAAGCAAGACCCCTGAACTGCAAATGAGAACTTGTTCTCAACTAGCCTACCTGGTTAAATAAAGGTGAAATAAAATGTAAAGAAATTTACTTGTGTGTATTTTCTGCACTGTGCAATGATTAGGGCAGCGACCATGTAACCCTTTTACAACATACAGAAGTGCGCTGGTTATCAAGGGGCAAAGTATTGACATGTTTTTTTAAATTGAGAAATGAGTGTTCTTCATTGACCATCATTTTCACTTCTCTGACCGCTTGCTTGACGACGAGCTTCTCAGACGACTGACCTATCAGTGTGATGTTTTTTCTCGCCTGATTGATCTGAATCTAGGATTACAGGGACTCTCCGCAACTATATTCAATGTGCAGGACAAAATTGAGGGTATGATTAAGAAGTTGGAGCTCTTCTCTGTCTGCATTAACAAGGACAACACACAGGTCTTTCCATCATTGTATGATTTTTTTCTGTGCAAATAAACTCAAGCTTACGGACAATGTCAAATGTGATATAGCGAAGCACCTGAATGAGTTGGGTGCACAATTACGCAGGTACTTTCCCAAAACAGATGACACAAACAACTGGATTCATTATCCCATCCATGCCCTGCCTCCAGTCCACTTACCGATATCTGAACAAGAGAGCCTCATCGAAATTGCAACAAGCAGTTCTGTGAAAATTCTATTTAATCAGAAGCCACTGCCAGATTTCTGGATTGGGCTGCACTCAAGAGTATCCTGCCTTGGAAAATCGCGCTGTTAAGACACTGATGCCCTTTGCAACCATGTACAGTTGGGCAAAAAAGTATTTAGTCAGCCACCAATAGTGCAAGTTCTCCTACTTAAAAAGATGAGAGAGGCCTGTAATTTTCATCATAGGTACACTTCAACTATGACAGACAAAATGAGAAAAGAAATCCAGAAAATCACATTGTAGGATTTTTAATGAATTTATTTGCAAATTATGGTGGAAAATAAGTATTTGGTCAATAACAAAAGTTTATCTCAATACTTTGTTATATACCCTTTGTTGGCAATGACAGAGGTCAAACGTTTTCTGTAAGTCTTCACAAGGTTTTCACACACTGTTGCTAGTATTTTGGTCCATTCCTCCATGCAGTTCTCCTCTAGAGCAGTGATGTTTTGGGGCTGGGCAACAGGGACTTTCAACTCCCTCCAAAGATTTTCTATGGGGTTGAGATCTGGAGACTGGCTAGGCCACTCAAGGACCTTGAAATGCTTCTTACGAAGCCACTCCTTCGTTGCCCGGGTGGTGTGTTTGGGATGATTGTCATGCTGAAAGACCCAGCCACGTTTCATCTTCAATGCCCTTGCTGATGGAAGGAGATTTTCACTCAAAATCTCACGATACATGGCCCCATTCATTCTTTCCTTTACACGGATCAGTCGTCCTGGTCCCTTTGCAGAAAAACAGCCCCAAAGCATGATGTTTCCACCCCCATGCTTCACAGTAGGTATGGTGTTCTTTGGATGCAACGCAGCATTCTTTGTCCTCCAAACACGACAAGTTGAGTTTTTACCAAAAAGTTCTATTTTGGTTTCATCTGACCATATGACATTCTCCCAATCTTCTTCTGGATCATCCAAATGCTCTCTAGCAAACTTCAGACGGGCCTGGACATGTACTGGCTTAAGCAGTGGGACACGTCTGGCACTGCAGAATTTGAGTCCCTGGCAGCGTAGTGTGGCGGCGTAGTGTGTTACTGATGGTAGGCTTTGTTACTTTGGTCCCAGCTCTCTGCAGGTCATTCACTAGGTCCCCCCGTGTGGTTCTGGGATTTTTGCTCACCGTTCTTGTGATCATTTTGACCCCACGGGGTGAGATCTTGCGTGGACCCCCAGATCGAGGGAGATTATCAGTGGTCTTGTATGTCTTCCATTTCCTAATAATTGCTCCCACAGTTGATTTCTTCAAACCAAGCTACTTACCTATTGCAGATTCAGTCTTCCCAGCCTGGTGCAGGTCTACAATTTTGTTTCTGGTGTTCTTTGACAGCTCTTTGGTCTTGGCCATAGTGGAGTTTGGAGTGTGACTGTTTGAGGTTGTGGACAGGTGTCTTTTATACTGATAACAAGTTCAAACAGGTGCCATTAATACAGGTAACGAGTGGAGGAAAGAGGAGCCTCATAAAGAAGAAGCTACAGGTCTGTGAGAGACAGAAATCTTGCTTGTTTGTAGGTGACCAAATACTTATTTTCCGCCATAAATTGCAAATAAATTCATAAAAAATCCTACAATGTGATTTTCTGGATAAAAAAAATCCAATTTTGTCTGTCATAGTTGAAGTGTACCTATGATGAACATTATACAGGCCTCTCTCATCTTTTTAAGTGGGAGAACTTGCACAATTGGTGGCTGACTAAATACTTTTTTGCCCCACTGTAGCTGTAGTCCAAGAATTTGACCAAAATGGTTGCACAATATGACAACCCTACGAAGCCCATTAATAGCCTCTTTCACTACGGTAGATAGAGACCTGAGCTGTAAAATGTCTTACAAATCTCCTTGGACGTGCAAAATGCTGTGTAATGTAGATTCCTGTGTTCTTTGATAGGCGGAGCAGAGGCCTGAAAACGTCTCCAAGTCTACTTAGTGAGAAAGTCTAATTACCTTTCAAAAGATAATCCATGCGTTTATACCCAGGGTAGTCTACAAAAACTCAGCGCTCCTGTGAACAAGAGCAGAATATTCTCCATATGGAATGAGAGTGAAACTAAATGAAGACTAATATGTCTAAAATAAATGGGAAAATAGGCCCAGGCCAAGGTATGGCTTCTCTATCATGATGACCTTTGGTTATACCTTGTGTGTGTATGCGTTTGTACGTGGGTGTTGACCACAGGTGGTCTGCTGGTTGGAAGAGGACCGACCTGACTGCTTTTCCTGTCACACAGGTACAACTGCTGGGCCTGAGAGGAGACACTGTAGGGCCAACTGCTGCTATAATCTACACACACATACAAAAACCCACACACAACCAATCCATAACACACACACACACAATGGAGAGTAGTAGAAAGTCCCAATGCCTCTTCATGTTCCATGCTGCTTACAATAACTTATTAAATACCCAAACACCTTGTCTTAGAACAACACAAACATAAGATATCAACAACCATACTACTTGACCTCTCTCCACCTCGCATAGTTTAACTGCTCTTCACAGACAAGACCTATCACAGCCTATGGAAATCCTACTTCATCCCTCACAGAGCCCCATTTTACTCCAATTAGCTGCAACATCCATCTGTGTGTTGAATTAATACAGAGAGCGTGTGAGGGACAACTCAACATCCTGTTTACCTCAACAGAATGAATATGCTCTAGTTCTGGGGGATTCTAAGTACTGTATGATGAATCATATGAACTCATCTGAAAAACGAAAGTGATCTCCCTCCACCCTGCTTCACCCGCCCAACCCAGCCCTGTGGTCAGTCAGTCAGTCAGCAGGTACTGGGCAGGGCTGGTCTAGGCTAGGCTACACACAGCTAGGGAGCAGCTGGGTCCAGTTGTGCTGAAGTCCAGGAGGAGAGGAGGGAGTTTGGGATGAACAGATGAATAGATGCTCAGTTTCAGTAAACATCGCCTGATGGTACTCTGGCAGCGTTTACTCTGTTCACTTTGTTTTACAATGTCTTTTTGTCACTGTGGCTCTCCTGAGCCCTAGGTTATTCACTCTCTCTCTGTTATCAGGGCTGATTAGGAGGACTAGGCTGGGCCTGCAGGTTCTCTAACATCCACAGGCAGTAGTCCACAGCAGCCATTACTGTACGGTAAGATAGATGAACAAATGAGTAACATCTAACCAATAACATTCCAGTAGCATTACAACTCCCAGCTCCAGCCCTAATGTCCAGTACATTTACATTGGAACAACACCTCTGTGTTACTCCATAAAAACGAGAATGATAAAACAAAGAAAGGTAAACAACAATTGACAGCCTAATGTCACCATACACGATAAATACATGTTTATTTTAAATGTTTAAAATAAGCTACACTATGCTAGTTTAATGGGGCTGTATTGAAGCACCATTGCCATAAGCTAGGGTAAAAATGAGTTCATGTATTTCAGTTGTAAAAACATCTTGTCCATACTGACTGATACTGGGATTGTTGGCAGGCAGGCAGTTGATATGATTCCCAAGGTGTACTGGGGAGAGATCCCACTGGTCCGATAAAATGCCTGCAAACGCTGCTTTCCTCCAGACGTAGGTCTACACTCAACTTTAATTGGCTCCTGGATTGAAGTCTCACTCACTCACTCACTCACTCACTCACTCACTCTCACTCACTCTCACTCACTCTCTCTCACTCTCACTCTCTCACTCTCTCACTCTCTCTCTCTCACTCTCTCTCACTCTCACCCTCAGCCACTCCTGGCAGCTATGCACACACCTTTGTTTCCACACATAAAACCTTTTCTTTGAGGTTAAAGTCCAAGTGTTTTTCTCTCCAAAAGGTTAGGGAGGACAAGGTATGCATCACTCCTGAATAATTTCTCTAGTTTTTCTCTCCTTTTGCCCCCATAGTGCTTTCTCTCCATTGTCGCTATCTTTGCAACATCAGCCACAATCCATTCATTTCTGACAGAGAGGTGAAAAACAGAAAAAACACTCATGGAGGTGAACCAGTGAACCAAACTTCTCAGGATACTAGGGCTGGGAATTTCCAGGGACTTCATGATACGACATTATCACGATACAATATGTACTGCGATTCTCACAATTCGATATGTATTGCAATTCGATACTGTGATTTTATTGTGATTCGATGTTCCAAACATATTGCTCACCTGCAGCTGCAGAGGGAAAGGAGAGAGACATGAGAAAAAAAATGCTGAAAACAAATATAATACTGCAATACTGTCAAAACTATACAATATATCGTCAAAAATTATATCCAGATATGCAACTGTATAGATTTTTCCCCCATCACTACAGGATACAAAGCAGGCCTTGGCTTTACAGATCCTACAGAACAACAAGGTGTGGAGAAAATATATTGTCTACATTACCTAATGTGTTGTATAATTGACTCACACATTGGGAGTCAAGGCTAAATTTAAATTAGGTTAATTCCATTCATGCATTTGTGCAGGCAGAACAAAGCAAAACAGCAGTTTGTCCATTCTCCATCAGCTCTCTGCATTGTCTACTCACTACATTGTTGTAAAGCCCATTGTAGTGTTGTCACATTACTAGAATTGACTTGGATACCGTTACCAGGTTTAGTATAACAATACTCCATACCAAAACGAGACCAAGACTATAACACGGCACAAAGAAGGAATATTAGCCAGGAGTCACAGAACTTGATCCAGACAGATTAACTTAGCTACTGCTCGGTTCAAGCGTTGGGCATCTTTTGAGTTCAATATCATTACATTACAGCCATGTATGCATTAATGAATCAATTATACTATCAATATGAGTTTTTAGCAATCTAACTACATAACATAATGGTAATAATTTAATCTCTATGAATAAACTGGGTAAATCAAGATGTAGCCTAGGCTTATCCACAATATAGGTGAATTGATATTCGACAGAAGTGTGTGCATGCATTGAGTTATTGCACTTGTTTTGGCTAATTTCATGGGGCTACAGACAATCGTATTGTTTTGTACTCAACAACATTTGCATAGAAGTTGATTATTTTATTAAAATGTGCGCTGTCTCTTTAACCAGTAATGACCTCATTCATTCATGAGCCAAAAGGCAATAGATAATCTTTGCAAGAGACGTGAAAGACCGAATAAGTGAAGTGGCAATCAGCTTTGAAATCAGCATATTTTACGTTGTGATTCGCATATTATCACAAACAAAGTGCTAGGGTAGTGAATTGACGTTATCTTTAGTTGTTATCTAGTAAGGAAAGCTAGTATACAAAGCTTGAAGCTATCGGTACCTTCTTGGATTGTAAAGTGTTCTTGCCTGTTTGGACATTGTTTTGAGAACAATAATGAACAATTTCTACGTTTCTACATGCTTTATCACATTATTCAAGTGTTAACTTCTGTGCAGCATGAGTGGGGACCTAACATGATGCAGCTCAGACTGCCAGTGCAGGCTAAGTGGAACAGGCACGGCGGGGTGCACGCCTCCCGCTATAACGGGATATTGGCTGCCGCTGATAGTTGATCTGTGAGACACATTTTGACAGAAGTACCGAAAGTAACAACACCATTTTTCATGAGTTAGTATTGAAAAAGTACTAAAGTTTCGGTATTCGGGCAACACTAGCCTCTTGCCTTGAAGAGTGTGAGATGGAAGAAACTCAAAGCTATGTGCAACTGAAAACCCATTATGAGGGATAAATCCAAGAAGGGTCAATGTCTCCAGTGTAAAAACGTACTACTCTCAAAGACAATAACAAACCCTTTCTAATGGATTTCTACTGTACCAGCATACCTTTATGTGTGAAAAAGCATAAGATGCACAAAGGCTACTGGACACTGTACTCTGTACCTACATTGTATTACACATTTTTTATCTATGTTTGAGCTTCAATAGATTTGAAAGATTGCCACAAGCATATTATTCTTCTAGCATGAAAGCAAAAAAAGTTTGCAACTTCAAGGCTGTCCATCTTCATGAAAAAAATACTGTTTTTTTTATTTATTTGTGTGTACGTGTGTGTGTGTGTGTGTGTGTGTGTGTGTGTGTGTGTGTGTGTGTGTGTGTGTGTGTGTGTGTGGCCCCTGTCCTTCAGAGCAGCAGTGTGTTTCTTCCCTGCCAGCTGCCCTGGTCTGGCCAGCATGGAGCGGAGTGCTGAGTGATAGACTGATCGATGGGCAGCCTAATCAGCCAGCTTAACTCTAATACCATGGACAGGTCCACATCATTATCATATCAGGCTCCACACATTTCGAGGTAACAAGGAAGAGGCAAAAGATTAAAGCCAATCTTGTAAAGAGGCGCCACAACTTTTAATGCGCTGACCAAGACAGGCTAGGTTTTATCTGGAAGCAGAGAAAGGAGACTGAAGGAAGAGACAAAACAACACAGTGAAAACAGATGAGAAACTCATCAGTTAAAATGATTCTGTGCTTGGGGAGTGCTAGTGGCTTTGTTGTGGCACGAGCTCTAACCGTACCTCAAACCACTTCCGTCAGCCAGCTCTCCCCCAAGCCCACAGCCTGGTCCTAGACTCCTAGCAGCCCCATTACTGGCTGTCTATTAAGGTAAGAGTTTGTTTAACTCCACACACATTTGGGGGAGCTGGGGGAACTCTTAGAAATCATCTATAAACTGCTTTAAACAAACTGTTTACAGGCCGTAAATGACGCATAAAAGAGGAAACAGGTTTGAGGTTGGAGCTGGGGCTTGTGGTGGTGGTGTCTGCACACACTTCATACGATTAGCTTCAACACACACACACACACCCGATCTGTGAGTGATTCACAAAGGAGGACCACAATACATGCATTCACACTTCAAAACCAGTCAAAATGACAGACACATTCATGAGAAATGTTGACTAACTGAGCAAAAACAAAAAACATTCCAATGCCAAGAACAACCTGGCACCAATTAAGCTCTAGCTTTAGAAAGCACTGCCAATTCAAACCCAACAGGCAAACACAGTATGTGCTACATTCAGTATTGTGTAATGGCATTGAGTTTCTTTCCAGCATGTTCAAATAATATACAACAGTGTATGTAGGCTCTACGCGCTTATCTTCAGTGGGCTGCTATAATGAATGAGCAGATTAGTTTTGGGTTTCATAATTAATGCTGCCTGTTGAAGGTCAACCGCATTCCATTCCTGTGAATATGAAATGACTGAAAGGTCTGGGGCAGTCAGCTACACAGAGAGACAAAGAGAACGTTGACTTGGCCAACAGGCACACCCTTTCCCAAACTCTGCCTGGGCTTATTTTAACAATCCAATACAAACACATTTATCCTTTTTCTTATTGTCTTAGTTCATAATTCACCGTTACTCAATTACTGTCAGCTTCCTTTACAGTGCAGGATAGAGTCTACAGGGAAATGGAGGGGATACCAATTTCTACAAAAGCAACTTTCTGTTCACCAAAATTGCCGCTCTCATTATACTGTTCACGGGAGAAATGCCAAGGTGCTCAAACCAAAGGTTTTTGAGGCATGAAACCTGATTAATAAGCTGTGATACAGATGTCTCCATGACAATTTCATCTGTAATGAAGACCATGTGGTTAGCAGCTCCAGTGTCGACCCTGAGGCCCAGCTACAGTGAATACGGCTGATTTTGCATGAAAAGCCCAGTTAATAACATTTGGGGGAAATCTTAACAATCGTTCAGTGCAGGAACAAGTTCAACAATACATGGGCCTGAGAGTAAATCAATCTTAAATTGATTAGCTGTTCCCAGTGAAAGACTCAGATGAGGTTGTTTCCCCCTATCTTGTTCTGAACTCACCTGCAAGCCCACTGACGGCCTAGCTCCAGGCTTATTCTATGAGCCTTGACAATCCATAACACACACACAGTCAGCTGTCTATACAGTTATGAATGTGAATGTGACTTTCCCCATAGTCAGAGTATAACCCTGAACTTAGCGGCCAACACTCCCCATCATCATTAATGCTTAAGATGGCTAACAAGCCCACTGTCAACAGCTTCCAGGCTAATCGACATGTCAATCAATGGCGGGCGTGAGGCGGGCTTTTAGAGGGTCCCTGGGGTGGCTGCTTAGAGCACGCTCAGTTTAACACAGCAGCGCACTGAGGGTGTAAACAGAGAGGGATATAGACTTCTGGATTGACTAGCTGATCAATGCCATTGATCACTCACCTCCAGCTCTTTGTGAAGGCTGACTGTTCTCCCCTCCACCGCCCGGTCCTCCGCCTCCTCAGCCTCCAGCGCCTGGATCAGAACCTCATTCTGCTCACTCAGGTCCCACACAAACGACTGCAGCACACCCACCTTGCTCTAGAGGGAGACAGAGAAGAGGGGCACAGCAGACATGACCTTTGTTAGGTGTTTATTGGAATATCAACACTGAAATGGATTGCTGCTACCCACCACTGTTATGGAGGGAGGACGGAGTGACCAGTTGGGATTTTAAAAAATCCAAAATCCAGAAAAACACAGCACATTCTCAAACACCACTTTGTATGAACACAGCAAAAAAAAGCAGTGATGGTCAGAGAAAGTTTGAAAGTGGTAGGCATCAGGTAGGTAAGTCAGGTAGGTATTTGAGGGAGACAGAACCAACTCTTCTAGCTTGCTGTTGTGTACTTTCCTGTCCCGCCCCCATCCCCTCTCTGACAGCCAGCCCCTCTGATCATCAAGCAGGACATGTAGGGGGTGTTCGGGCAAAACCTGTCACATGACATCCAACCCCCCTCCTATATTAGAGCTCTGCTAACACCAGGGGTACTATTAGTCATATGCCACCTCTGATCTAGCACGGCATCTTCACAGCCCAGACACATGGATGCTCTGACACTAATTTCTATGCAGGAACATGCCGACTATCTGCAGAACAGCCCAGACAGTTTGGACCCAGATTATAATTTAGTGCGGGATGGACACATAGGAATTATTATGGCTCTGTCGGCCGTCAGGTAGAAATGGAGATAAATGCTCCATCAGACTGAAGGGTATTTGCTTTTCAAAGCCTCTTTTATAGGAGTGGAGATGGAGGTGAAGTGGAAGTGACAAGTGCCCCGCCTCACTTAAACAGAACACAAACAGGTGGGTTTGATGCTGCCCTGATGCAAAGCCCAGCCCACCAGCTCAAACAGCCCGTGGTGATGGGCACTGGCAGCACACACCCGGAACTGGGGACCGTACATGGAAAGGCACTCCCCCTTCAAGGGCTAATTCTCTAGCCCCAAAGATGCATGTGGGAGTCCTTACTGTGACTAATAGATAAAAGGAGCAGCATTAGGTTCCTTGAGAGTACCAACATGGGTCCTGCCAACATCAAAGGTTCCCCTTTCTGTTAAGTAATTCTGCCCTCAGTTTGAAAGAATGAGCAGGTGAGAGGGAAAAGAGGATGGAGAGGGGCAGCGAGTTAGGAAACGTCTGGCAAGGGGGAGAAAGGAGAGAGTGTGAGGAAAGGTAGGGCAGGAGGGATGAGAAAGAGGGGGAGAAAATCAGAGAGAGAGAGACAGAGACAGAGAGAGAGAGAGAGAGAGAGAGAGAGAGAGAGACACACACACACACAGAGAGAGAGACACAGAGAGAAAGTGGGAAAGAGAGAGAACACAGAATACTATATTTTAGGTGTATAATCCTGCCTCCCAGCTGTGAGCAATTTTATAAAACAAATATCCTGGCCATGAGGAAGATAATGCAAACTTCATAATGACAAATAATAATCCAATAACACCAATAGCCAGCCACCCAGCTGCATCCAGGACAGCGGCTGGCTATCTCGGCCACCACACAGCCTCCCCACATTCAAATTCATATTGGATTTTTATTCTTTCACCTTTCTCAAAGCATCCATTTCAGACGGCATGAAAAAGTAATATTCCAGCAATAAAGCTTGATTTACACCCCTTCCATGTTCCCCCTCTTCCTTTTTTATTTGATCATTTAGCCTGGATCGTATAACTGTATATCAGACACAAATGAAATCAGCTCCCTTGCACATTAAGGCCATGTCTTGCTGCAGCTAACATCCCCTGCAACCCAGCCGCCCAGCTCCACAGCAAGCCAAGGGCAGTGTCCCATTCATTTTCAAGCCCATTTCCTGCTATGATTAGGCGATCAATCAATCGCAGCCTTCAATCTCATCAGGCAGACGGGATTATCTGCCCATCTCCCCTCTCTCCCTCTCTCCACTCAGTCAAACACTCACTCCCTCCCTCCCTCCCTCACACACGGCAGCACATTAACATCAGATCAAGTATCACCCAACGCACGCCGTCTGCCACATCAGCCAACCACAAACAGACAGTTCTTCATCGCACCCTTCTCTCAACATCTCCTCTGTCTCCTAAGGAGCACACACACATACACACACAGTTCATAGTTAGAAGCATCAAGCATTAGGATCCCTGTGGATTGACAGAGTGCGGCCTTTGCTAAAGCAGTCTTTTCAAGGCTTTTATATACAGTGGGGCAAAAAAGTATTTAGTCAGCCACCAATAGTGCAAGTTCTCCCACTTAAAAAGATGAGAGGCCTGTAATTTTCATCATAGGTACACTTCAACTATGACAGACAAAATGAGAAAAAAAAATCCAGAAAATCACATTGTAGGATTTTTAATGAATTTATTTGCAAATTATCGTGGAAAATAAGTATTTGGTCACCTACAAACAAGCAAGATTTCTGGCTCTCACAGACCTGTAACTTCTTCTTTAAGAGGCTCCTCTGTCCTCCACTCGTTACCTGTATTAAGGCACCTGTTTGAACTTGTTATCAGTATAAAGGACACCTGTCCACAACCTCAAATATGGGGATGTGGTAGTTGGGTGTGTTATTTACAGATGGGCTATGTACAGGTGCAATCATCTGTAAGCTGCTCTGTCAGCTGATGCTTAAAGTTAGTGAGGGAGATATGAGTCTCCAGCTTCAGTGATTTTTGCGATTCGTTCCAGTCATTGCCAGCAGAGAACTGGAAGGAAAGGCAGCCAAAGGTGGAGTTGGCTTTGGAGGTGACCAGTGAAATATACCTGCTGGAGCTCGTGCTACGGGTGGGTGCTGCTATGGTGACCAGTGAGCTGAGATAAGGCAGGGCTTTACCTAGCAAAGACTTATAGATTTTTTTCAAGGCTTTTATTGTTTTCACTATATATTTTACCTCTTGGGGATGTCATTCAAAAACATGTAAACTTTCACTGCTATGCAGATGACACACAGCTGTACATTTCAATGAAACATGGTGAAGCCCCAAAATTGCCCTCGCTAGAAGCCTGTGTTTCAGACATAAGGAAGTGGATGGCTGCAAACTTTCTACTTTTAAACTCAGACAAAACAGAGATGCTTGTTCTAGGTCTCAAGAAACAAAGAGATCTTCTGTTGAATCTGACAATTAATCTTGATGGTTGTACAGTCGTCTCAAATAAAACTGTGAAGGACCTCGGCGTTACTCTGGCCCCTGATCTCTCTTTTGACGAACATATCAAGACTGTTTCAAGGACAGCTTTTTTCCATCTACGTAACATTGCAAAAATCAGAAACTTTCTGTCCAAAAATGATGCAGAAAAATGAATCCATGCTTTTGTTACTTCTAGGTTAGACTACTGCAAGGCTCTACTTTCCGGCTACCCGGATAAAGCACTAAATAAACTTAAGTTAGTGCTAAATACGCCTGCTAGAATCCTGACTAGAACCAAAAAAATGTATCATATTACTCCAGTGCTAGCCTCCCTACACTGGCTTCCTGTTAAGGCAAGGGCTGATTAAGGTTTTACTGCTAACCTACAAAGTATTACATGGGCTTGCT
The DNA here is from genome assembly GCF_002021735.2 of Oncorhynchus kisutch. Classification (NCBI taxonomy): domain Eukaryota; kingdom Metazoa; phylum Chordata; class Actinopteri; order Salmoniformes; family Salmonidae; genus Oncorhynchus; species Oncorhynchus kisutch. The sequence continues at coordinate 65,448,178 of NC_034176.2, forward strand.
CCTACCTATCTTTCTGATTTGGTCCTGCAGTACATAGCTACACGTACGCTACGGTCACAAGACACAGGCGTCCTAATTGTCCCTAGAATTTCTAAGCAAACAGCTGGAGGTAGGGCTTTCTCCTATAGAGTTGCATTTCTTTGGAATGGTCTGCCTACCCATGTGAGAGACGCAGACTCGGTCTCAACCTTTAAGTCTTTACTGAAGACTCATCTCTTCAGTGGGTCATATGATTGAGTGTAGTCTGGCCCAGGAGTGTGAACGGAAAGGCTCTGGAGCAACGAACCGCCCTTGCTGTCTCTGCCTGGCCGGTTCCCCTCTCTCCACTGGGATTCTCTGCCCCTAACCCTATTACAGGGGCTGAGTCACTGGCTTTACTGGTGCTCTTTCATGCCGTCCCTAGGAGGGGTGAGTCACTTGAGTCACTGACGTGATCTTCCTGTCTGGGTTGCCCCCCCCCCCTTGGGTTGTGCCGTGGCGGAGATCTTTGTGGGCTATACTCGGCCTTGTCTCAAGATGGTAAGTTGGTGGTTGAGGATATCCCTCTAGTGGTGTGGGGGCTGTGCTTTGGCAAAGTGGGTGGGGTTATATCCTTCCTGTTTGGCCCTGTCCGGGGGTATCATCGGATGGGGCCACAGTGTCTCCTGACCCCTCCTGTCTCAGCCTCCAGTATTTATGCTGCAGTAGTTTATGTGTGGGGGGCTAGGGTCAGTTTGTTATATCTGAAGTACTTCTCCTGTCTTATCCGGTGTCCTGTGTGAATTTAAGTATGATCTCTCTAATTCTCTCTTTCTCTCTGAGGACCTGAGCCCTAGGACCATGCCTCAGGACTACCTGGCATGATGACTCCTTGCTGTCCCCAGTCCACCTGGCAGTGCTGCTGCTCCAGTTTGAACTGTTCTGCCTAGGGCTATGGAATCCTGACCTGTTCACCGGACGTGCTACCTGTCCCAGACCTGCTGTTTTCAACTCTCCAGAGACAGCAGGAGTGGTAGGGATACTCTTAGTGATCGGCTATGAAAAGCCAACGGACATTTACTCCTGAGGTGCTGACTTGCTGCAACTACTGTGATTATTATTATTTGACAATGCTGGTCATTTATGAACATTTGAACATCTTGGCCATGTTCTGTTATAATCTCCACCCGGCACAGCCAGAAGAGGACTGGCCACCCCTCAGAGCATGGTTCCTCTCTACATTTCTTCCTAGGTTTTGGCCTTTCTATGGAGTTTTTCCTGCTACACCTGCATTGATTGCTGTTTGGGGTTTTAGGCTAGGTTTCTGTACAGCACTTTGAGATATCAGTTGATGTACGAAGGGCTATATAAATAAATTTGATTTGATAGATGACCTGGAGCAGGTGGGTATGGTGACGAATATGAAGCGAGGGCCTCCCAACGAGAGCATACAGTCGTGGCCAAAAGTTTTGAGAACGACAAACTTCCACATGACGCAAACTTCCACAAAGCTTGCTGCTTAAGTGTCTTTAGATATTTTTGTCAGACGTTACGACGGAATACTAAAGTATAATTACAAGCATTTCATAAGTGTCAAAGGCTTTTATTGACAATTACATGAAGTTCATGCAAAGAGTCAATTTTTGCAGTGTTGACCCTTCTTTTCAAGACCTCTGAAATCCACCCGAGCACGCTGTCAATTAACTTCTGGCCCACCTCCTGACTGATGGCAGCCCATTTTTGGGGCAGCAGGGTAGCCTAGTGGTTAGAGCTTTGGACTTGTAACCAAAAGGTTGCAAGTTCATATCCCCGAGCTGACAAGGTAAAAATCTGTCATTCTGCCCCTGAACAGGCAGTTAACCCACTGTTCCTAGGCCGTCATTGAAAATAAGAATTTGTTCTTAACTGACTTGCCTAGTTAAATAAAGGTAAAAAATTAAATTCTTGCATAATCAATGCTTGGAGTTTGTCAGAATTTGTGGGTTTTTGTTTGTCCACCCGCCTCTTGAGGATTGACCACAAGTTCTCAATGGGATTAAGGTCTGATGAGTTTCCTGGCCATGGACCAAACATATCGATGCTCCAACATGCCGGAAAAGGCATTGTTCGCCACCAAACTGTTCCTGGATGGTTGGGAGAAGTTGCTCTTGGAGGATGTGTTGGTACCATTCTTTATTCATGGCTGTGTTCTTAGGCAAAATTGTGAGTGAGCCCACTCCCTTGGCTGAGAAGCAACCCCACACATGAATGGTCTCAGGATGCTTTATGTTGGCATGACACAGGACTGATGGTAGCGATCACCTTGTCTTCTCCGGACAAGCTTTTTTCCAGATGCCCCAAACAATCGGAAAGGGGATTAATCAGAGAAAAGGATCATCAGAGAAAATGACTTTACCCCAGTCCTCAGCAGTCCAATCCCTGTACCTTTTGCAGAATATCAGTCTGTCCCTGATGTTTTTCCTGGAGAGAAGTGGCTTCTTTGCTGCCCTTCTTTACACCAGGCCATCCTCCAAAAGTCTTCACCTCTCTATGCGTGCAGGTGCACTCACACCTGCCTGCTGCCATTCCTGAGCAAGCTCTGTACTGGTGGTGCCACGATCCCGCAGCTGAATCAACTTTAGGAGACGGTCCTGGCACTTGCTGGACTTTCTTGGGCGCCCTGAAGCCTTCTTCACAACATTTGAACCACTCTCCTTGAAGTTCTTGATGATCCGAAAAATGGTTGATTTAGGTGCAATCTTACTGGCAGCAATATCCTTGCCTGTGAAGCCCTTTTTGTGCAGCGCAATGATGATGGCACGTTTCCTTGCAGGTAACCATGGTTGACAGCGGAAGAACAATGATTCCAAGCCCCACCCTCCTTTTGAAGCTTCCAGTCTGTTATTCGAACTCAATCAGCATGACAGAGTGATCTCCAGCCTTGTCCTCGTCAACACTCACACCTGGGTTAACGAGAGAATCACTGACATGATGTCAGCTGGTCCTTTTGTGGCAAGGGGGAAATGCAGGGGAAATGTTTTTTGGGGATTCATTTGCATGGCAAAGAGGGACTTTGCAATTAATTGCAATTCATCTGATCACTCTTCATAACATTCTGGAGTATATGCAAATTGCCATCATACAACTGAGGCAGCAGACTTTATGAAAATTAATATGTGTCATTCTCAAAACTTTTGGCTTCGACTGTACAGGTCGCAGTGGTGGGTAGTATATGGGGCTTTGGTGACAAAACGGATGGCACTGTGATAGACTGCATCCAATTTGCTGAGTAGAGTGTTGGAGGCTATTTTGTTAATGACATCGCCGAAGTCAAGGATCAGTAGGATAGTCAGTTTTACTAGGGTATGTTTGGCAACATGAGTGAAGGATGCTTTGTTGCGAAATAGGAAGCCGATTCTAGATTTCATTTTAGATTGGAAATGTGAGTCTGGAAGTTGAGTTGACAGTCTAACCAGACACCTCGGTATTTGTAGTTGTCCACATATTCTAAGTCAGAACCTTCCAGAGTAGTGATGCTAGACGGGCGGGCAGGTGCGGGCAGCGATCGGTTGAAGAGCATGCATTTAGTTTTACTTGCATTTAAGAGCAGTTGGAGGCCACGGAAGGAGAGTTGTATGCCATTGAAGCTCGTCTGGAGGTTTGTTAACACAGTGTCCAATGAAGGGCCAGAAGTATACAGAATGGTGTCGTCTGTGTAAAGGTGGATCAGAGAATCACCAGCAGCAAGAGCGACTTCATTGATATACACAGAGAAAAGAGACTTGTGGCACCCCCACAGAGACTGCCAGAGGTCCGGACAACAGGCCCTCCGATTTGACACACTGAACTCTGTCTGAGAAGTAGTGAACCAGGCAGGGCAGTCATTTGAGAAACCAAGGTTGTTGAGTCTGCCAATAAGAATGAGGTGATTGACAGAGTCGAAAGCAATGGCCAGGTCGATGAATACGGCTGCACAGTATTTTCTTATATTGATGGCGGTTATATCGTTTAGGACCTTGAGCGTGGCTGAGGTGCACCCTTGACCAGCTCGGAAACTAGATTGCATAGCGGAGAAAGTACGATTGGTTTCGAAATGGTCGGGGATCTGTTTGTTAACTTGGCTTTCGAAGACCTTGGAAAGGCAGGGTGGGATAGATATAGGTCTGTAACAGTTTGGGTCTAGAGTGTCTCCCCCTTCGAAGAGGGGGATGACCGCTTTCACTTACACACTCCCTCTCCAAGCCCCCATCTTCCTTGAGAAGATATTGAATGGATGGCATCCCTCAACACCACTGGATCATAACTGCACTTGTGAGAGATAGTAGTCAATAATTTATTTTCTTAAATGTGGAAGAAGTCACATCACACAATGTCCAGTAAAGCCAAAGACCTCACATAGCTTCTCTCTGTTATTCACTGCAGATACTGATTAGGACTAGCTGTGAGGTTCGGAGTGTTAGAATACATTGATCAAGCCTGGGCTTGTCCTTCCATTGGTCAAAGAGAAACCTCATATCGCCAACATGCTTGTGTACCCACAATGCACTGGGGAGCAGCTCGACTCTTCAGTCTCTGTCAGGTTAAGAGATGTTACTCTATAAAAGCATGGTAGCTGAAGTCTTTATGGTAGGAAAGGGGGAGGAGTGAATCTTTTTTACAATGTGGACCACTGTTTACACTCCCTAAATGATGGCTAAAATGGTCACTGGGAAACAACAGACACTTGGAAACAAAGGCTGTTGGGGCTTCTCAATATGGCCAGATAAATGGCCCACTGAGACCAGGGACTGAGAGGAGATATGGGGTCCAAGAGACACCTCTACACACATACATACTGGTACTGAGGCAGAGAGCAGAAAGCAGGGAACAGTCTACAAGCCATCAATAAAGGTCCTTACAGGCCATGGGTCTACTCTACGCTTACAGAGCATTCAGACAGTATTCAGACCCCTTGACTTTTTCCACATTTTGGAAATATTACAGCCTTATTCTAAAATCCATTCTAAAATGTATTAAATAATCTACACACAATACCCCATAACGACAAAGCAAAAAATGTTTTTTTAATTAAAAAAAAATGTTTTATGGAAATATCACATTTACATAAGTACTCAAAGCCTTTACTCAGTAATTTGTTGAAGCACCTTTGGCAGCGATTACACCCTTGAGTCTTCTTGGAAATGACGATAGAAGTTTGGTACACTTGTATTTGGGGATTTTCTTCCATTCCTCTCTGCAGATCCTCTCAAGCTCGGTCAGGTTGGATGGAGAGTGCCGCTGCAAAGCTTTTTTCAAGTCTCTCCAGAGATGTTCGATTGGGTTCAAGTCCAGGCTCTGGTTGGGCCACACAAGGACATGCAGAGACTTCTCCCGAAGCCACTCCTGCTTTGTCTTGGCTGTGTGCTTAGGGTCGTTGTCCTGTTGGAAGGTGAATCTTCGCCCCAGTCTGAGGTCCTGAGCAGGTTTTCAACGTTCTCTCTGTACTTTGCTCCATTCATCTTTCACTCGATCCTGACTAGTCTACCAGTCCCTGCCACTGAAAAACATCCCCACAGCATGATGCTGCCACCACCATGCTTCACCGTAGGGATGGTGCCAGGTTTCCTCCAGACATGACGCTTGGCATGGGGAGAAGATTCAGGCCAAAGAGTTCAATATTGGTTTCATCAGACCAGAGAATCTTGTTTCTCATGGTCTGCGAGTCCTTTAGGTGCCTTTTGGCAAACACCAAGAATGCTGTCATGTGTGTTTTACTGAGGAGTGGCTTCTGTCTGGCCACTCTAGCATAAAGGCCTGATTGGTGGAGTGCTGCAGAGATGGTTGTCCTTCTGGAAGGTTTGGCTGGGCAGCCAGCTCTAGGAAGAGTCTTGGTGGTTCCAAACGTCTTCCATTTAAGAATGATGGAGACCACTGTGTCCTTGGGGACCTTCCATGCTACAGACATTTTTGGTAGCCTTCCCCAGGTCTGTGCCTCGACACTGTCTCTGAGCTCTACAGACAGTTCCTTCGACCTAATGGCTTGGATTTTGCTCTGACATGCACTGTCAACTGTGGGACCTTACATAGACAGGTGTGTGCCTTTCCAAATCATGTCCAATCAATTGAATTTACCACAAGTGGACTCAATCAAGTTGTAGAAACATCTCAAGGATGATCAATGGAAACAGAATGCATCTGAGCTCAATTTCAAGACTCATAGCAAAGGCTCTGAATACTTAGTTAAATAAGGTTTTTGTGTTTTTTATTTTTAATAAATGTGCATTAATGTCTATAAACCTGTTTTCACTTTCATTATAGGGTACTGTGTGTAGATTGATGAGGGAAAAACATAATTAAATACATTTTAGAATAAGGCTGTAACGTAACAAAATGTGGAAAAGGTCAAGGGGTCTGAATACTTTTCCCGAATGCATTGTACGTACTACAGAATAAGTTAAACATTTTTGAACTTGATAGAACTGGATAGAGATCATTTTGAAAATGCCTAAATGAGTTTGACATACCCCTCTGATGGTAATTATCAAGTAAATTAGATAGTGTATGCTATGTAATCTAATTAAACTCTTAGCTCACTGCTTTCAAAACAGCATTATTATAGGACAGGCAATAGAGATGTTAATATACTGTACTAGTCCTTCTTTGAATCCTTGACAAGAGTTCTAAAAGGCTTGTTTTGTGTTTCCAGAGTCGAGGCTGTCAGAGGCCGTGTGAATCAAACAGGATTTCCCCAAACCAAAGAAAAATGCATTTTAAATGAGAGGCTGTGTTGTTTCCAAACTCCGCCATTGCTTCGACCATGGAGAGGATACTTCTGAGAGAAGGAGCTTTCCTCTGGTGATTAGAGTCAAATAGACAGGTTTGGCTCACTAAAACTTTCATCAGCCGTCATCAAGCCCAGTCCTCAAGGTGTGCAGCCAACCCCCACCCACACAGCCAACCCCATCCCATAGCCACTGACATGACATGCAAAGAGGGAGAGAGAGAGCAGCGGAATTGGCTCATCCTCATCGCTTTCCTCATTCTTTAGTGGAGATGAATATGAAAAATCTTTAAATGTTGAGAAGGAAAATAAATTAGTAATAGACTTACAAGGACTAAGAGCATGCACAGGTAGGGAAATTACTTTTTACGTCATAACAAATATTTTATTCCACTTTTACTGATGAGCATCGGCTAAAAGGTACATTTTCCCGAGATGTAAAGATATTCAATAAAGACCACTTAACGGGATAGTTAAAAAATAACCCAAAAAGCTTTTTGATGTAAAGACAGTAATTCTCTTAACAACATTGATCAACCTGTCATGCTTTCATTATGGCACTATACCTTTTAGCAGCCATGCACTAGGCTAATAGCATTACAAGTCTCTAAAACACCAAGTTTCCTCCCTGCCCTTGTCAGGCCCAGTCTGTTGTCCCTCCTCAGACTTCACATGCAGGGCCAGCAGTTACATTTGCCATAAAAGGCCTGTCACTAAGTGTCTGTATCATAACGTAGGCCTAACCATTTTCTAGCTTATTCTCACACATATGCATCACATTGCAAGATCGGTTCATTAGTGGAAATAACACACTTGCCCCAGCACATCCAAACATCCAAGGAGAGTCACCGCCATTACCAGTTTACCTGCAGAGCCTCCTCCTGGCTGTGATCTGATTGGTCAATGCGTCGAAGGCGCTCGTGGTAAAGGGTCCGGAATTCCACCAGGAGTTTCTGACTGGTAATCTATCAACACAAATAAACACATATTACCATCAACACAACTGATGCATGGACACCAAACCTTTAACAAAAACAGAAAATTGTGACATTGCCTACAGTACCATGTTAAGAGAGACGCCGTAAAAAAAACAGGGATGGGATTTCAGTGCGGGCATCAGTGTCTGAGCTGGCCACTGATGCTCGTCAGCTACTCTCATAGGGACTGTGACTGTCGAGAAGTGCAGCAGCCCACACAATAAATGGCTTTAATAACATACCTGAATCCTCAGGTGCGTAAAGCCCTTGTTTTTCACTTCATCATTTTTAATTATGTGCTGCAAAACTTACCCAGAGTCCCTTGCTTCAGACCACAATGCCTTGATATATTCTCTCTAACAGCAGTAATTAATCTAGGGAGCATAGCCTCTCTTTGAGGAGCGGCCTATAAAACACATTTCACTCCGACAACTAATAAGTTATAACAATGGCAGATAAAGAGAAACTGTGCACCAAAGGAGCAGGTGAAATTTGGGGAAAGAACAAAAGAAAATGCCCAAAACTCAGAGGTTTAAAACAACTCTATTTGTGGATATAGACAACACAACACCACCCCCAGTCTTTCTTATCTCACTTCTGACCAAGTCATATTCTGGATTAGATTGAACCAACTCCAGATCGAGATGGAGAGAGAAAGCAAGAGGAGAGCAAGAGAGAGAGAAAGAGATAAAATATCTCTTTAACGGGAGGTTTAGCCATAAGTTTGTATAACATGTTTAGTTCATTAACAAATCAGGCTAAAGCATTTAAATTACATTTAGAACTAGCTAACTTCACAAACTGCAAACAGCACGCACCTATCTGAGGCACAACCTTCATTACAAATATTTGTGGCAGTGTTTTGCATCACGAGCCTCATCAAGATCTCCTGAGTGAAATGGATAGATATTAGCAGCAACCCAGCTAGCTACTTTGACAAAGAGTGACAAAAGTGTTTTCCAGGATATGGCTATAAACCCACAGGCAGTATCAACTTCTTGAAAGACCACGAGGTCGCCTAACGTTGGCAGCCAAATAGGTAACGTTAGCTTATAGCTATATCATTATGTGGCTAATTCCGTTAGCTGGCTAGCTAACATGGTTGTGTTGTCTTCATTACCTGTTGCACTCCGGCTGCTTATCATTTCATTCGGTTTCGGATATGCCAAGTGGCTTTATGAGGCGCCTTGCACAGATTTAATCAACTTTCAGCAAGTGAAAGTCTCCATTCTACGTTGCATTACAAATGCAGTGGTAAACTTATTATGTTCCGTTTTTAACCGCTGTCACCACATTCTAACGTTACCCGCCTGGAAGCCCCCATCTCCCGCTTCTGCACCTGCACATCCTGTCAGTTCCACTTCCAAAAGAGATACTAGCCAATCGGGCAATGATTTTGTGAAGCGCGTTGTCTTTAGAACCAATCACAGTGTAAACATTGCCACGAGGAGGCGTGAACCAATTTTGTTTTGAGAGTGAAAGTTTCCATGGAAACTTGCACAGCTAACTAGTGGTTGGGTTATGACGTGCGTGCATAACTGTCCGTTGGACTGTCCCATTTGTTGTCCTTTGTCGTTTGGGACTGGCAGATGCAAATATTGTTTGAGTGTGACAACCTTTTTAGGCAGTGATGAATTAAAGTAGAACTATTTGTTTTAGTGACAGTCACACATGTATAATGCTAAATGCAATATTAAAATCAACAAAAAACGAAGTTATTATTTATTCCAGATTTCTCTATAGACTACCACTGTACCTGTACAGATCAGAAAATGGAATGTCCAGATTGTGTGTTATTATAATTGTTTTACTTGCACCTTATTCCAGGTATGGTCAGTGATATCACACTTTGCCTTTTATGTCTGGTCCTTACAACTGAAAATAGCCCATGTGGTCTGATGTTCTCATAACATTCTGCCTGCACAGTGGTTTCATCTCCTTGGAACCTCTTTCCCTTGCAAATATAGGACACTTTATTGAAATTGAATTTCCAAAGGTCCTTTGTTTCATGAAGAATAGAAAGTAATGGGCAGAATATATTGATAGTTATATGCTGCTCCTTTCTGCCCAGTAAGCTTGGAATGTGTTCATGTTGAGAATCATAAGGCAAAGCGTGCTGAAAGCCACATGATTGCTATATTACTAGATTATTGACTTGAAAATTGCCTTCCCTCTATTCCTGTTTATTATGAGCATATTTGTTTCCTGCCTTAAACTCCCTGGCCTTAAACGGCTATCAGAGTGCATGATGAATAAGAGATACTGAAACTGATTGCTAACAATATTATTTCTTATAATGTGCTGTGAACTGCAGAGCTTCTGAGCCTCGTAAACATTTATAAGACCCTGCGTCACAACGGGAACTAGACAAATTGTTAAAATCTGCTTGCCCAGAGGAAACTGTTTAATTCACAAAGACAATATTGCATGCCTGTGAGATCTCTGTTTTGCTAATGCAGTGCAACACTAACCAATAAAAAGCTGCTTGCAAATCACATTCATCCATTTTTTTTTTTTTTTTTTTTTTTTTTTTAACCTTTATTTTACTAGGCAAGTCAGTTAAGAACAAATTCTTATTTTCAATGACGGCCTAGGAACAGTGGGTTAACTGCCTGTTCAAGGGCAGAACGACAGATTTTGTACCTTGTCAGCTCGGGGATTTGAACTTGCAACCTTTCGGTTACTAGTCCAATGCTCTAACCACTAGGCTACACTGCCGCCCCATAACCTTTCCTGATAATCTCAAAGGATATTTTACACACACCTTGTTGTTCTCCCTATTTTGTGCATATCATGCCACTATCCATTGTAGTTATCAATTTTCAGTTCTTATTAATTTTCTGCATATGCAGTAAATGTTCTGGTTGGATAAATAGTCAACGTATGAAGGTTAGATTGATTATCACCAGTCCAGGAGAGACAGGCTTGAATCACTTCACAGTAGACTATTGAATGCTGTGCAACATAATCACCTGCAGAGTTTAGTGGATTGTGTAACAACAAGTTCGGATTAGGCTGATGCCTATGAGGCTGGAATTTGTGCAAATTTGTGAGATTCAATAAAAGCCTTTCCTTATTTTTCACGTTTTGAAATAATCACCTTTGACATTGCAATGTCTTGTCAATATTCTTGAGCAGGAATCTAGTGGAAGCACTGCATGCAAATAGGTCTATGTGTTGACAGCTTTAGTTAAAAGTGTCTTCTGTTTTTAGGTTGACGTACTGTTGTTTACCTTGTGACGTTGCCTTGTGCCATCTCTGCTCTTGGTGATAATAGCGTCATGTCTCTCATTTTGGAAATCACCAGGGGTTGAATGGGAATTCAAAGGTGGAGGAGCCATATTTGGCTTATGCCAAGATTAGGGTTAGGGTTATGCTACACACTTAGGAAAAAAATTGCTATCTAGAACCTAAAAGTGTTATTTGGCAGCCCCCATAGGAGAACCCTTTGAAGAACCCTTGATGGTTCCAGGTAGAACCCCTTTGTTTCTAAGTAGAACCGTTTTGGGTTCCATGTAGAACCCTTTCCACAGAGGGTTCTACCTGGAAGCAAAAAATGGTTCTCCTATGAGGACAGCCGAAGAGCCCATTTGGAACTCTTTTTTCTAAGAGTGTAGGCCTGACCCTAGCCTTATGTTCAACCCTAATCCTAACAGTAGCTTAATGTTCACATCCCAGTCAGTGGAGGCTCCTCGGAGGAGGAAGGGGAGGACCATCCTCCTCAGTGAATTTCATAAAAATGTACATTTTAAAACATTAAAAAAGTTATCCTTCTTAGATTAAACTATAGTGGGGCAAAAAAGTATTTAGTCAGCCACCAATTGTACAAGTTCTCCCACTTAAAAAGATGAGATAGGCCTGTAATTTTAATCATAAGTACACTTCAACTATGACAGACAAAATGAGAAAAAGAAATCCAGAAAATCACGTTGTAGGATTTTTTATGAATTTATTTGCAAATTATGGTGGAAAATAAGTATTTGGTAACCTACAAACAAGCAAGATTTCTGGCTCTCACAGACCTGTAACTTCTTCTTTAAGAGGCTCCTCTGTCCTCCACTCGTTACCTGTATTAATTGCACCTGTTTGAACTTGTTATCAGTATAAAAGACACCTGTCCACAACCTCAAACAGTCACACTCCAAACTCCACTATGGCCAAGACCAAAGAGCTGTCAAAGGACACCAGAAACAAAATTGTAGACCTGCACCAGACTGGGAAGACTGAATCTGCAATAGGTAAGCAGCTTGGTTTGAATAAATCAACTGTGGGAGCAATTATTAGGAAATGGAAGACATACAAGACCACTGATAATCTCCCCCGATCTGGGGCTCCACGCAAGATCTCACCCCGTGGGGTCAAAATGATCACAAAAATGTGCAAAAATCCCAGAACCACACGGGGGGACTTAGTGAATGACCTGCAGAGAGCTGGGACCAAAGTAACAAAGCCTACCATCAGTAACACACTACGCCGCCAGGGACTCAAATTCTGCAGTGCCAGACGTGTCCCACTGCTTAAGCCAGTACATGTCCAGGCCCGTCTGAAGTTTGCTAGAGAGCATTTGGATGATCCAGAACAAGATTGGGAGAATGTCATATGGTCAGATGAAACCAAAATATAACTTTTTGGTAAAAACTCAACTCGTTGTGATTGGAGGACAAAGAATGCTGAGTTGCATCCAAAGAACACCATACCTACTGTGAAGCATGGGGGTGGAAACATCATGCTTTGGGGATGTTTTTCTGCAAAGGGACCAGGACGACTGATCCGTGTAAAGGAAAGAATGAATGGGGCCATGTATCGTGAGATTTTGAGTGAAAACCTCCTTCCATCAGCAAGGGCATTGAAGATGAAACGTGGCTGGGTCTTTCAGCATGACAATGATCCCACACACACCGCCCGGGCAACGAAGGAGTGGCTTCGTAAGAAGCATTTTAAGATCCTGGAGTGGCCAAGCCAGTCTCCATATCTCAACCCCATAGAAAATCTTTGGAGGGAGTTGAAAGTCTGTGTTGCCCAGCAACAGCCCCAAAACATCACTGCTCTAGAGGAGATCTGCATGGAGGAATGGGCCAAAATACCATCAACAGTGTGTGAAAACCTTGTGACGACTTACAGAAAATGTTTGACCTCTGTCATTGCCAACAAAGGGTATATAACAAAGTATTGAGATAAACTTTTGATATTGACCAAATACTTATATTCCAACATAATTTGCAAATAAATTCATTAAAAATCCTACAGCGTGATTTTCTGGATTTCTTTTTCTCATTTTGTCTGTCATAGTTGAAGTGTACCTATGATGAAAATTACAGGCCTCTCTCATCTTTTTAAGTTGGAGAACTTGCACAATTGGTGGCTGACTAAATACTTTTTTGCCCCACTATTAAACATAATCACGGAACCAAATCATTTATTAAAACACTCTATTTTTGTCTAAGGCACTGCATCACAGTGCTTGAGGTATCACTACAGACCCGGGTTCAATCCCAGGCTGTGTCGTGACCCATGAGGTGGTTCACAATTGGCCAGCGCTGTCTGGATTAGGGCAGACTTTGGCCGGCTGGGATTACCTTGTCCCATCGTGCTGTTGCGACTCCTTGTGGCTGGCCGGGCACCTGCAAGGTGACTTCGGTCAACAGTTGGACAGTGTTTCCTCCGACACATTGGTGCAGCTGGCTTCCGGGTTAAGCGAGCAGTGTGTCAACAAGCAGTGCGGCTTGGCAGGGTCGTGTTTTGGAGGATGCATGGCTCTCGACCTTCACCTCTCCCGAGTCCGTAGGGGAGTTGCAGTGATGGGACAAGACTGTAACTACTAATTGGGGGAAAAAATTGTAAAAATAAATAACACACTATTTTGCAAAGAATGTCAACAGTAGCCTCAACAGCAGAGTAGCACCATGGTGTAGTCCGAGGACAGCTAGCTTCCATACTCCTCTGTGTACATTGACTTCAATACAAAACCTAGGAGGCTCATGGTTCTCACCTCCTTCCATAGACTTACACATTAATTACGACAACTTTCGGAGGACGTCCTCCAGCCTTTCAGAGCTCTTGCATGAATTGATATGTTGTCCACCCAATTAACTTGTTATGGCTGGGGGCATTATTGAGTAGCTTGGATGAATAAGGTGCCCAGAGTAAACTGTCTACTACTCAGGCCCAGTTGCTAATATAGCATATTAAAATACTCTGAACTTTCTCAATCTGTTTGAATGATGTCTGTGAGTATAACAGAACTCATATGGCAGGCAAAAACCTGAGAAGAAATCCAACCAGAAAGTGTGAAATCTGTGGTTTGTAGTTTTTCAACTCATTCCCTATCGAATGTACAGTGTCTATGCACTTACTAAGGCTTCCACTAGATATCAACAGTCTTTAGAACCTTGTTTGATGCTTCTACTGTGAAGTGGGGGCGAATTAGAGGGGAATGAGTCAGAGGTCTGCCAGAGAGCCACGAGCTTGCCACGCGCGTTCACTTGAGAGTTAGCTTGAGTTCCATTGCATTTCTGAAGACAGATGAATTCTCCGGTTGGAACATTATTGAAAATTTATGTTAAAAACATCCTAAAGATTGGTTCTATACATCGTATGACATGTTTCTACGGACTGTAACGGAACTTTTTGACTTTTCGTCTGCACCTAGTGATCGCGCGTCATGAATTTGGATTACTGGGCTAAACACACAAACAAAAAGGAGGTATTTGGACATAAATGATGGACATTATCGAACAAAACAAACATTTATTGTGGTACTGGGGATTCCTGGGAGCACATTGTGATGAAGATCATCAAAGGTAAGTGAATGTTTATAATGCTATTTCTGACTTCTGTTGACTACACAACATGGTAGATATCTGTTTGGGTTGTTTTGTTATCTGAGCGCTGTACTCAGATTATTGCATGGTGTGCTTTTTCGGTAAAGCGTTTTTGAAATCTGACACAGCGGTTGCATTAAGGAGAAGTGTATCTATAATTCCGTGCATAATAGATGTATCTTTTTTCAATGTTTATTATGAGTATTTCTTTAAATTGATGTGGCTCTCTGCAAAATCACCGGATATTTTGGAACTACTGAACGTAACGCGCGAACTTTATCGAACAAAACATACATGTATTTTGTAACATGAAGTCCTATGAGTGTCATCTGATGAAGATCATCAAAGGTTAGTGATTCATTTATCTCTATTTCTGCTTTTTGTGACTCCTCTCTTTGGCTGGAAAATGCCTGTGTTTTTCTGTGACTTGACTCTGACCTAACATAATCGTTTGGTTTCGTAAAGCCTTTTTGAAATCGGACACTGTGGTGGGATTAACAAGAAGTGTATCTTTAAAATGGTGTAAAATACCTGTATGTTTGAGGAATTTTAATTATAGGATTTCTGTTGTTTTGAATTTGGCGCCCTGCACTTTCACTGGCTTGTCATATCGATCCCGTTAGCGGGATCTCAGCCCAAAGAGGATCAGAGAATTAATCTAGTATTAAGAGCATAAGCTACAGCTAGCTAGGACTGCCGTGTATAAAATGTGGTGAGTAGTTGAACTGTTTTGAACAAATTAATTTCTTCCAAAATGAAGGAGAAGCAAAAGGGAAATAGAGAGAGAGAGAGATTTCCTCATTTTTTTCACTTTCAGTTTCACTTACTTAGCTAGCAAATGCAGCTAGCTAGTTTAGCCTACTGAAACACCCTGCTCAGAGGGATGCTATGTTAGCTAGCTGGCTATGACTTTCCAACACAACACTGGAACTCTTCCAAATCAATGTAAGCTTTTGTTATTACCAATTTAATGCCACTGGGGCGTTGCATGAATGTACCTAACCATAAACATCAATGCCTTTCTTAAAATCAATATACAGATGTATATATTTTTTTACCTGCATATTTAGTTCAAATATATTAAAGTTAGCAGGCAATATTAACTAGGGAAATTGTGTCACTTCTCTTGCGTTCATTGCACGCAGAGACAGGGTATATGCAACAGTTTGGGCCTCCTGGCTCGTTGCAAATTCATTTGCCAAAAATTAACATAACATTGAAAGCTGTGCAATGTAACAGTAATATTTAGACCTAGGGTTGCCGCCCATTCGATGAAATACAGAACGGTTCCGTATTTCACTGAAAGAATAAACGTTTTGTTTTTGAAATTATTGTTTCCGGTTTTGACCATATTAATGGACAACGGTTCGTATTTCTGTCTTTATTATATTATAATTAAGTCTATGATTTGATAGAGCAGTCTGACTGAGCAGTGGTAGGCGGCAGCAGGCTCGTAAGCATTCATTCAAACTTTACTACGTTTGCCAGCAGCACTTAGCAATGCTTGCTTCACAGGTTTGTTTATGACTTCAAGCCTATCAACTCCTGAGATTAGGCTGGCAATATGAAAGTGCCTATTAGAACATCCAATAGTCAAAGGTATATGAAATGCAAATGGTATGGAGATAAATAGTTGACGCGTCATAATTCCTATAACTTTTAATTCTTAACTGGGAATAGAAGAACTGGGAATATTGAACCACCAGCTTTCATATGTTCTCATGTTCTGAGCAAGGAACTTAAACGTTAGCTTTTTTACATGGCACATATTGCACTTTTACTTTCTTCTCCAACACTGTGTTTTTGCATTATTTAAACCAAATTGAGCATGTTTCATTATTTATTTGAGGCTAAATAGATTGACTGAATAGATTTATTTATGTATAATATTTTAAGTTAAATAAAAGTGTTAGTTGTTCATTTAGTATTGTTGTAATTGTCATTATTACAAATATATATATATATATATATATATATATATATATATATATATATATATATTGGCTGTGTACAAATATATAACATTTAAAAAATCGTCTGATTAATCGGTATCGTCTTTTTTTGATCCTCCAATAATCGGTATCGGTATCGGCGTTGAAAATCATAATCGGTCGACCTCTACTCTACACACACCCTCATATTATTCTTCTTTATTTGTATTGCCTCATTTGTGCGTCTTTAGTTGTAGTATAGAAAGTATTCACACCCCTTGACTTTTTCTACATTCTGTTGTGTGACAAAGATTGATATTTTGTGTCACTGGCCTACACACAATACCCCATAATGTCAGTGGAATTATGTTTTTAGATTTTTTTTAACCAATTAATAAAAAATGAAAAGCTGAAATGTCTTGAGTCAATAAGTAATTCAACCCCTTTGTTATGGCAAGTCAAAATAAGTTCAGGAGTAAAAATGTCACATAATAAGTTGCATGGATTCTGTGTGCAATTATAGTGTTTAACATGATATTTTGAATTACTACCTCATCTCTGTAGCCCACACAATTGTCTGTAAGGTCCTCCAGTCAAGCAGTGAATTCCAAACTCAGATTCAACCACAAAGACCAGGGAGGTTTTCCAATGCCTCGCAAAGAAGGGCACCTATCGGCAGACACAGGTTCCTTTGAGCATGGTGAAGACTTTGGATAGTGTATCAATATTTTTATTTATTTCACCTTTATTTAACCAGGTAGGCCAGTTGAGAACAAGTTCTCATTTACAACTGCGACCTGGCCAAGATAAAGCAAAGCAGAGCAACAAAAACAACAACACAGAGTTACACATAAACAAACGTACAGCCAATAACACAAAAGAAAAGAAAAATAGAAAGATCTATGTACAGTGTGTGCAAGTGTAGAAGAGTAGGGAGATAGGCAATAAATAGGCCATAGAGGCAAAAATAATTACAATTTAGCATTAACACTGGAGTGATATATGTGCAGATGATGATGTGCAAGTAGAGATACTGGGGTGCAAAAGAGCAAGAGGGTAAGTAATAATGGGGATGAGGTAGTTGGGTGTGTTATTTACAGATTGGCTGTGTACAGGTACAGTGATAAGTAAGCTGCTCTGACAGCTGATGCTTAAAGTTAGAGAGGGAGATATAAGACTCCAGCTTCAGAGATTTTTGCAATTCGTTCCAGTCATTTGAAGATATCCCTCTAGTGGTGTGGGGGCTGTGCTTTGGCAAAGTGGGTGGGGTAATATCCTTCCTGTTTGGCCCTGTCCGGGGGTGTCCTCGGATGGGGCCACAGTGTCTCCTGACCCCTCCTGTCTCAGCCTCCAGTATTTATGCTGCAGTAGTTTATGTGTCGGGGGGCTGGGGTCAGTTTGTTATATCTGGAGTACTTCTCCTGTCCTATTCGGTGTCCTGTGTGAATCTAAGTGTGCGTTCTCTAATTCTCTCCTTCTCTCTTTCTTTCTCTCTCTCGGAGGACCTGAGCCCTAGGACCATGCCCCAGGACTACCTGACATGATGACTCCTTGCTGTCCCCAGTCCACCTGGCCATGCTGCTGTTCCAGTTTCAACTGACCTGAGCCCTAGGACCATACCCCAGGACTACCTGACATGATGACTCCTTGCTGTCCCCAGTCCACCTGGCCATGCTGCTGCTCCAGTTTCAACTTCCACCTGACTGTGCTGCTGCTCCAGTTTCAACTGTTCTGCCTTATTATTATTCGACCATGCTGGTCATTTATGAACATTTGAACATCTTGGCCATGTTCTGTTATAATCTCCACCCGGCACAGCCAGAAGAGGCCTGGCCACCCCACATAGCCTGGTTCCTCTCTAGGTTTCTTCCTAGGTATTGGCCTTTCTAGGGAGTTTTTCCTAGCCACCGTGCTTCTACACCTGCATTGCTTGCTGTTTGGGGTTTTAGGCTGGGTTTCTGTACAGCACTTTGAGATATCAGCTGATGTACGAAGGGCTATATAAATACATTTGATTTGATTTGATTTGCAGCAGAGAACTGGAAGGAGAGGCGGCCAAAGTAAGTGTTGGCTTTGGGGATGACCAGTGCAGTATACCTGCTGGAGCGCGTGCTACGGGTGGGTGTTGCTATGGTGACCAGTGAGCTAAGATAAGGTGGGGCTTCACCTAGCAAAGACTTATAGATGACCTGGAGCCAGTGGGTTTGGCGGCGGAGGGCCAGCCAACGAGAGCCTAGAGGTCGCAGTGGTGGATAGTTTATGGGGCTTTGGTGATAAAACGGATGGCACTGTGATAGACTACATCCAGTTTGCTGAGTAGAGTGTTGGGGGCTATTTTGTAAATGACATCGCAGATGTCAAGGATCGGTAGGATAGTCAGTTTTACGAGGGTATGTTTGGCGGAATGAGTGAATGAGGCTTTGTTGCAAAATAGGAAGCCGATTCTAGATTTAATTTTGGATTGGAGATGCTTAATAATGTGAGTCTGGAAGGAGAGTTTACAGTCTAAACAGACACCTAGGTATTTGTAGTTGTCCACATATTCTAAGTCAGAACCGTCCAGGGTAGTGATGCTAGTAGTGTGGGAGGGTGCGGCCAGCAATCGGGTGAAGACCATGCACTTAGTTTTACTTGCATTTAAGAGCAGTTGGAGGCCACGGAAGGAGTGTTGTATTTTTTAATTTAAAAAAAAGAATAATGTGCAAATATTGTACAATTCAGGTGTGCAAAGCTCTTAGAGACTTACCCAGAAAGACTCACAGCTGTAATCACTACCGAAGGTGATTCTAACATGTATTGACACAGCGATGTGAATACTTAAGTAACTGAGATATTTCTGTATTTCATTTTCAAGAAATTTGCAAACATTTCAACCCTAACCCTAGCTTTATGTCAACCCAAACCCTAACCTTAGTTTATCATACTTTTTATCATACTTTTCTCCTTGGACCTGTAAGTGCTGGAGCCTAGCTCTCTCTTTGACCCAAGGTGCAGGAGCCTGGCTCCAGGTAGCTCCTGCACAATTTAAAAACTAGAAATGATAAATGATAAATAAATGAAGATATTTATTATAAAGATAAATGAGACGTTGTCAAATGACGAATGTTGTGATTTCACTTTCTTCTGAATTTCCTGTTGTCGATTAGGGCTGAGAGCTAAAATGAAGTACAGTAATCAGTTCAATCTGAAAATTATGTAAAAAGAAATGCAGTCCTAAGGGTCGGTGGGATTTTTATGGGCAATGGATGTGGCCACGCAGGCCCAGTGACTCACAAGCAAACCACGACTTGGCAACATCTTTGTTACAAACTGAGATTATTACAAAGATGTCCCTTGGCAACTCATTATACCATCAGCTCAGGCCATTTTCTCCCCCAGCCTTTAATTAAATTTGAATGATTACAAAAATAAAGAAGAATCAACAGCTACATGGCTGCCAGCTAGTCTTGTATTGCGCCAGAAGGCAGGTGCCTTATCTTTTTCATTTGTCCGTTTTTTTCTGTCCATCTTTACAGCTCATTTTTATGCTCAGTATCATTTGCCATGTCTCTCCACACTTTCCTCTTGTCCGAAGACCATAAACCTGCCCTTTGCTTGTTTCTTTGGATGTGGGGGTGGTGGAATCTAGTAGGAGCTCACACAAACCTCTCAATACATCACTCATATGTCTCTAATCACGCAGTCTCTCGATTTCAGACTGTCAAACGAGAAACAGGACAAATAAGTCCTTTTGAAGAGACATCCTTACAAAAGAACCGAGCCTACACTGCTAACCGGTGACACTTTTGCACTATTGTATACAGAACATTACTCAAGATAGTTGATTATAGTGGTGCTTTGAATGTAATATATTCTTGTCTTGTAAAACATCTCATTCCACATTGTGGAAAGAAAACAATGCATTTGACTCATTAGGATTAAATAAAATGACATTGCATTTAATTGAGAAATAAATAATTGTTACAACTTGTCATCACACTGATAAGAAAAGCAGCCAGACAAAGGTTTGAATGTTCCAAAGCAAAACAAGATGTTGTCAATAAGACGTCTCTCTCTTTACCTTCCTAAGCATCAGCAGTGTGGAAACACTGGCTGTCAGGCTTTGTTCCACAACGAACCCTTTGTGAATGGCTCTTTACTCTAATAAAAGACAGTAATTGCTGCAATGGTTGAAAATGTTGAAAACCATGTAATGTCAAGGTTGCATTTGAATGGTTGTTGATTAAGTTCTTCTTTTGTGTGTCAAGCTCGTTATGAAAGCTGGAGATTGAAGGAGGGAAAGTACACAGTCCTCTATCTCTCTCTCTCTCTCTCTCTCAAGGATGTTGGGTGCACATGCTTTCCACTGTGGTACACAATAACCAATAGCACAATGTCCTAGAAAAAGGAAAAAGGATGGACAATTAAAGATTTCAATTTACTCCAATAGAAATAGACAACCATATAATACCCTTCTGTTTTATTTCCCCTGTCATTTCATTTCAACCTGAGTTTTCGTGAAATAAGTTTTAGAGAGTCATGGTAAGAGATGGGGAGCTCCACACATGACAAGTTACCATCTCTACACAATACCTAGTAGCATAGATATGTTGACATTTTAATAGTGAATGAATATGATTTATATACAGCAGTTTGTTCAATAGTAGTAATGTAGGCTACAATAATGTCAGGATAGAACATTCGAGAGAATTACTGTAAAATGTGCATTGGTCAAAAGCTAAGCAGACATTTGACAGAATGTGTGTGTATATTCCAGTGGTTATAAAGGAATCCTATAGGCCTACACAACACATATTTTTATACAAAGAAACCCCATTTCAAAATCTATATGCTTATTGTAGGAGTGATCTCGACCGCATAGCCAGGGTGAAAGCCAAGCTTATGAGATCACTGGGGGGCAGACCTTTCCTAGGCCTATAGCCCATACTATAAAACCATCCCAGTGACACCCAGGATAGCAGAAACACTATTCATTACACTGATGAACAGGAACCTGTGATTTATTCATTAAATCTACATCTAGAGCAAAGATAGCAGGGGTTCACCTCAGACAAAACAGCAATATAGTGATACATAGCATATGAAACACATTGAATATAAGAAAAGCATGCATATTGTATCAGGGCAACCATTTTATATTCTTACCATCATTAATAATTTCTTTATTACTCCATATCCTGACCTATTCATGACATTATGTGTGTGTCATCTCTACTATGTTAGTAAAGCATGAATAACCTGCTCAGGTTGCAGAAAACACAGCTACAATTATAATGTTGGTGTACTGCACTACTCGCTGCAGAAAAGGAGATGCAATCGTCAAGGTCAAGGAATGAATTGAAATGTTAGAACTACAAATGAATGGAGAAGTTGCGGTCTTACCAGCCAGAGGCCCTCTCCCTGAGCAGGGCACTGTGCTGCAGTCAGAATAGGAAGCAGAGAGCAGAGACAAGGCTGTGTGTGTGGGAGAGTGAATTATCAATCTGCTTTACATTTGAGGGTAATTCAAACTCTTAATTTCTTTTCAACAGGCCCCGCAGAAAGACGTGGGACATGGTGGGGTGACAGGTTAATTGAGGAATAATACCCTTCAGAATGATGGATTTTGGTGACTTGAGATGTCAGAATCCATTATAGGAAATTCAAATTTGCAATTAAAGTGGGAGGTGGGGTGCAGAACTCCTTCATTTTAATTTCCCCCTGCTCCTCCCCTGTTATTATTAATGTTCGGCATTAAATGTCCGGCCCCTCTCACCCATTTTGTATCCCTCCCAACACGTTGCGTTCAAATGGGACTTAATTAATATTCTAATGCATAAGTACAACAGCTTTTACAGAACAGGGACATTGGACAAGAGGGACAGGCATGAGGTAATTTAACACATTTTACATGAGTAAAAACACATGGCTACCATTCCCTACTCTCATTCTGGGTCACACTGTAAGTTTCGTGTTGATATGAAAAGCCTTTCTTTCCCATGGTATATACAGTAGTGTGGGGGACTGATACTGTGTGATATTTGATCTCCAACCTGAGTGGAATCTTCTCAGGCCCTCTGTACATTGGCGAGTGGTTAGGGAATTGCTGTCATTGGGCAGATTTTTGTGGTTAGGAGCTGGCATATGACATGTACAGATGTAAGATCTTAATTTGATCACCTTGTTGCAGGAGAACTTTCCTGAAATGCTTGATTTTCCCCTACAAAAATGTCCATTAATTATAATCTACATAATAATTCACATTTCCTGTTGCTGCAGGATTATTTTTCTGCTATAGCAAGGTGACTCAAATTAAGATCCTACATCTGTAGTGTAATGTGATGCTGGTTGACAGGATCATATCTCATCAGAGCTCACCTGTTTACATATCTCATACCCAGAGAATGTTGAGGTCCTGGAACAAGTGACTGATGTCAACAGTTGTGTCAGTAAATTCTTCTATAAAACGATCTCCGCTCAACACACTCTGAGAGTAGGATTAGTTTTAGACATGATTGATGGTTAATGAATAGCATTATAAAGTTGTTTCATCCTGAAATGCATCATTTCAAGCATGTAATGAGCATGTTAAAAACAGATATGTAAGCTATTATTGACATAGGGTTGCTGAGGTTTGGAGTGATAAGTCTTAAATCGAACTGATCAGCTTATCAAATAACAATATAGCTAGTCTTACTTTGTGTCATCACATGCCTTCCTCCCCTCCACTGGTAAGAACTAATGGTGGACTAGTAACCGATACACACTTTTGCAGCAGGTAGATTCAACCAAAGACGTTGTTAGAGTTATCTCAAATATGATTATTGTTCATCCAGATAAATGCATAGTGCATTGCCTCTTCTGTTATCTGTATACATATTCTTTTCACAGAGCACCATACAATTGGAAAGTGCTGCAGAGATGATTTTCCTTATGTGTGTTTTAATCGCCTGGAGAGGAAAAGGACTGATGATGCACAATATTTGGGTGACTGCTCTCCAAAAAGAGGAGTGGGGTGAATAAATGCAGAATGTCTCCTGCAAAGGCAATCTCCAGCAGCAGCACACTAACGCAACGGCTAGTGTCAGCTACTATATCACTAGTCAAGATGACGAATGGGAGACAAGAGCCTCTCAAATATTCAGGGTACACAGCAGCTGAGGGCGGGGGACTGTTCAAATGAGATAGAAGATGGATACATGCACTTTGTTTTCCTCATTTTGAAGGGAGCTGGTGGGAAGAGGAGAGATGGAGTGAATAACAAAGACAAAATATATTTTGTGTGTGTTTTGGTAAGTGTATGTTAACATGACAGTGTTTTTGGATCGGGAACAAATACATATTTTATTGTCTCACCCCTTCCCTGCCCATCCCTTAGCCAACCTCCCTGCTGCTGCTGGACCCCAACACACATCACCCCCCAACCCCTCCCCCCACCCCCATTCAGACAGCTGGAAACAGAATTCATCCGATTCGTTCTGCTGCTTCTCTCTCTCCCAACTGCCCCTTCTCCCCCCCAACCCCTTCCAACCCCCTCCACCCCCTCCTCACTGTCGTAATAGGATCTGCAGGAATCATTCAAAGGCTAGATATAATTTACTGCTCGCCGTGCACAATGCCCCCTCCCCTCTCACCCCCTTTCTCAATCGCACAAGGTGCCCTGCGGATGAACTAATCATACTTGAAATATTATTTCTGCTTCTTATTCCTCCATTTTATGAACAGCTCCGGTTTTATGGTGCAATGGATTTAACCCCTGCATGGTTACACTCATACCAGTCTGTGCAGGAGGGGGGGGGGGGGGATGACAGAAGGGACCTATTTATATGTATCTCCTCCGCTTGTTTTGACAGTAAGGTCTTCTCTCTAATTTTTGTTTCACCTAAACCACGGTTTCCCCAGATGATGCTTCTATCTGTAATGAAAGCACAGGCATTACACAGTGAACATGGAAACACAGTCCCACAGCCAGGAACCATAAAACACAACTCCTCAGGGCTCTTTACCCACAATCCCCATTCTCTCTTTATACAATCCACATATTTAGACTGTTAACCTTTCTTCATATATAATATATAACAGCTTTCATGTGGAAAAGCTAGTATTAACATATGTACTCCTCTTTAAAAAAAACATGAAAGTAATACCCAAAACACATTTGTAAAGAAAAATATAGCAAAGTATTCCATATTTCATGTGCAATATGATTTAATGTTGTATTTTGTATGCAAACCCTTTATTTTCCTTCAATATTTTCTGGTTGTCACTCTCATTAACTAAGACAGAAGTATGTATGTGTTTACCATTATGAGTGTCTATTGGAGTCAGCTAGCCTGCTTTGCCCTGCAGTGGAAGTCGGCTGGGCAGCTGGCAGGGAGATAGATCATGTGCCAGCACAGTTTGGTGGGAAAGTGACATAGATTTGTATGTAATGCTATTGATCTGGCACCACCCCCATTGATCTCCTGTGGGACAACGGAGGTCTGGATTAAGAATAAAGTCTTCTAAACCTGTATGGAGCATTACATCATCAAAGCGCTCCCGGGGCCTCATTCTCCAAACATGGTAAATGGATTTGGAGAGAATTGACTCGATTACAGGAACATCATTTAGAGAAGTATAAATCAGCTTTATTGTTTTGATTCTGCCTCCAACGTATGCTTCCTTCGCTTTGGCACATTCACAACTACGCCCACATGCCCGTTTCCTGCCCACACTCTCTTGCTGCTGACTCTAAATGATACGTTTGAAAATAATTGATATCTGTATGTGGCCCTTTCCTTCTGAAGGGGAGAGGAAAGTAACACAAACAGGCTCTAGGGCTCCTCTCCCAGATTGAACATAACCATTGGATGTATACTTTTAATTGTAGGCTATATTATGTTTTGTGCTGTAAATGGTCATTTTAAGTATACTGCAATTGTACACTGCTGAAAACACCCTGGTGTCCTTGATCCTTATTATTCTATAAGATTCTACTCCCTTCTGTTTTGTTACATTCTATTCTGAACCATTATTTTATATCCAATTAAATCTGTGGTTTGATGGTTCATCTGAGTGGTTGTATAAATTATCCAGACCAAAATTTGCCAGGAGCCTCGACAATAAAAGCCCATCAGAGCAGATGTCAAGTGCATACTCCCTGTGCCTCAGGCTAGGAGGTCCCCAGATGAAAGGGTTAAATGGCATTAGGGACTGCTATTCTCTTAACCATCTGGGATCCAGTGTTCAGAGACCAAGGTTGAACTGAACTAACCCAACACATCATGGCCGTAACGCTCCGTTCTCTGTCAGACAGATTCTTTGGCTACCTGTACTGAGCATCTCCTCTAAGGTAAACCTTAAAGATGCACTCTCAAACTTTTGTATAATTTCAGCCAATAGTTTTGAATGTGGTGCTCACGAGCCAAAACGTGTCCCCATTTTTGTGTACTACATCATCCAGTTGTGTACTATGTTACGAATTTTGCAATTTGTATGATATCATATGAATTATGCAATTCGTGTGATATGTTACGAATCCAATTTGTGCAATATGTTAGAAATGTATTATGCTTAAGATCCCGGAGTGCATCTTTAAAGGAGATGGCTGGTAGGCCTACATGACCTATCCCTCATCACAGTAGCCAATCAGAGCAATGTATGGTCAGGCACAGCCTGAAGTACTCCCTTGGCACTTCCTCTGCATCCTTTACAATGACCTGGCCTCCGCACTGGGGAATAGATTGTCTTTACTGCTCCATTTGGACACACAAACACACGCACACACACACACACACACGCACACACACACACACACACACACACACACACACACACACACACACACACACACACACACACACACACACACACACACACACACACACATACACACTCCAGCCACTAACAAGCCGTATCAGCTATCTTTTCTCGACTGTGTACAGGTATTGACTCAGCCTGAGACAGAGATGGAGGGAGTGAGATAGGGAGTGTGTGTGTGAGAGAGGGAGAGAGGGAGAGAAAGGTAAAAAAAAGGAGAGAGGAAGGAAGAGATAGAGAGGGAGAGAGAGGGGTAGACATAAGGCCCCTCTCCGCTTTTCACTTGTACTTAAGGAGCGCATTTACTTTCCATTGATTTCCAATGTTTTAGTCAATTTCCTGTCACTTTTCATTGCAAGTACATGGGATCTCAGTTTAGTTCCTTACAGGAAAAGGGAGAATGTCCAGAGGGGAGATGTGGGAAAGGTTTAAGAGAGTCCTTTTCATTTTGACACACACACAAAACAAGATAATTCTGCCATACCCACAGACCAGGCCATACCCACAGACCAGGCCATACCCACAGACCAGGCCATACCCACAGACCAGGCCATACCCACAATCTGTCATTAATCCTTACATTATTCAGATGAAGTGTGATTTATTGGGTATGCAGTTGATCAAATTGATACATCAGTAACATTGTCTCTATAATCCAAGCAAAGTATTATAATTCTCTTGATTGTGTTGATTGTGTTGCTTGTGGTTTGTACCAGTACTACACAAGTCACAGAGTTAGTTTCTGCCAGTAGAAGCACTGTGAACAGAAACCTGAGATAGACATGTGTTGTATTCATGTAATAATGGTCTTCAATTGCAGAAGTTCTTATAGCAAATGCCAAAACTCAAGCCATATAGACGTTGCCGTACATACGTTGCCAAGACAACCACTTCATAGATCTCCTGTCCAAAACTAACATAGATGCTTCAATGGCCCTGGCTGTAGGGCAAAATTATTTGACCTTGTCTGTTAATGCATCTCTCTCTATATATCTCTGTTTCTCTCACTCAATTTCTCTCAGCTAATTTTCTTTCTAGTTTTCTCTGTCTATTCAAGTCTTCAGAGAACAGAGCCAAGAGAATATTTCCTTTTGAAAAACAGCTCCAAACAAAGACCATTTTTTCCGAACACATCTGCCTGTGAGCGAGACAGGGCCTTAACACCTGGAAGAAATAAAGGAGCAACACAGAGAGAAAATAAGGTAGATGAATGTTTTGTGTGAGGAAGAGATTATGTTCAGAGAGAAGACAGGGAGGAATGCTGCTACACTTTCACCCCGAGACAACAGGACTAGAAAGCAGTGCCTGATTAAAACGGAAATGAGGGGAAAGGGAACATCTGAAAACGCGGCACATACTTTCATCCCCAAGACAACCAGACTGAACAACAGTGTCTGATTAAACCTGAAGCAAAGAAGAGAGCATCTGAAAGCTCCTGCACCACCTGCACTACTGGCACTATAACTACAGTATTATTACCTGTCCACAGCCAAAAATAATCTCAGTGCTGAAAAAACACCAGTAGATTTTTTCAATTTTGATAATATCCTTCTGTTGCATTTCACTTCAGGATTTTTCTTGTTCAGTACCTTGCATATGAGTTATTGTTCAATTTACCTGGTTAGTATAATACTGTAGTTCATGTTCAGCATATCACCAACCAGAGCTCTTTCAACATTGAACACCAGAGGCAGACAGCACACCAGTTCAACAGTTCACTCAACGCTTATGAGCATCTTTCTCTGATGAATATGAACTAGTTATTGAACATTACAAACTCTTTTCACCGTCCCTGAACATTTATCCAGTCTTACTACTAGTCTACAGCAACTGGATTGCACAGTACACCTATATATTGTTTTTACTGTATGTACTATGCAATACATCCTACACAATTGTATGTAACGGGAACAGTCCAAAATGTTTTATACAGAATTGTCTGCTACCATATGTTAAATTGTGGCAATGTCCTCTTGTTTGTATACCAGAGGTGCGTCTTGATTTCCTCGACCATCTCGAGAAAATGACCCCATTGTTCCTCAGAAGCAGAGACGGAAGAGACGGTGTAGAAAGGGAAGAAAAGGACTAGAGAATCACAGGAACAGGCAATTATTTCAAGACATCCTGACTCATCTGCAGTCCTACCTTGAATCATTGAAAGGTTAGAAGGAGACAGGGTAGGAGGTACACACTCCATTCTGGCTGTATATTCTTCCCAACTCCCCCGCCCTGAGCATACCAGAAAGGGAATGAAACCAAAACATTATACGCAGCCAGCCATTTTCTCACTGAGGAGCGGGAGAGAGATCCCAGCACACACACACTCTCTCCCTTTCTCATCGCTCTCCCTCATGTTGACTGGAATGACATTAGATGCCAGTGCTTGTTTGTGCTCTAATGACAAGTAACAGGGGAATGGGGTCTCCATGGCAACAGCCAAAGCTCAATACATCATACCTCGTTACAGTAGTCAAGAGGGGACATTTGGTCAAAAATTCATATATCAAGGGAGGAGGGGAGGGAGGGAGGAGGGGAGGGAGGAGGAATTGCCCTGCATTTGTTTTATGAAGCTGATAACCCGGCATTTAAAATGGTGGCCTTATTAATTTCAAACAGTGGCCATATACCAAAGTTAAATTAATGTGCAATAACCTTGGTTTGATTTTCCTGCATGTATGTGTGTGTGACTGTGCATGTGTGTGTGTACGCATGTACAGTATGTGTGTGTGACTGTGCATGTGTGTGTGTACGCATGTACAGTATGTGTGTGTGACTGTGCATGTGTGTGTGTACGCATGTACAGTATGTGTGTGCATCAGTGGAGGGTGCTGAAGGGAGGACGGCTCATAATAATGGCTGGAACTGAGGGAAAGGAATGGCATCAAAGTTTGATGTATTTGATACCATTCCACTGATTCTGCTCCAGCCATTACCACAAGCCCGCCCTCCCCGATTAAGGTGCCACTAACCTCCTGTGGTGTGCATGTGACTGAGAGGTGTGCATGTGACCCAGAGGTGCACTTACAAAGAAGGTGATTGGCTGCTCAGCAGGGCCATAATATATTGGGTAAGAAGCAAGCCAAAGCAGTAGCAATAACAGACCTTGCTAGGAAGCATGCTAAAAAACATAACAGCCGTGTTGCAACTAACATTCTAGAACAATAAATTCATCACATAGGTGGACGTGCTTCATGTTGGTGAAACAACATTTTGGCTCTGAGGAGATTTTCAATCTCTGTACAAAAAAGGACTATGATCAGAGACACATCTAGAGGGTTACATGATTTTTTACATGATATAAACATCTATTTACTCATTATAATATTATCTTCAGATGAGTGTGAGCAAGATTGACTTACCACGTGCTCATCATGTCAGAAGAGAATACGTTTGTGTAGGAGTGTTTGCCTTTTCATTGTTTGAGCCCATATGGGGAGGAGGAGAGAGGACCAATGTGCTTCTTATTAGAGTTGTGTTTAAATATCTCTCAACAGTATTAGTCAGAATGGAGACTGTAATGGGAAGGGCAGACAAGGCCAATGTGTGTTCCTCAGCAAGGAGACAGAGAGACAGACAGAAGACAGGGACAGAAGAAACGAAACAGAAGACAGACAGACCAGGACAGACAGACAGACAGACAGACAGACAGACAACAACAGACAGACAGACATACAACGACAGACAGACAGACAGACAGACAGACAGACAGACGACAGACTAGACAGACAGACAGACAGACAGACACGACAGATGACGTGGGGGTGTTGGGGACAGACAAGTGCCCAAGGTGTGTTCCTCCAGCAAGGAGACACAGAGAGACAGACAGACAGACAGACAGACAGACAGACAGACAGACAGACAGACAGACAGACAGACAGACAGACAACAGACAGACAAGACAGACAAACAGACAGACATACAATACGACAGACAGCAGAAAGACATACAGACAGACAGACAGACAGACAGAGCTAGAGAGAGAGAGGATAGAGAGATAGCGAGAGAAAGAGACAGACAGACATACAGACAACAGAGCCATGGACAGACAAGTGCCCAGGTGTGTTCCCTCCAGCATAGAGACAATATACCTACAGACAGACATACAGACAGACCGACAGACTACACAGACACGTTGGGACGGACAAGGCCAATGTGTTTTCCTCCAGCAAGGAGACAGAGAGACAGACAGACAGACAGTACAGACAGACAGACAGAGACGTTGGGACAGACAAGGCCAAGGTGTGTTCCTCCAGCAAGGAGACAGAGAGACAGACAGACAGAAGA